>NW_027555514.1:129469976-130069976 GCF_003287225.1 Phascolarctos cinereus
ATGTATGATAGAACAACACATGCATTTCATGCAAGTATAAGTGACTTCTATCAATTCCACTGTCACTGTAAAAGATCATGAGTTAGTAGTAGTTACGTTCACAATTACTTGTGATTTACTATTAAGATATTCTATGATTACTTCAACTGACATGTGAACATAACATCGACTATCATTTACAAGGCCAAGAATTTGAAAGCATGTGATTAAGAGCAAAGTGGGTCCAAGAACTTCAAATTTCCCACCACACACACATACACAGACACACACACACATACACACACATACACACAGACACACACACACAAAATCTGGTTGTTACATAGGAGATCAGTTCTTCAATTCATATTTAAAACTAGTTCACTAATATTCATTAGAATTGTTGTAATATAATAATCACTGCATGAAAGTTATATTGTCTTTTAGTAAGTACTGTACCATTACAGTTTGATTTTTTAAAACCACTTAAAACAAAATGCAGCTTTGAAAACCATCTGCAAGACAAGCTGTCGTCAGTTTTGCTGCATGTAACTCTGGATAGGTCATTTAATCTCTGAGCCTCAATATTTTTATCTGTAAAATGAGAGAATTATAATAAATAATCTCTAAGGTCCCTCCTAGCTCTAACGACCTATTCATCATATTATGAGCAAAATTCAAACATAAGAAGGATTTCTTATTGATGATAAAGGTTGTTCAAATATTCCTCTTTGCAAATGATGTGTATTAATTGCATCATGACCTGGAAAGATACCAAGCCTCCTCAGTGAAATGTTCAGGAATACAAGAGAATGATCTAATCATCCAAATTTTAAAAACAAAGTTGATGTAAAATACATATTAGAGTATGACATTCAGCAGAACAATCCGCCCTCTGAATCAATCCATTAATATGTATATTGTGAAAAGGTACTGAAGATGGACAACAAGCTAAGTCCAGAACTGAGTAAATGGAGTAAAACTGAGTAAACGGAGTAAACTGCAGCAGATTGGATCTTATTTGGAAAGTTATGTAGGGCTTTCAATGATTATAATTACTCAGTCATTAAAAAAAAATCCATTTCTTTAATTCCAATATTCTAGTGATACCATATGGATGCAAATCATGTAATAGCACAATCTTGACATTAGAAATGTAAATAATATAAAGAACATTAGAAAGATGAACGTTAGGAATATATCAAAATATTGCTGATGATGGTGATCATGTGAGGAAAGGCATGAAAGACATTATAAACGATACGTAAAACTAGAAAAGAAGGTGAGTAGGTCATAGAGTAAGAATGAAAGACAACCTACTAGTAACCAGCAATGTAAACCAATAAATAACACATACATAATAAAAGTTCTACTGATAAGACAGATTTTCTATGAGGAATTAATGGAAAGATATACACAAAAATTACAGAGGATAAGAAAGAATGGAGATCTGACAATTAGGCTGTCCAAACTTTAAATGGGCTGCTTCAGGAGATGCTAGGTTCCACATCAATGGAGGTATTCAATTAGAAGCTAGATGACCACACAGAGATGTCATAAAAATCAGAGGTAGACTGCATGGAATATTGATTTAATCTCAGTAGAAAAGAAGCTTTATTTGGTTTCCAAACATTATATTATCTAAATATTTAAGACTATTGTGTTCCATATTTCATTGCTCTACACAGCATGATATAAAATGTTTGGATGGATTCTGTTTCTGAGAAAAGCTTGGGTCACTTCAGGAGCCTTGCAATTTCCTGAAGGCAACGCAGTACACTCTCATCTTCCTGTTTAATTCCAAGCTGAACTAGTCATCCATTTGGTCTCTTTGTCACACATACACACACACACACACACACACACACGAATAAGTTCTATAGGTTATCCATTTAATTGCTTGTCATAATCTGGGACATAGACCTTCTTCACTCGCCTAATCATTTCTGTGTAGATAGTTGAAGACCAACTTCTTTTGAATGACTACAGATCTCTTCCAGGATGCTCTGTAATGTTCTGGTACTTGGTGAAAACAGTATAATGTCATCAACAAACAGAAGCAACTAGAGTACCATGCCATCAACAAAGATTCTGTCAACTTGGACTCTGCATTGGATTGCCTCCATCAAAATGGCAAGCTTGTATCTTCCTGTGTTATTCCTATCAGAAGATCAATGAAGAGGAATATTTATGTTGCTATATCTTTAAAGAAATCTTAACTCCGATACATGAATGGGAGACACATTATAAGAAGACAGCCTTCAAGGTGGGGCTTTGTTCTACCAAATCAAAATTGGCTTGTATTTTTTTTTCATAATCAACAAACAATAAGAAGGGTGAGATCTTGAATTCTCTTTATTTTTCATCAACTGCAAAACGGAAAAGGAATGGTCCATTGTAGAATATCAATTACAAAGACCTTATTTCCTACCTATTTCCTCTTAAGGAGAATGCTTTCAAGTGGTAGGAGGTGAGAGGAAATAACAGTAAAAGAAGGGGACACCAGCAGGGAGAGGGTAGAAAGGAAAAGGAAAGGGAGAAGGAAGAAATGGGAACAGAAGGGGGAGACGGTGAATCTGTGGTCACAGACTTGCCTTTCCCCATATGATACAGAGATGTTTCAGTTATTTGGCAGTTAACATGGCTGTCAGCACTGTATTGGGAACACTGCCCATTATTTATGAGTGATGCTAACATAGATCAAACCACATATCTAACATGAGGAAATTGAAAACCAAATTTTTTCAAGCTACAATGACAAAGGAAAGAGAACAAAAAAGAAAATGATGGGGTGGGGGGGTGGAGGTGGCAAAGGCTCCAGCACTGAAAAGCTAGACACTAGAGACATCCAAAAGATGAGAGGAAAATGTAAAATACATAAAAGGTATGGGAGGAAAGCCTAAGAAAATATAAACCTATCCTTTCAACAGATCATGTCAACAGCTACAGAAAATCAATACTGATTTTTGAGATATAGCAGAAGTGAGATGGAACAAACTGACTTGTCATGCAAAGTATTTCATGTTTCATAAATGTTTGTTGAACTGAAATGAATAGTCATAATATTTTATTTAATACAATAACTCCAAATCAAATACCTGATTTTGTAAATTCATAGGAGTTACACTTATATATGTCACATATGTAGCTACCACTATATGATGAAGATAAACGTCATCATTAACAACTGATTAAGCACCGACTTGGTGCAAGACATTGTAATAGGTCCAGAGCATACAAAAACATAAATAAATTAGTCCCTGTCCTCAAGGAGCTTACATTTTAAAGGGTAAGACAAGAAATTCACATCTAAGTGTATACAAAATAATACAATAAATAATGATCTTATATAGTAAAACTTTGCAAAGTACTTTAACTACCTTATCTCATTTGACCCTTATAACAACCCTGTGAGGTATTACTCCTGCTGTAAGCTCATTTTAAAAAATTGAAAACTAATGATCAGAAAGGTTAAATGACTTGTGAAAGGTGGTATTTAAAACCAGGTATCTCCTGACTCTCAATCCAGTCAGTACTCTTCCCCCTATATCACAGTGATTGACCTCTAAAATCAAGAAAAAAAAGAAGAGGGAGTAGAAAAAAACAAATGCCTTCAATGAGACATTTTTAGATGACAGGCCATATGCTAGTGTAACTGTGTTTCATAAAATTTCTTTTTTCAATTTACACACTCAAATTATGATATTTTGCATCTATCTCTTGGCTTATCCTTGTGAAATGAAAGAATGCTAAAGAGAAGATGCCCCTAAACAATTTAATTTTTTCAAATCAACTATAATAAGAACTGTGTATTATAGATATTGTGCTTTTTTCCTCATTCATTAAATAACACATAAAATGCAAAGGAAATAAACTCCTAAAAATAATCACACCAATAGATCTGACTTTGCCTTTGGAGATCTGATATATTTCAAAGTATTTTGAAGTCAATTTAGATCCATATAGTAAGGGGCATATATATTTCTTTTTAGAAAAATTACTAAACTCCAGACTGCCCCTTCAGTCTTGTGGTATGAGCTTAAAGAATGAAAAATTATTTTAAAGATTAGCCTATGGAAAAAATGCAATAAAAAGACAAATGTGTTTCCTCTTTCCCTCACCCCAAATCATATAATGCAATCCAGAAACCAAGTTACTTTTTTTCTCTTCACTCCTGTCATCTGTATTTCTATTCCCTTCAAGGTAATATTTTATTCTAAGTAGAAAAAATGAACAATGAATTCACCAACTAAAGAGACACAAAAAATAACCAAAATCCTTCAGAGATATGACATCCATTATTTAGGCTTGCTGTAGCCCTTCTGAAGTGGGAAGATTAATTATAGTTTTCTAAGGAAGTCTATAGGCTGCATGGGGGAAATTTCAGGAAAAATAAATCTAATAGTTAAACTTGGCTATAACTCTTCAAATACCAAATTTCAAATGGAATCTTGGAAGATACAATGCTAGCATAGCAGAAAAAGCATTAGATGGGAGTCAGATGACATGGGTTTGAACACTGGCGGCTGCTACCCTGAACAAGTCAAGTGACCTCTTTGGACTTCATTTTTCTCTCTGTGAAAGGAAAGGGTTGACTAACACCTCTCAGGTCCCTTCCAACTTCCCATTGTATCAACTTTCTCAATTCCTTTGATGTGCACCCTCAACAATCACCAATAAGAAGTCTTCTGCCTCTACCAATCTATAACTCTCTCTTGCTCCACTGGCCTGTATGTCCCTTTCCACATCCTAAGCCTGATCATACACCTATACTAGCTGGATCTTCAAAAATCAGGTCACATAATCTCAACTAAGCCTTTACTTTTTCTCTTTCTTGTCAAATTCTATCCCACTCACTAGAATGGCTGTTCCAAATGTCTTCTCTCTTCAAGCTCACTACACTACCACCACTCCTCTATCTCTCAAAAGATAACCTTACCTTAGACCTCACTGAAAAAAAACTCCCTCTCTTATCCCATTCCACATAACAGATTATCTCATTATCACCCTCCATCCTCTTCTTTGCTCCAGTCTGAGGATGACTTATTTTTTTCTAACACAAACCCCAATTCCTCCACTTGTGCCCTTCCTTGAGCCTATCTCTTCCTGTCTCCTCCAGAATCTTGTCTCTTTGATTAACCCCTCTTTTCCTGATTTAGAACCTCTCCTTATTCACTGACTCCTTTTCTAAAACCTTCAAAAATGCCCAGGTCTTCTCCACTCTCAAAAAAAAAAAAATCTTCATTTGAATGTATCTTATAGCTCACTTCCCTTATACACACAAACTCACAGAAAAAAGCTGACACACTCATTGTGTTTACTTTTTCACCTTCCCACACACTGCTTAGCCCTTACAATCTGACTTGCATCTCCCACCACTGGGCTTAAGCTGCTCTCCTCAAGGTTACCAATGATAATTTTATTGCAAAATCCAATAATCTTTTTTCCATCCTCAACCTTTTTGACTCTTCTGCAATGTTTGACCTTTTGACCACTTCATCTTTCTGTATGCTCTCATATTTTGGGGGTTTTGTGATACTTCAGTGTCCTGACTCTTTTCCTATCTGTGTAAATAATTTAGTCTCTTCAGAAAGAAAAACATCCATGTCCAGCACCCATATGCAGATGTATTCCCCCAGGCTCTGTCCTGGCCTCTCTCCTCTTATATCTCCCTTCTTTCATGGGGATCTCATCTGCTTCCACAGGTTCCTGTATTCTCTCTTAATGGACGACTTCACATCATGTCACTAGCACACCAGCCACTGTTGTCACCCACCTCCATCTCACTGGAACTTTGGCCTCTGCTCTTGGATCTAAAGGCTCTCACAGGTGAGTTTTAGCCACATTGTTCTGCCCCTTTGTGGTTCCTTTGTCATGGACCATCTTACCCCATCAGGGTCTAAACTTCTTGAGGGGAGGGCCTCTCTTCCATGCTTGTCTTTGAATACCCAACTTAGCATAATACCTGGCACACAGTAAATACTTAACAAAATGTTTATCTATTGAAATCTATCTATATAGTCCTGCAGTCTCTCTCCAACACCTTGCTGTACATCACCACCGGGATGTAACAGAGGCAGCTCAAAATCAACATGTACAAAGTACATCTCATTATCTTCCTCTCTAAATCTGCCCCTCCTCCTAATCTGCTTTTTTTTGTTAAAGACATCACTCTTTTCGTAGGCCCCCCCAGTCAGTCAGGTTCAAACATTTCACTCTTATCCTCCCCACTATCCAATGAATTGACAAGTTTTACTGATTCTACCTTTTTTAATATCAGTCACATCCATACCCTTCTTGATACCAATACCGTACGCTCGTTCAGGCCTTCGTCATCTTTCACTGAGAATATCGCAAGAGTGTCCAAAACATTCTCCCCATATCCAATCTCTCCTTTCTCCAATCTATCCTCTAGATAGATCCTAAAATGATAACCTTTAAGCACATCTGACCACATTACTCTTCTACTCAAGAACATCAGTGGTCCTACCTTTCCTTTAATGTGAAATACTCCCAATGTTATATAAGCTGCTTGCAAAAATTGAAAAAGGGAGCCTTTCAATAGCTTTCTATAATACAAATATGGTCTTGACACCTAAAGCAAGGAAATACGAAGACAAAGAAAACTATAGATCAGGGGTTCTTAACCTAGAGCCCATTAAGAAATTTTTTGTAAGTGCATTTCAATGTAATATAATTCAACAACAAAACCAATTATATTTGTATTTTATTTTATTTTTGACATATTTTATTATATATTATATTTTTATTTCATTTTATATTCTTAAGAATGTTATTCAGAAAAGGGGCACATATACTTCACTGTACCGTGAAAGAGGTCTCTAACTTTAGAAGAAAAAAAAAGGTTAAGAACCCTTGCTACAGACTAATATTCCTAATGAGCAATGGTACAAAAGTTTTAAATAAAATATTACCAAATGGATTACAACAACATATTAAAGAGATTATACACTGTGACCAGGTTGAATTTTTACCAGGAATGAAATGTTAGTTCAATATTAAACATAATAAATTATATTAATTAGATAAAAAATTAAAACCACATTAATTATATCAACAAATGCTAAAAGGGGCTTTTGACAGAAAAATCAAACATTGCTTTGTTTTAAAAAAAAACACTAAAGCATAGGAATAAGTTCATTCTTGTTTAATATAGTAAATAAGGTCAATATAAAACCAAGAATAAACATTAAATGTAATGGAAAAAAGTTGGAGGCCTTTGCAATAAAATTAAGGATAAAGATACCCATTATCACCAATACTATTTAACACAGTATTAGGAATATGATCTATAGGGATAAGACAAAAAAGAGAAATCAAGGGAATAAGCACAGACAATGAGAAACATAATGACGGCTTCTGGCAAGTGATATGATGATTTACTTGGATAACTAAAACATTTAATTGAAACAATAAATTCAGCAAAGTTGCAGGATATAAAGAAAATTCACATAAATATTAAAAGCATTTGCATATTACCAACAAAACCCAGCAGGAAGAGACAGATAAATTCTAGTCAAAATAACTATATAATATATACATGATTGCACATGTATAACCTATTATCAGATTGCTTGCCATCTTGGGGAGGTGAGAGGGGAGGGAGCGAGAGAGGAAAAAATCTGAAATTCAAAATCTTATAAAAAATGAATGTTGAATACTATCTTTACATGTAACTGGAAAAAAATAAAATACTATTTGCCAAAATAACTATAGAGAAACTATAAAGTATTTAGGAATCCATTTACCAAGATATACCCAGAAATTATATGAATCCAAATACAAAGAAATCTTTTATAGAAATCAAATCAGACAAAAATACTTGGGAAAGTATTAATTTGTCATGGGTACATTATGCCAGTATAATAAAAAATTATATAATGCTACCTAAATTAACTTACTTATTCAATGAAATAATAAATTACCAAAAAGATTATTTTATACAACTAGAAAAAAGCAAAATTCACATGAAAGAACAAAATGTCAAGAATCTCTAGGTAATAATAAAAATAAAGTATGAAAGAATGGGAATGTAATGGTATCAGATCCTAAGCTTTACTAAAAAGCAGTAATCATGAAAATAATCTGGTAATGGTTAAAAGAGACGCCATTGAGTAGAACCATTAAGTACATAAACCACAAAAGCAAAGAAAAACAGTAGTTCATTGTCTTATAAATCCAAAGTCTCCAGCTACTAAGAGAAGGACTCACTTGCTGACAAAAAACTGCTGAGAAAACTGGAGAGAAGTCTGGCAGAAACTAGGTATATACCAATATCTCACACCATTTAACAAGATAAATAACAAATGAATACATGACTTAGATGTAAAAAATATGACACAATAAGCAAATTTAGAGGTACAAAGAAGAAATTATATTTCCAATCTACGTATGGTTCTTGATCAAACAAGAAAAATGATGATACAAGAGATTAAAGTGGACAACTTTTATTATACAAAATTACAGCTGCTGCATAAACAAAACCATTGCAGTTAAAATTAGAAGATAAACAACTGGGGAAAATCTTTGCATCAAGTATTTTCTTTTTTCTTTTTTGTGAAGCAATCGAGGTTAAGTGACTTTCCCAGGGTCACACAACTAGTTAGGTGTAAGTGTGTGAAGCCAGATTTTAACTCAGGTCCTCCTGATTCCAAGGCCACAGCTCTATCCACTGTGCCACCTAGCTGCCCCCTCCATCAAGTATTTTCTGATGAAGGTCTCATATCCAAGATATGTAAGGAACTGATTTAAATTTACAAAAATAAGAACCAATCCCCAACATGAAAAAGCAGGGTTTTTTTTAAAGGAAGAAATCTAAGTTATCAATAGCAATATGAAAAAATGTTCCAAATCACTGATAATAACAGAAATGCAAATTAAAGCAATTCTGAAGTTCCACCTCATACCCAGTTTGGCAAAGATGACAAATGTTGAATGTGTTGCAGGAAAACAGACACACTAATCATTGGTGGAACTGTCAAGTGGTTCAACCATTCTTGAATTTGGAACAATGCCCCAAAAGTCACTAAATTATTTATTATATACCTCTTTACTCAGTGGTATCATTTCCAGGTATATACCCCTTTAAAGATCAAATAAAGTAGAAAAGATTCCCCAATACACAAAAATATTTGTGGTAGCTTTTTTGGGAGCAGACCAAAATTAGAAACTAAACAGGTGCCCATCTATTGGAGAATGGCCACATAAATTATACTATATGAATGTAATGGAATTTTGTTGTGCCATAAGAAATTACAAATTGAAGTTTCAGAAGAAACTGAGAATTCCTCTATGTACTGATGTACAGTGAAGTGAGCAGAACGAGGAGAATAAGTTATACAATGACATTATATAAGAAAAGCAACTTTGATAGACTTGAGAACTCTGATCAGTACAATAACAAATCATGATTCCAGAAGATCAAAGATGATGTATACTACTCATCTCCTCCTAAAGAAGTGATAAGCTTGAAATGCAGAATTTTTTTTTTGGACTCTGCCATAGTAGGACTTGTTTTGTTTGTTAGGAATTTTGGTTTGTTTGTTTGTATATTTGTTATAAAGGTTTTCTTTTTTTTTTAATTATGCACAAGGTTGGGTAGGAGAGAAGAGAAGATAAATGCCTATTAATCAGAAAAAATAACAAAATTAAATTTAAGGAAAAAAAGTAAAATAAAAACACCTCTATTTGGTATTCAAAGCCCTTTACAATCTGGCCCCAGAATATCACATTCTAGGCTTATAACAGATACACAATTTCTTTCACACACTCTATGCTCTAGCCAATTGACCTACCTGTTGTTCCTCATATATGACATTTCATCTCCCATCTCCATAACTTTGCACAGTCCATCTCAGTGTTCTGATGCCTCCCTTTCACCTCTTAAAAGTCCTAACTCCCTTCAAAATTTGCCTCAACAAACAATTCCTTAAAGAAGATTAGCTCTATTCTCAAAGTTATTAATGCCCTCTTCCATCAGTCAATGTGTATTCTGTGTATATAGATCTAGCATTTGCTTATCTGTGAACATGTTCTATACCTCCAGCAGAACATAAGTTCCCTGAGGAGCAGAACAGTTTCACTTTTGTAGTTATTTTCCCAGCACCTAGCATAGATATTAAGCTTTTAATAAAGCCCTGATGATCAAGTGATAGGCTCTCTAATCATATGACCCTTCCTAATTAAGAACAATTAGCTCCCCAATAACCAATGAAATTTGCTTATTCACATCTTCTTAGGAACAGAAATTTTTTTTCTTTGTAAAATTTAATGGCCTGATTAAATCTTATTATATTAACCAACATGAAATACTTTTAAGAACCATACTGAAATGGATATAGTGTTGCAACATGACTTCACATCACTTCAGATGTATCTTACTAATGTACGTTAAATAGAAGAAAATAAAGCTACACCATTTCTTATAGTACTTTTAATAATGTTCTGATTATTGGTCTCTTTTTTTTAGAAATCTTTTCTTCATTACTGACCATTGCTTCTTATTTTTTATTGTTATCACTCTTCATCTCTAGTATTTTTTCCTAATCCCATTATGTGTGCATGTAAACTTCTCCTTACAAGACAGAGTCTGCATTTGTTTCTTATTGCTTTTACAGATATTATAATTGCTGAAATTGGTAGTAAAGAGACAGGAGGCATGCAGTTAGCCACAAAATACAATGTTTTTATTTTAGTATACTGGCACTAAAAAAGTCTTGCACTAAATTAACCCTAAAAGTAAATGGAGTTAACCTACAACGCAATGAATTGTAGTACAGGTATAGCCTGCTTTAGGCAAACCTAGAAATATGAATACCCCAATTTATAGAACAGATAAATTCGAAGTCAATGATATGCTTAAGATAATCTTCATTTACAAAAGCTTTTAAGAAGGCAATCCTTGAAATAGCAAGGTACCGGAACACTGAAAATGATCCCTTTTACAAAGATCCAATTAATATATGATTTTAACACAGGTACTACATAAAGTAAAACACATCTATAGTTTAAAATAAATAATTAATAGTGAGTTACTACTTTAGCAAATAATATTTAAAGTTTCTGAAGTTACCAAACGCACAATGAAAATTTTCCATCACACTGAGCAACTCTCCCCTAGTATATAAGTCAAATTTTTTCATTCCAACTGGCCTAATATAAAAGGACTCTTTTATAACTAAAGGACAAACACACTGAAATGAATAAGAAAATTAAATTTTTGTAGTCATCTACAATTCAGTACCAACTCTTTCAGCAGTGGTGCCCATGACATTACCCTATACAAACCTAAACTATACTCTGTTTCTTTACCCTCAGTCCCTATCCTGACCCACAGAATCTTCCACTTACACGAAGAGCCTGTACATATACTATAACCTTGGTCAAGGAAACCTTACCATTATTCTTAAACTGTCCATATAGGCTCTTAGTTCATGAATAAGCCAAGCAACAATATTAATAACTTTGTGTAACTAATGAAGTCAGAGATTAAAAGTAGAATGTCTATATGCTAATAATATGTCTGACAGTTCAATTTGGGACTATTCAAACCAAGCCTGTACATCCCACAGCATTATGTAGTTATCAGGAAATCAACCAGTCCATCAAATATAAAATAAAATTTCAATTTTAATTCAATTTACTTTTTAACTGAACAGACCCACCCTAAAGCATACAATTCTAAAATACCCCAAAATCTGAAGCTCTTCACCGAATTTGTATTTTTTCCTTATTAAGTATCAAATTTGGAATATTTACAGTTTCCTTCTTTTGGTCCAGACAAAAAGTATAATGAATTATAGGAACACTTATTTTATAAATCTATTCAGATGTGACCCAGAACTGAAAATGCTATAAGACCTACAAGCATATTCCTGAGAAATTCCCTTAAGTGTCTAGCCCCCGATTTCTGGAACAAATTCTATTAACCATCTGAGAATAAATTCATTCACAAATTTAAAAACAAAAACAAAACCAACATAACTAAAATGACCCTTGCTCTGTAGAAATGTTTTAAATAACTCACATAGGTAGGCAATAAGTTAAAATGTTAATTTTACCTGAATATTCCATAATGCAACTACAAACAGGGCCAGGAAACTAGTTACTTTTTCAAAGAAGTCTATCAGCTCTATCAGGCAAGAAATGTAACAGTCACACTGGGCCACTAGCCGGCCAGGCTGCTGTGGGGAAAGTTTCCTGACATGTGATATTGAACACATGCACACTCCTGCTATCTTTAAATTAAAGAGGCAGCACTGGTATCCTTTCATGATACTTTTTTTTCTAAGTCCCCCTTTATACTTAAGACAAAAAATGACTCATTTAAAACAGAATTATGATGAAAAAGTAACTTTTCTTAAAAATGTAATATTAGATCATTAAGTTAAATTAAAATAATCCTAACTTTTTCCAAATGAAAAATGTATCTCACAAGTTACACAGTCTTCTCCAATGCTATAGAACAACCTACAGGAGTTATCTTCTGATCCTCTAGGAATAAAGTGTAATTTTTAACTTGAAAACAAACGTTTCAAAAGTGACTCTTTAAAACACACACATGTATATAAACACACCCATTGCATGTCTATATTCATAACCTCCACCTAAGTGAAAAAAAAAAACCCATTTGATGTTAAGCATATATGGTTGCTATAATCTTACATTTTAAATCCCTTAGGCCATCTCCTCCTTCATAACCAGTCATTTCTGAGTATCAGTGTGACACATAAGGAATCCAAAATGAAGTTGGATAGAAAATGGTTCATTTAAATGCATCAGTTTCTACTTTGCCTAGAGATGAAACACAAATTGATCAGTATGTCACAGTGAGCAGTCAGGCTTCATTTCTTTGTTTCAATGTGATGAACTTATTTTTGGAAAGCCAAATGACTAGATGGACGGTTTCCTATTTTTATTTCTATCAAACATAACAAGGTCACAATTACAATGTGGGGAGAGAGAAGAGAAGGGATTGTTGCTTATACGTATTTTTTTAAGTTCTTCCTTTTCTGCTAAATAAAATACTTTATCTAGTTATAAACTTGATTTAAGTATATACAATGCTATGACAGACATAGTTTTTAATGTTCATTAAAATGTCCATTTGGAAATATGTGTATGTATGTATAAATGAATGCGTATCTATATAATCCACAAAGTCTGCTAATAAATGCTAATCATTTCCTAGATAAAAGTAGTAATTTTTTAATAAAATGGATGGTAAAACAGTATTTCATCCTGTCACACACTCATGCCACAGGCAGATCACATTACAATACTCCCCTTACAGTCAAAAGCTGTTAATTCCCATCAATTTCACCTGTCACTGTTGCTGAAAAGCTCCATCCCACTTCCTCTGGCATCAGTCCACATTATCTTAATCTCACATAGAGATTGAAAAGCTTTTCTTAAACTATAAGTAGACATATTTTTTCCTGAGAATCAAGATATGGAAGTAGTTAAAATACTTATCCTGTCATTGTTTTCAAATGGTTTGTTAATAATGCCTAATAATAACCAGTACATTTCATTTGCACACAACTAATAACTGTTATGGCATATGAAATGATGTTATATACCCTTCAAAATCCCCACAGTTACCCTGGATTTCAATTTTTCTCAAAAATATTATAGAAAAATTTCTTTAAGGGGACTCTCTTTCTTCTCCTCCTCTACCATAATCCCTTTTCTTCTCTCCCTCTTCTCTTCCTCCACTATAATTTAAATGTCTTTATTCAATACCCAGGGTTAGTATCTGTTTGCCAGTCTGAGTGACCACAGTTATCGTCTAAATATGCCAGCTTTGGCAAATTTTTTTTGTTTATTCAGAGTAGACTAATCTTAAGGACTAGGTTCTGTGGTTGTCTTCCAGCAGCATATTTTTTGTTAGTTTTTTTTGTTGTTGTTGTTGTTTATAATTTTATTTCCTTATTTTAATACAGCTTCCCCCTGAGGCCAACATAACAGTGGCTTTGGCTGGGAGCCATCTGCAAAATGGCACATGTATACAGACCCATGCTGAGCAATGTCTTACCCTACACATACTCCACCACATTTTCCCCTACCCCTCTAATGAAAGGATCCCCCCTTTTTGTCCTTACCAGTTCTACACAAAATCGTAAGAGCTCACATTTATGTATTTCTTTAACATTTACAAAGCACTTTTTTCTTTACGATATCCCTATGAGGTAAGTAGCACAAATGTTATTCTTTCCATTTTACAGATGAGGAAACTAAGAGTCAGAGAAATGAAGTGATTCACCTCAGGTCACACAGCTATTAAAAACCAGAACTATTATGCAAACTCAGGTTCCTCCTAAATCCAGTCCTGTGCTCTCCCCACATACAAGCACATTTGTTGTATATTGTTAGTTGTTAGTTTTTTCCTTTTAATTCCGAACTTAAAACCAAATGAGATTAATATTTCTGTATATAAAGTAGAACAGGAAAAGGGATTTTATGTGAAGCTACAAATTTGTACTCCTCCTGGCTTCCTTTCCTTTTTAAGAACCTAATAAATTTAACATGCTGTTTTCAAAACTGTCCTGCCTGACTAGCTATTTCCACCATTTCAACCACCTCTCAAATTAAGAAGAGCAAGGAATCTCATTCAAAAACAACAGATGATCAGGCCCCAAAGAGAGATGTGGGAAGGCAACTGTCCTGCCTGACTAGCTACTTCCACCATTTCATACCACTTCTCAAACAAGAAGAGCAAGGAATCTCATTCAAAAGCAACAGATGATCAGGCCCCAAAGAGAGATGTGGGGAAGACAGGATGGGGCAAGCGCCATAATCACCTACCAAGAGGATTCCATCATAGTCCCTTCCACTCCTGAATGCCAACGAAAAAAGGCATGATTTCAACCATCCAACATTCAGGAAAGAGAGAATAGGACTGGAAGTCAAGAGACTTCTATTCTAGTTATGGTTCTAGTTCATCTTAGGTAAGTACAATGCTTCTAGATCTCATTTTCCTTATCAATACAAAGAGGCAGTTGTAATACATGCTTCTGAGGTTCCTTTTAGCTTGAACATTGTCAGACTTGATGACTCTACTCTGCACCCAGTCCTTAACTGGCTGGGGTGATTCATTCACTGCCTACCCTGCCATTAAAAATCCATTCAGAGTCACATTGCTCACTCATACCTCCCACCTACCCCACTCCCCTCCTTTTTTTATTTCAGCATGGCATATATTTTGTGAGAACAGTTCTATACCCAAATAAGAACCCTACACAGGGATCTTTCTTACCAAGGGGAGTATTCTACAAGACAGTTTCTAGAATCTAGTAAAGAGTCTGGAATAGAGCAGTGGCATTGCACATAAGCACAAAAAAAGCCACAGACAGTGAAATATGTCCTTAACTTTCTGTAGCCACATGGCTTCCCTTAGGTTTTCTAGTATCACTCTTCTAACTGAACAGAAGGTAAGTCCAGTATGCCTAGTATCTCACATACTCTTATATCACTATTCAGTCAGGAATGAAATAACATGATCACAAAGGTATTTGTGAAAACTGTCATAAAATGGCTAGGAGTCCATTTTACAGTATCATAACTGCACCTTGTTAATTACTCTATTTGTTGCAATGATAGCAATGGCCATAACCAGCTGCCTACTAGAAAGGGCAAACATTAATTTAAAGGGCAAAGGCCATTCACAATTTCCAAATCTTAAAAACCCAGAAGGTTCTCAGTGGTCATTCATTCCAAACTAAACCTGAGCCAGAATTCTCCTACCACATCCCAATAAACGGTCATCCATATTCTGTTTGAAGACAAAGACCTTGCTACCTTATAACAAAATCCACTCCACTTTCTAACAGCCCTAATTGTTAGGAAGTTCTTCAATTCAATCAAATAAAGTGTTTATTAAACAATCCATTCATGTAATTCACTGTCCTATGATCTGGATTCAAAGATGAAACAAGACAGTCCCCCATTTCCTCCTAATATAGGTAGTCCACAGAGAACAAAAAAAAATACAGCAACAAAGTACTGAATACGGAGTCAGGAAAACATGGGGTCCAAATCCTACCTCAGACACTCACTAGTTGTATGACTCTGACCAAGTCTCAAAACCTCTCTGAGCTTCAGTTCTCAGATATCTCAATGGGGTATAATAATGGCAACTCAATCAAAGAATTGTTGGGAGGCTCAAATAAGATAATGTATGTAAAATATATAAATGCTACATAAATGAGAACTGTTGATATTATAGTAATAAGTAACAATTCATAATTCCCAAACTGATTTAATGATATGAGAAAATGCTTATAAATGCTATTGAAACAACAACAAAATAATTTATTTTAATGAATATAAAATCAAGAGAATTAAGATGATTTTAATATGAAGTAGGTAAAATGCCTAGTTAAAGTATGAAAAGATTAGGATTTCCAGGTGTGGACTACACTAATGATATGAGTCTGCTCATATTAACATCTTGGAAACCTAGTCATCAAAATAAACATTTGTGTCAGAGAGGTAAGAAGAAGGTTAAGACCAAAAGCAAAAATTTTCAAGCAATTTTTTCACCAACCAACAAGGAGAAGGAAAAAAAAAGTTATGGAGATGGCCAAGTTCAATTCTAAGGCAGAGAAGTTCTCCAAAGTCTAGAGAGCACTCGGGCCTAGAGCAACAGATCTTGGAATGCAATCGGTTCACCTGGTTGACAAAAGAGATGTATGTATAAGGAGACAGGTGAAACAGACCTGCAGCAAGCCGTTATGAGTTGAAAAATAAGGAAGAGTAACTATTCAAGAAACACGGGCTATTCAGAAAGGGAAGAAAATCACAAATGTCCTTGGTTCTCCAGGACACAAATAGATTTCCATGGGTCTACAATACACTGGCCTGGTAACCAAGAAGATTCAAGGAGAAGTGAAAACGAAGCTTTTTACATGAGAGATTTTTACATTCCTCTCTTATGGCAATCTCTTGCCTGTCACGTCTACAGATTCCAAGAATTGACTGTGCTCTCTGAAAGAGATGGGGGAAACGTCTTCTATTATTTGAAGGGAAAGGAACACAACAATTTATGGTGCCAGGTAGAGAGCTTTTTTGCATTTGTTTATGGGCAAAAAGGAAAAAGAAACTTTAGAGCAAAGGGCCAGAAGAAGGCAGAGATTTTTCCAGACTTTGTTTTGTGACATAAATATGCACTACATACCATTCAGTACAGAATTTATTTTTAAATTGATGCCTGAGAATGCAGTATGCTGACTGTATTTTAATAAGTGTTCTATCTTAGTCATTGTTTCCATCATCTATCATCAGTTGTGCAGGAAATGCGATATGGGGGAGAAAAGAGGAGTAGAAGGAACTGAAGTTGTTTTATCAGTAAATGTTCTTTAGCATAAGAATAAAAATCCAATCGCATAAGTATTCATGTAAATTTTAAATTGTTTCAGAAGGGGACAGGGAGACCATTTATGTTCTTATTAACGTTAATAGGTCAGAATATAAAACAGACTATTTTGTCAATATCCCAAGTTTTTTTTATCCCCATATTTACTTTAGTGAAGCTTTTTAGCCTATGATCAATAGCTTATTAGCTTTCCTTTCCTATGTGGTATTAAAGTAGTACTGCACTTTAAATTTCTATAATGTTAATAATTCACAATGAAAATTTATGCTAGGAATAAAACATATTGTCCATCGGGTGATTTTTTTTTCTGGCCAAAGAAATTCACAAAAACCTTTTACTAAGGTAGAAAAGGCCTGAAATTTGCATCATGAACAATGAAATCATAGATCTCTCAGATAAATAATAAAATATGTAACATGAAAAAATGCACCATTGCATCAGTACTTTAAATTTCTACAAATTGGCTCCACCATCAGTAAAAATAATTTTTCAAAGACTGTTCATTAAAACTCAGCTTTTACAGAGGAGGTATCAATTATTTTTAAGTATACATTAAGAACAGATGTAACAAGATAATGTCACAATGAACAAAATACAAAGGCCAGGGAACTTCCAGGTATTATACAGTAGCAATACATTTAAGCAAAGCCAAGTGTCAAAAATAGAAGAGGAAGTCAAAATATGAAACATGCTAAATTCCCATAACCTGAATGCTACCTACTTTGTGAAATAAAATAAAAACAAAATCCATCTTCTACAAGAAAGAAGTCTTCCACCTGAAGTCTAGATTTTAAAGCATTTCATCAATTGTCTTTCTTTCCTAGCTGATTTGCTGTATGAAAAGAATGAAAGACATTTTGCAAGTAATTCCTATTAAATACACAAACTTTTTCAGTCAGATTTTAAACTCATTAAAGTGATACTAAGATACTTCTTTCAAAGAAGATAAAACAAGAACCCACTTAAACCCAGAATATAGAATTTCATCAGTGAATATGAATGTGAATACGAATTCACAAGTGAAAGATATGTAATCTTTTATAAAGTAAATAGCATTTTAGTAATCAAAAAATTATTTGCAGTTCTGGTCTACGATCAGTGACAAATAAAATGATTCTTAAAATAAACAGGATTCCAATTGGGTAAGCTAAAGAAACTGTCCTTGAACATGTCTTCTTTTATGCTTAAGAACATAAAAATTAGGGCCCAGGAGCTCTTTAGACCAGCTCAAATAATCACAATATTTTCTATGGAGACTTTGTGGATTTTGAAAACTGTCTTCAAATTGACTGAGGCCTTCTTTTTTATTTTTCTTTTTGATACTATAGTTTAAAGTGTATCTGATGAGTAGTAACTTAATTTGAACTTTCTTATTGTTTCCATCATACATTTGTATAATGTATGAAAAACTAGAAGCTGAAATTTCCAAAAATTCAAAATTTATCTTAAGTTATCAATCCACAGTTTAAAAGTTCAAGACAGCTATTAAACTATCATATAAATGATAAATATAACAATGTGAAAGAAATTACTAATACATAGCTTCTAAGTATGCCTGCTTTAAACTTTTTTATAGAGAAAAATGTTTGAAATTAACAAAAGCATGGTTTCTTTCATAATCATAGAAAAAAATTATTATAACAAATTCTAGATTAAAAGGCATAAAGACTGAATAATTAATAGCTCTAAATTATCAAACATGAAGAATTTACCATATAGTCAGATTAATGACTGTACATATTTTCCATACATGTATGTCAATGCTGTCATGACAAAGATCTAGACTAAACAATAAGGTGTACAAGATAAGGCCAAGTTACATTTTAGCTGTCTTCTAGGACCTTTTAAAAAAACCCACTAAATACAAAATAAATGGAGACTTGTAGTAACTACAACAATTTTATATCTGTCTACAAATTCATAAGTATTAAAGTTTCCTCAAAACTAGAGTTCTCTTATGCCTTCAATATTTTGTCCAATCTTCAGCCCCTTTTTTCTCCTCTCCCTATGTTGCATTATACTTGAGTTGCATACAAGGCGCATCTTCCCAGTAGTAGACTATAACCCCCTTGAGTTGAGGAACTATCTAGTTTTTCATCTTTGTATTCCCCATGCCTAGCACAATGCCTTCCACATAGCAAGTGCATAACAAACATTTTTGAATATTAATTCTTATAAATGTTCAAAAGTGTTTAATGCAAAAAAATTCTTATCTAATGTCATGTGGATCAAAAGAAGAGTGCCCAAATTTTCATTAAACATCTGTTATCACATACAGAAGAGATTCTAATTTTAAAAAGGAATACAGCAACTTTTATGGCTAGATGACATAGTGACTAATGCTGGACCTGGGAGTCAGGAAGGCCCTAGTTCAAATCCAGCCTCAGATACTTACTTAGCTACAAAACTCTAGGGTAAACCATGTAGCTTCTCTATTAAAAAAGGGGGGGGGAGTGGGAGTTTTGAATTCAACAGTCTTCAAAATCCTTTCCAGCTTTACAGCTATGTTCCTACAATCATGTAAAAACAGACTGTCTCAACATTTTAATAGGAAAATATATAAAATGAAACTTATCAAAACTTATGAATATAAAAAAATTAAAATTATCATAAGAAAATTGGTATTCCAAGATAACTAGATATCTTCCTAAGAACAAGAATCACCAAAAATACAAATGTTTCAGCAAACTGTGAATAAGGGAACAATAATTCTATATAATATAATGCCATTTCAATTTTCCACAGAGTTCTGTTGCATTTTGCAGACAAATATTTAGGAGTTATTTTGTATTCTGTTAATTTCAGAAAAAGCAGGAGCACAGCATTGGAAAAAGGCAAAAATGATTCTTTTAATAATATAAAATAGCAATCCTAACTCAACCTGTTTTCCACTATTTTTTAAAGTCCTAGCAACACATGCTATACTGAAAGTGATTTCTAGTTACTATGACTGTCAGTCAAACCCAGCCCAAAAACATTCTTTGCAGCTGATTATAACCTCTTTTACTAGAAGTCATGGTAGGTAATGTTAACTTACCTGTATCTGATTGCTTTTGAAAGCCTTACTACCTAAATCATGCAATGTTAATACCATTTCTAACTACTGATCCTTTCTGTGACTCCCCTAGATATACAATTCTATCTTTCTAGCTCATTTATTTCAAGTATGAGCTTTTCCTGGAAGACAAATATCTAAGCTAAAGATAACAAAGCAGCTCAGCAGCATGTGGATGTGTTATGTATTTTTCTACCACCTCAATTAACCAAGAAAGATTCCTAATGAGGGAACATATTATGCATTTATGCTGCAAAATTAATTGCTTGATTAATCTACTAGAAAAGGAGAAATGCATACGCCATGGCTGGGGACTCACGTCACTATGACACTGGGCAGGCCACATGCTTCTGCCAAGTTAAACAAGACCTTGAGCTTGTCAACCCTGTCAGTTCAGTATCTTGAAAATCTTTCCATAAATTCTTAAACATTCACTGGATACGGTGTAAGCTTCATCTGGTTCGGCTCTTGACAAATGTCAAACTGCTCCTTCAGGACTTCATAAAGTCAACAGTCACATGTAATGCTGCTCTCTATTATGGTGTTGGTATTTTAAAAGAATTTAGATTCATGACATGTTGGTCTGAAACACTGACAGACTTGAAGTACAGTAAAACTTTAGGAAGGAAGGACAACGGAAACAAGCATTTATTAAGTACTTACTATATACTAAGCACTTTACAAATATTGCAACTTTTGATCCAATAATCTTGGGAGGTAAGTGTAATTATTATACCCATATTACAGGTGAGAAAACTGAGACAAGCAGAGGTGACTCGTCCAGGGTAACACGCTTACTAAGTGTCTGAGGCCACATTTGAACTCAGGTCTTCCTGATTCACTAGTGGAAGCTAGGTGGTGCAGTGTAGACAGCCAGGCCTGGAGTCAGTAAGAACTGAGTTCAAATGCAGCCTCAGACACTTAGTAGCTAGGTAAGTCACTTAACTCTGTTTGCCTTAGTTTCCTCACCTATAAGAATAAGCTGGAGAAGGAAATGGCAAATCATTCCAATATCTTTGCCAAGAAAACCCCAAATGAGGTCATGAAGAGTTGGACACAACTGAAATGACTGAATAACAACAATTTTCCTGATCCAAGCACAGTGGATCCACTGAGCCACCTAGCTGACTCTATGTAGCCTGATGAGGTCAAAGAAAATTTTTATGAAGATGTGGAGATCTGCACAAGCTTATAATTTTGGGTGACTTCAATGCCACAGTACACACAGATATCAGAAGCGGCAGGGAGTCCTTGAGAGGAATGGAGTCAGAAACAGCAAGTCACTTACTACTGTAGATCTGTGCATCTCATGACCACCTCATCACCAGCACTGTCTTCCATTTACTTCAATGCAATAAAATTTCAAGGATGCACACTTGCAGCAAACATTGGCATTTAACAGACTATGGTACTGTAAGGACAAAAGACAGAAAGCACATAAGAGTGACTAAGGTGATGTGTGGTGCTGGACCAATCACAGATTTATACTCCCCAAGCTAAACTTTCAAATTAAACAAAAGCAGCAGCCTCAAGGCAAGACAACTACCTGAAGACTTAATGTCAACAGATTAAAGTGCTTCTCATGTGTGAACAGTTTGTTGCTAACTTTGAGGGAAAACTGAGCCAACATACGGTTGATAACAGTGGAAGAGAAGAGGCGTGAGCAGCTTTCAGAAATTTGGTGTACAACACTGTAAGTATTCATCTGAGCCAGAACACTCACAAACATAAGATTGGTTTGACAAAAATGGGGAATTTCAGAAGCTGCTCAACAAAAAATGAGAATTCCACAGGGTTTACCAGCAAGACAATTCATCTGTCTCTAAGAAGGTAGCATTTAACGCCACCAAAAATAAGTGTAAGCAAAGTTTAGAGAGAGGCAGGATTCTTGGTTCAGAAAGAAAGCAGATGAAATTCAGTTTTAGGCTTATAGTAACAATCCAAAGCACTTTTATGATGCCCTGAAGATTATGGGCTAAAGATGTATGGTGCATCTCAATGACTCAGGGCTGATGGAGCCACACTGATTAGTGACAAAAGACCATGGTCCTAGAGAGACGGGTTGAATACTTTCATAGCCTTCTCAACACACAGTCATCAACCAATGCTGAAGCCATTGGCGGTATACCTCAGTTTGAAGTCAATCCCTCTCTAGCTTAACTACCACCTGAAGGAGAGTTTTTGAATGCCATTAGGTTCCTCTTGTGTGACAAAGCATCTGGTGCCAATTCTATTCCAGCTGAGACTTACAAGGGCAGGAAGTCTATTGTTCATACAAAAGCTAACTGCAATCTTCCAGGTTATACGGCAAGAGAAGGCTATCCCCCAGGAGTTCAAGGATGCCTCCTTGTCGATCTATATTAAGGAAAGAAAATAGGTTGTCCTGTGAAAATCACAGGGCAAGTCTCTCTCTTAGTCACTGCCATCAAGATTCTTGCCATAGTCCTCCTTAATAGGCTGATCCTTCAACTAGAAGATGGTCATCTACCCAAGAGCTGACAAGGCCTCAGAAAAAGCCTAAGAATGGTAGGTATGGTGTTTGCTGACTTACAATTCCAGGAAAAATGCCAGGAGCAGAACAAAGGTCTACATACAATGTTTGTTGATCTGACTGAGGCCTTAGATAACTGTCAATTGTGAGGGCTTGTGGAAGATCATAGAAAAAATTTGGTTACCCAGAGAAGCTTATCAGTATTGTATGCCAGTTTTACAATGGCATGCTTACATAGACTCTGGATAATGGATGGTGCTCTCATGCTTTCCCAATCGCCAGTGGATTGAAGCAGGGCTGTGTGCTTGCTCTCATGCTTTTTAGCAGTGATGTTTTCAGCTGTTGTTAGACACCTTCAGCAAGGATGAAAACGACATCATGATCACCTACTCCACTAATGGTAAACTATTTAACTTGCAAAGGCTACAAGCCAAGAACCAAAGTGGAGGGAGTGTTGGTGCATGATTTTCTGTTTGCAGATGACTGTGCACTCAATGCAGCCTTTGAAGCTGAGATGCAATAAATATGGATCAATTACCCGCTGCTTGTGCTAATTTTGACCTGACAATTAACACCAAAAAAAAAATGGAGGTTATCCACCAACCAGCACTGCACCATCCACACGTGGAAGCACTGGTTACAGCAAATGGAGAAATTTCGAATGCTGTGCATAAGTTCACTTACCTTGGCAGTATAATGTCCAGGGATACACACACAGATAAGGAGATTGACACATGCACTGCCAGAGCTAGATCACTGTTTGGGAGGCACCAAAGGAAAATGGGGGAGAGAAGTATCAAGTTGCCTATCAACAAACTGAAGGTCTACAAAGCTGTTCTGCTAACCCTATCGTTGTTTGCCTGTGAAACCTAGACAGCATACCAGCTCCATTCCAGGAAACTGAATCGCTTCCATTTGAATTGTCTTAGGAAGATTCTGAAGATCACCTGGCAAGATAAGTTACTGAGGTCCTTTCTTGAGCTGAACTGCCAAGTATTCAAATTCTACTGCAGACAGAGCAGCTTGATGGGCTGGCCATGTTGTTCAAATGCCAATATACTTTCTGCCCAAGAAAAAATTTTACTGAGAACTCACACAAGGCAAGCACTCACACAGAAGTCAGAAGAAATGATACAAGGACACTCTCAAGACCTCTCTGAAGAACTCTGGAATCAATTATAAGACATGAAAGATACTGGCACAAGACCACCCAGCACGGTGTGCCCACATCAAACAGGGCCCTGTGCTCTATGAGCAGGGCAGAATTGCAATACCTCAAAAGAAACATGAGAACCACAAGTTTAGCAACATCTCTGCTCCAAACGTTCAAAGGGCCTACTTGCCACGACCTGTGGTAGAGTCTTCTAAGATCGTTTGGTCTGATTGTCACACTGTACATTGACTCCAACATAGTGATGTCATTTTGGTACTCTCTGAGTATGAAGAACAACTGTGTAGTCGTAGCAATTCAGAATCTCTGGATGGCAACAAACATTTATTAAGTGTTTACCACATACCAGCCACTATAGTAAGCACTAAGGATACAAATAGAAGCAAAAGAGAAAAACAATCTTTGACCCCAAAGAGCTTAAAATCTAATGGGGAAAGTTAACATGGAAACAGGAGCTGCAAAGCACAGGATTCTTTACCTATTCTGAAAAAAGTAAAGGACTCATTAGGATTGTGAAATGAAGCCAAAATAATACAATCAATTAATCATTTCAGTTGAAACAAATTTAGGACTACATTAATCCTTACTAAATCTTTGTATTATTTACAAATTAGATAAAAAATATCATCTATGCCTTCATCCAAATCATCAATAAAAATGCTGAACAACCAAAGACAAGTACTCTGTGGTCCTCCACTAGAGACTTCCAGTCTTCTAAGTAACACCTATCTATTAATCACCAAACTTTAGCTTTACTTATTTCATCACTTACAAATTCACTGACTATATTCTTATCCAACCATCTTGTCTACAAAGACATGAGTAACTGTATCAAATGACTTGCTAAAATTCAGTTATACTACAATCTATAATATTCCTATGATCTACTATTTAGCAACACTATCAGAAAGAAAATACAATTAGCTTCATATATGTTGATTTTAATACACACACAGGTTGATATATCTTTCATTATCACTTTCTTTTCTTTATCTATCTTCTATCCAGAGAACCATCTCTTATAATAGAGAATTCTGTGAAAAGGTGATTAGGAGGTTACCGGTAACTTTTTTTTTTTGTTTTTTGGGGGGGAGGGTAGAGTAATTTCAGTGGAGTGGTAGTGAAAGAACCCTAATTGCACAGGGTTAAAGAGAGAACTGGTAGTTAGGAAGTAAAGGCATTGATATATAATAACTGTTTCAAGAAGCAATGAAGGAGAGGTGGGAAGGAGGATAATAACTAGAAAACCTAAAAAGGAAGAGAGAGAGTGCTCACTCTGTCAGGCACTGTACAAAAGCACAGGAGATACAAGGACAAGCAAACAACCTGCCCTCAAGGAGATTGCATTCTTTTCATGGAGGAAGAATAAAGGGGAGGGAGAGAAAGAGAGAGGCGGAAGAGACAGCAAGAGCTGGGGAGAAGGTAGAGAAGTCCCGAGAGTTAGGCTAGCCAAGAGATATGCCTATTTTTGGACAGATGGAAAGAAGTCAGGAGGAAAAAAGACTAAATATACACACAAAGAGAGTATCTAATAATATATTTTTATAACATTTTTTCAAAATGCTTTCATGTGAAATAATTTCTCATTTGGTCTCAAAGCAGCTCGGCTGAGTAAGTTAAGCAAATATTGTTACTTTATTTTACTTAGGAGGAAACAAACCCAGAGGGGCAACTTGCATAACATCATACACCAATGAGCGACAGTTAGAACCAACTTGTGGACCCTGGTCCACTGCTCTTTTAACTGCATCATTGCTGCTTGCAATTTTTCTTTCCATTTGCCCTTCTAAATCATACAGAAATGTGAACTAAAATTAGTCTATCAAATCTCTATGAGACTCAATGCTAACATTTTTTAAATTCAGAAGTATCTATTTTTTACTATTTGCTCACTGTCCCTATACCAATCAAGTAAAAATATCTTCTTCATTTCCATAGTGATTCAACTGAATGGTCTTTGCTATGGAACAATATCAAGGTTCCTTCAAAAATTTTAATAATATTATATCCAATAGTTCTTCTTGGTCCACATGTTTATTTACCAACTCAAATAATACTAGCAAATTTTCCCTTATAGAAAGCATCTTACCTTTTCTTCCTCAACTTATGTTTGCTTAAGTAAGAGGTTTTTAACCTAGGGTACATGAAACACACAAGGGGGTCCAAAAAGATATTTTAAGGGGATCTCTAAACTATGATGGGAAAAAAATCTTAATTTTCATAAACTCCTAATTAACATTTATAATCTTTTAAATATAAATTTAAAATAAAACAAAACATTATCTGAGAAGGGGTGCATATGTTTTATCATGTTGCCAAAGGAGTCTCTGATAGAAAAATAGTTCCTGGCTTTCAAGCCCAATGAACCCACTCTTTATAAAAGATGAGAATAACAAAGACTATCTGCCCATGCTCCAGCACACCTTATACATGCTAGCCAATAACTGCATGATTTATGCTTAAATTCCTTTAAGTTCACAGGAATTTACATATATATTCAGTTTCTTCTGTTGTTGCTATTTAGTCATATCCGACTCCTTGTGATCCCATTTTGGGTTTTCTTGGCAGAGATAGTGGAATGGTTTGCCACTTCCTTCTCCAGCTTATTTTACAGATGTGGAAACTGAGGCAAACAGGATTAAGTGACTTGCCCAGGGTTGCATAGCTAGTAAGTATCGGAGGCCAGATTTGAACATAAGTTGTCTTGATTCCAAGCCTAATGCTTTGTCCGCTGTACCACCTTCTTATTTAAGTCTAAAACAGCATATGTTTTAAAATATCCTTATGCCCCCTTCTCTCCTCTGATATTACCACCACCCTGGTGCAGGCCCTTATCAAGTCAAACCTAAATTATTGCAATAGCCTGTTGGTGGGTCTGCCTAACTCAACTAATTGCCCACTCCAATCCAGCTGGTTGGCCCAGTGCATGAGGCAAGGGAAGAGACTTAAAACCTAGTCTTCCTGCCTTCAAAGCCAGCTCTCTCTACATTACACTATACTGCCTCTCTAGGACACATCCAATGTGTCTCAATCTCAGAAGAATTACAATTACAGATATCCAAAGGACAATGGAAAGACTTGTTGGGAATAAGCACTCTGTGTAGTAAATTACCCACAATGACTTACATGCAAAAAGTTGAGTAAAAGACATACCTAGAACAACAGTGGAAAAGGAAAAAGAGAGAGACAGAAAGAGAGACAGAGAGAATATAATTAAAATGATAAAAAGTTTAGCACTGGAGATTTAAGGAAATATACCTCCTTCCCCTCTTTGCCCAGGCCTAGTCCTTTGGGTATGGATTACTACATTTGATTGACATGTTGGTTTTAATAAGCTGCCTTTAAAAGAAAAATTATTCCTTATTAAGGGATAGAGAGAGCATTGGGTAGGGGAGGGAAAAGGAGAATTCAGGAATGATAACATTAAAAACTTTTTTTTAATTTAAGACATGTACAACTAGGCCAGTCATTTAATAAGAATAGCTAAACAGTCTGAGGAGCACCAGCAAGATTCTAAAAGAACAAGAGGAAGGCGTTCACATATTCTGCATATTCTGGTGAAAGTGTATCTGAAAATAAGGGGAGATGTACAAGATGAAGAGTTGTGGAGGGGTTATAATCTGTGAGGGTGGAGGGCCCTCATGATCTTTCCCTCTGTTTATGTGCCTACTAGACTGCAAGCCCCTTACAGGAAGGAACAATTTGTAAATGGCTTTTGAATCCCCTAGGGCAACTTCCCTCAGTGCCTTGCACCTAACAATCAGTTAATTAATATTTCCTCTTCTAGGTGAGTAGGGCCTTTTTCATTTTGGATATCACATGGATAGCATTTGGGATTTGCAACAACGAGTACAGTGTAAGACAGGTGAGTGCTTAGTAAGTATGAGCTACTTAAATCTCTTTTCCTCTGTTGCCCTAGATAACTAGAAATTCTTTTGCGCATAGAACACATTTAGTTATGCTTTGGGATTTTTCTCTCATGTCTTAAATTGTTTTATCTCTTGATTAACTGGAATAAAGCAACTGTCTTAATCTTTATCCACCTTAATTTTAATAGCTAGACCAGACAAAACTCCACTTTTCTGAAAGTAAAATTGAGAACCATTTGGTTTCTCTTTAAAAGACTGCCCTCTAGAGTCCATATTATGTACTAACACAATTATCCTTAGCCAAAATGCATAAAACACATTTACACGAGTTAACATCATAAACCTTCAAGTGCTATAAAAATGCTATTATTATTAAATGAACATGCAATCTGTTTGCACATGTTTAAAGAACTTTGAATGAACAGAATAAAAATATTACTCTTGAAATACTGCATCTGGTGATAATGGTGGTCCTCACTAAATCAGTTTAAAGAAAAATCATTTTCAATTGAAGATAAATGAAAATACATCCAATGAATGTCATTTTAGGTTAGTATTAGGTATACTATATTATAAAATGTACTATTTTAAAATATGGAAAGAACACTGGATTTGGATTCAGAGATCCTGGGTTCAACTCCTGGCTCTGCCATGCACAGACTCTATGACTTTTTGAAATCTCTTGGGGCTTCAGTTTCCTAATAGTTAAGATGAGGAGGCTATATGAGACAATCCCTAAGGTCTCTTCTATCTCAAAATCATGATGTCAAACTGAAATAAAAATAGATGCCTGTGGGCCTAACACTGAATTAGAAAACACAAATTAACATGCTTATATATTTTTATTTATATTGTTAAACATTTTTAACTTACATTTTCTTTATTTTTTAGAAATTTTTTATTTATTTTTAGTTCCACATTCACTTTCATGAGATTTTGAGTTCTAAATTTTCTCTCCATCTCTACCATGCTCCCACAGGCTGTAAGTTTGACCCCTCTGATTTTAGAGTCTAAGTCCTACAATCCTTTATAATCACCACCTCCAAATACACACAATATTACCAAAAGAGATGGTCAATTTCCTCAAAAGCACAATATGCTAAATCTAACTATGATGACAGGCTTAGTGCTACATAAAGGTACTGATTCAGGAAAATAGCTATCTCTTCACCATTGCACCACACAGCTTCCAGTTTTACCGCCATATTTTAACTAATAAAACATCAGCCAGCCAACCATAGAGGCATACCAATGTATTAAGTATTTGCACTTTTTTGTTTTCAAAAGCGAGGTAAAATGTCCTAATAGCACTTACATACTCAGAAAAGAAAAATATTGGATAGGAAAGCTAGATAAAGAACTAGCTTAGAAATAGGGTAAGAGAAGATGGAGGAGTAGAAGCAGTGACTTGCTTGAGGTCTCCCCAAATCCCTCCAAATACCTGTAAAAATGGCTCTAAACAAATTCTAGAGCAGCAGAACCCACAAAAAGACAGAGTGAAACAAATTTCCAGCTCAAGACAACCTGGATGGTTGATGGGAAAAGTCTACTGCACCAGGCCTGGAAGAGGAACATAGTTCAGCATCAGCTGTGCAGGCTAAGACTGGGCCTCAGTGAACCTGGAGCAGGCCTCAGAGGACTGAATCACAGGTAGCTGTGGTGGTTTCCAGACTTCTCAACCCACAAATATCAAAGACAACTTAGAAGGTCAGTAGGAACGTGTGTCTGACCACAGTGAGAGAGAAGCTCCGTCCCAGCCCCAGTCCTTACACAGCTCCGGGGCGGCAGCTGCTTCCAGAGCTCTTGGCCCACAGACAAAAGGGGAATTCAGTGGCTAATGAGAGGAGGATTGCAGAAATCTCTTTGATGGCACCGAAGCAGGATTCTCTTGCTTTGCCCAGGCTTGGATCTGGGTCACAGTCCTGGGTGGCAGCCTAGGGCAAGCAGGAGCATTCACGTGGTGGAGCTTGTGGTAGCAGTACAGAAGGAACCCTCCTTGTAGTGCCAGAGCAGAAAAGAGTACTTGTGGTCATTCACAGACCAGAGCACAGGCCAGGAAGGAGTAAACACCTCACCCTTGATCATACCACCTTGGAAGAACTGAAAATTTATAGGTCCCTAGAAGTATCTCTTAAAACAGCTGCACAAAACTCCCAAAGCTTGGGACAGTACATTCACCACACTGGAAGCAGACCCCTACCTTGACAAAGAGTTTATAACTCAAGTAATTAGCTGGGAACATGAGCAAACCTTGCAAAAAGAGTCAGACCACAGAATCTTTCTTTGGTGACAAAGAAGATCAAAACATACAACCAGAAGAAGACAACAAAGTCAAAGCTCCTACATCCAAAACCTCTAAGAAAAATAGGAATCAGTCCCAGCCCTTGGAAGAGCTCAAAAAGGATTCTGAGAAGCAAGTAAGAGAAACAGAAGAAACACTGGAAAGAGAAATGAGAGTGATGTAAGAAAATCATGAAAAATAAGTAAACAGCTTGCTAAAAGAGACCCCAAAACACACTGAAGAAAATAACATATTAAAAAATAGCCTAACCCAAACAGCAAAAGAGGTCCAAAAACCTAATGAGGAGAAGAATGCCTTAAAAAGCAGAATTGGCCAAATGGAAAAGGAAGTCCAAAAACTCACTGAAGAAAATACTTAAAAATTAGACGAGAGCAAATGGAAGCCAGTGACTTTATGACAAATCAAGACATTGTAAAATAAAACCAAAAGAATGAAAAAACAGAAAACAATGTGAAATATCTTATTGGAAAAACAACTGACCTGAAAAATAGAGTCAGGAGAGATAATTCAAAAACTACTGGACTACCTGAAAGCCATGATCAAAAAAAGAGCCTAGATATCATCTTTCAAGAAATTATCAAGGAAAACTGCCCTGATATTCTAAAACCAAAAGGTAAAATAGAAATTGGAAGAATCCATCAATCACCTCCTGAAAGAGACCACCAAAGGAAAACTCCTTAGGAATATTATAGCCAAATTCCAGAGTTCCCAAGAGACAATACTGCAAGTAGGCAGAAAGAAACAATTCAAGTATTATGGAAACACAGATAGGATAACACTAGATATAGCAGCTTCTACATTAAGGGATCTGAGGGCTTGGAATGTGATATTCTGGAGGGCAAAGGAGCTAGGATTAAAACCAAGAATCACCTACCCAGCAAAACTGAGTATAATCCTTCAGGGGAAAAAAAATGGATTATATGTATGTATGTATGTATAATATGACAGATAGATAGATAGATAGATAGATAGATAGATAGACAGATAGATAGATAGATAGTAGATAGATGGATGGATGGATGGCACAGGGTGAGCTGAAGATGAAGTGATATCTAAAAAATATAATTAAGGGGTGAGACAGGATTATACTGGGAGAAGACAAAAGGGAGAGATAGAATGAAGTAAATTATCTCACATAAAACAGACAAGAAAAGGCTTTTACAGTGGAGGGGAACCAGGGGAAGGTGAAAGGAAATGAGTGACTCTTATTCTCATCAGATTTGGCTTAAGGAAGGAATAACATACACACTCAATTGGGTATGGAGATCTATCTTACCCTACAGGAAAATAGGGGGGAAGGGGATAAGAGAGCAGAGTGATGATAGAGGGGAGGGCAGATTAGGGGAGGGGGTAATCAGAAGCAAACACTTTTGAGGAGGGACAGGGTCAAAAGAGAGAATAGAATAAACAGGGAGTGGGATAGGATGAAGGAAATATAGTTAGTTTTTCACAACATGACTACTATGGAAATGTTTTGCACCTGTATCGAGTTGCTTGCCTTTTCAATGAGGGTGAGTGGGGAGGGAGGAAGGGAGAAAATTTGGAGAACCCAAAATTTTAAAAACAAATGTTAAAAATTGTTTTCACATGCAACTGGGAAATAAGATATATAGGCAATGGGGTATAGAAATCTATCCTGCCTACAGAAAAACAGAAGAGGAAGGAGAAAAGAAAAGGAGAAAAGAGAAGGCAGCTGAGGGGGGTCAGAGATAGAAGGGAGGGCAGATTAGGGGAAGGCATATTCAGAATGCATGTCATCTTGGGGTGGGGGAGGTATGAGATGGGTAGAAAATTTGGAACTCAAAATGTTGTGGAAGTGAATATTGAAAACTAAAAATAAATTAATAAGAAAAATAAAGAAATAGGGTAAGAAAGGAGTGAATGGGGCAAAGGGGAATGAGGGGGGAAAATGAGCCAGCCCAATTATGAAAAAAATTATCATTATTAGGCATGAATGAATGAAGCAGTATAATACAGGGGAAAGAATACTACAATAAGATGACACCTGGGCTCCAGCCCTGGCTCTTTTTCTCACTAGTTAGATTACCTTGGGCAAGTCACGGACTTCTCTAGCTAATGTATCTATAAATGAAGGGACAAACAGTTCCCTTCACCGCCTATGACTATATGAATCAAGAGCAATTATACAGCTAAATGAGTTAAGCATAGGGAGTTCAACTAACTGCTTAGGTCAATGGATGAAAGCTCTACAAAAGCAGATTTGGGCTTAATATGAGGACAATTTCCTAATAATCAAAGTTATGCAACAATGAAATAGTCTGCCTCAGGAGCTGGTGGGTTTCCTTTCACTGAAGGTCTTCCAGTACTGCGGCTACATGAGTATTTGCATCGTATGTTGTAGAGAACAGTCTTGTTCAGAGGCAGGTAGGCTATGCAAAGCAGAGAGTGCTGGACCTGGAATCAGGAAGACCAGAATTCAAATCCAGGTGTGTGACCAGATGTGTCACTTAACTTCTGCCTCAGTGTCCTCAACTGTAAAATTGGGGGAGGGGGGGGAAATAGCATATACCTCCTAAGATCAAATAAAATAATATTTATAAAGTGTTTAGCACAATATTTGGCACATAGTAGACTCTTTGCTTCCTTCAGGTACCAGCTGGACTAGATAGCCTCTACTTGCTCCCTTCCAATTCTGGGATTGTAGAATTCTCATAGCAGCAGCACATTTCTATTAATTATTATACACTGTTATTTATTACACGTTGAAAAATAATTATTTTCAAAATTAAAAACAAAATACTATAACAAAATAATGCAAAACACTAAAAAGAAACTATCTTCATGACTAAATGTTTTCATTCGCTCTCTTTACATGTATTTGCAGTAGCTAAAATGAAAAAAAAACAAGAATATTAATAAAATTTACCAAAAGGATCTATAAATCAGACTTTTCCTCAGATATGAAGTAATAATCAAACCAAAGACAGTAACAACTAGGGCACTACAGAAAAAAAAAGTTTGCCTTGAACTACTGTAAAATTATAAAAATTGCAGTATTTGCATGTATTGTTTAGGTATGTTAATTACTAGATGTAAATATCATTTAGGGCATTTAACATACCATAGCAATAAATCTCTCTAAACTCAGTAATAACAAATCTTTGCCTTATTTTATATCACCTGACCAACTGAAATTCAGAATTGCAATCCATAATCTTCGCTTTTCTGCATTCGTCATGTTTATAATTTTCTCACAGCGCCATCTATTCCATTACATTCAATGTACCACAATTTGTTTAGCCATTCCTCCAATTGATAGGCAGATAGTTTGTTTCCAGTTCCTTGATACCCCTTAAAAAGTGCCGTAAAATATTTTGATGTACATGTAACTTTTCTTTTTGTCAATGACCTCCTTGGGGTATGTGCCTAGCAGAGGAATCTCTGGGTGAAAGGGCATCTTGGTCACTTTATCTGCATAATTTCAAATATCTTTCCAGAATAGTCATACCAATTCGTAGCTCCACTAATAATGCATTAGTGTGTCTGTTTTTCCATAGCCCCTCCAACACTGACTATCTCTATCATTTGTCATCTTTGCCAATTTTCTGAACGTTCTGATTTGCACCCCCTTATTAGTGTTTTGGAGCATTCTTCAATATGGTTAATAGTTTCCACTTCCTCCTCTGAGAATTATTTGTTCCTATCCTTTGACCACTTGTCTACTGGCAAATGACTTCTGGTCATGTATCTATCTCTCTTAGAGATCTACATACCTTGGATAGAAAACATATTACATATAAATCTTTCTCCCCAGTCAACAACTTCCCTTCCTATCCTAGACTCATTAATTTTGTATGTGCAAAGCTTTTCAATTTCATGTAACCAAAGTAATCGATTTCATCTTTGCTAATTGCTTCTATTTCTTGTTAAGAATTGGTTACCTACCTAGAGCTGTAAAAGGTATACAACCTATTTCTCTCCTAATTTTTTATTAATATTCTTTTTTTTTTGGGTAGGCAATGGGGTTAAGTGACTTGCCCAGGGTCACACAACTGGTAAGTGTTATGTGTCTGAGGCTAGATTTGAACTCAGGTCCTCCTGAATCCAGGGCTGGTGCTCTATCCACTGAGCCACCTACCTGCCCCACATTAATATTCAATTCACATGTTTATTTTTAATTTACTGTAAAATGCGGTGCAAGGTATTGGTCTTCTAAGCTGAATTTGTGCCACAGTGCTTTCCAGTTTTCCAACATTCTTCTCAAACAGGGAGTTCTTTTCTAGGTAATTCATATTTTGGGGTTTATCAAACATAAAGTTACTGACTTCCATTATTTCTCATTCTACTTTCTCTAGTGTGTTTCACTGATCTATTTTTCTATTTTTAAAAAAAACACACATTTTCCTACTTTATAATATTGTTTGAGGTATAAAAGTGCTTTTCTCCCTTCATGCTTTCCATTTTTTTCCCCATTATTTCCCTTGATGTTCTAGATTACAATTAATTTGGCTTAATCTGGTAAACAACTTCCCCCCCCCCGCTTTCTGCTCCCCACCCTCAACTACCCTCCTCCAATCTGTCAACTCTTTCCCTAGTTTTAGAGTTTTATTTCACTTATAACCTCTCTTCCTCCCTTTCCAATCTTCTTATACTTTCCCTTCTACAGACTCTAGGATCTAGTGACATGGACACTATTCCTTGCTATTCCTTGAACAAGAAAAGCACTCCATCTCCTGACAATGGCTATCCCTCATTCCCTCAGCATCGTGCTGGCTTTCCCCGCTTCAAGACTAAGCTAAAATGCCTCCTCCTACAAGAAGCTTTTCCCAACTCCTCTTAATGCTAGTACCTGAGATTAAATAAATTGGAGAATTTATCCTGGATATATCTTGTTTATAAATAGCTGTTTGCATGTAATCTCTATTACATTAGTTCCTTGACAGCATTTTGAAATGGTTTCTGTCTTTCTTTGTATTAACCAGGGCTTAGGATAGTTCCTAACATATAGTAGGTGCTTCATCAACTCTTGATGACTTGACAGATTTCTTATTCTTTCATTTGATTATCTAATTCTTCCCTTTTGCCCCTCTAAATGGTTAATTCAAAATATTTCCTCCTGTCCGGCTCTTCAATTTATTTTTTAGTTCGGTTTTTTGTTTATTCTTTTTCTTGCACACTTTTCTAAGAAGGATTTCTTTACCTTGTTCTCTTCACTGATTGTCTTCCATGTCTATTCTGAACTTTTATTTTTTGATTCATGAATTATATACTTATTTATTTCTTCAATCTCTTTGTGCTCCTCATGGAATTAAAGCTTTTGAAGTAATTGGGTAGAGCTTCTGCTTCCAACCAATTTTTATGTGGCTCATAACCCATCATCTTTTTTTTCCACTGTGACTCACTCCTAAAAATACCAATTCATGAAGGAAATGAGAATGAAAATATTGCTTCACAGTAGAAATCATCCCATGTCTGAAACTATGCAGTCTATTTCAACCCCCTGCCCTCCCTATGATCATTTTCCTTCTCATTTGCTAAGTGATCTCCTCTACTAATTTATGTCCTACTTTTTGGGTGTTGGTTACACCTAGTAACTCCAATTTCACTTCTCCTAAGTCAGCATGTTGTTCATGGAAGTATATCCTTCTCATTGAGGAAGTGTCCTGCTTGTACAGCAACAATCTTTCGATTGATAATTTGTTTCCTGTATCTAAAAATTTTGGTTATTTTTCTTGTAGCATTTTGTACATTACGGTGTTCAGGTTCTTGGATGTCATGCTCTTGAGGAAGGCCTATGATCTTAAATTATCTCTGTGCATTCTGTCTTCAAGATAAATGACTGGGGCAGCTAGATGGTACAGTGGATAGAGCACTGGCCCTGAAGTCAAGAGTACCTGAGTTCAAATATGGCCTCGGACCAAACACTTGACACTTACTGGCTGTGTGACCCTGGGCAAGTTACTTAAACCCAACTGCCTTAAAAAAAAAAAAAAGATAAACGGCCTTTGCTTACATAGAAGTCACATGTTCTTGTAGCTTGATTGCTTTTTGCTTCTCTTTTTCCAGACTGCCCTTCACTTCAGGATATTTATATTCCAAATCTGTTGTTCTTTTTCATTTCTTAAATAGGCTTACCTCTGTGGATTCAAGTTTCACTAACCTGCTAATTATTTCTGCTACAAAGTCCATAAGTTCTGCCATTTCTTCCCTTCTAACTTCCTCTCATTTCTTATTTCTCTCTTGAACCCTTTGGGAATATCTTGCTACGGTGGTCTATACTCAATTGGATTCTATAGGGTTCTGTTTTATCAGTAATTGGTTCAATCAACTTTGTCTTGTAATATTTACTTAGAGAAGATTACAATCTTGTAAGTATTTTAGTACTCATTCTTTCTTCTAATTTAGTATCCTCTCTGTTGATTTATCTACTTGTGTTCTAGGTTTTTTGGTGAACTGTCTTCATCTTGAAATCTCTGGCAGTTTTAGAAGTTGGTTTTTTTCCCCTTATTATTCCCCTGTCACTCAACTTCTGACTCCTCACGGACATACTCTTGGGGGCTGACCCTCAATAATATCTCAGCCTCCTCCAAGATTAGCAAATTTACTGTTCTCTAGCCTCAGTCTCTGCCCCAAGTACCTGTGGGAATAAGACTGGTTCCAATTATATTTCAGTCCCAATTCCTTCAGACTAGATGAAGCAACAAATGCTGACCCTCTGCCCTATTCCATCTATTCTTTAGTTCTCTGGTTAGGCAGAATTAGTATCTGCTGCTTTTTACAGGATTGGGAGATGTGTTCCAAGTAGAGACCCTGTCACACTGTAGTATCCCACCCTAGAGTTCCCCCCGCAATATTTTCCATACTACCTCATATGACCAGGCAGAATCAATGTCAAATGCTTGCTGCAAAGGAGTAAAAGGGCTAGAGAATCTCTGTAGCAAGGCGGAAATCCCTAGATAGTTCCCAAAGCACAAATGGCATGTACCCTTACCCAGAGCAGGTGTGGGGAGGAGCCTGCACTTTAATGATAAGGATTAGCTGTTAAGCTTCTTGCTTTCCTATCCTGTGGATTCAACTGTAACTGCTCTACCTCTTGTATATAATTTCTCTTTGGGAGGCTTTTTGAGAATTATTAAAACTGGAGAAAATGTTTGGTTCTCTATCTTATAGGTCAGGTGACTTGGAAGAGTCTCTGAGCTATTAAATACAACGGCTTTTTCCCTGTTCCCTCTTGACCTCTCTATAACATTTGACACTCTTTATACTTCTCTTCAATTTTCTCCTTCCTTGGTTTTCCAGACACTATTACTACTCTCTCCTGAGTCTTCTCCTACATGTCTAACTGCATTTTCTCATTTGTAGGATTATCTTCACTATCTTCTCAAGGCAAATTCCAGGCAAGATGGCTGTATGTACAGTCAGATCTCCTACACCCTAATCCAACAATAATAATAATAATTATAAATAATAAACAGAAAACAGAATACCAAGAAATCCAGTGAGAAACTACAGTAACTGACCTGTTCAAACCCACAACTATACAAGAAATCATCCATCAATTCACAGAAAAGGGAAAAGGGGCTGCCAGCAAAGCCAGCACCAACACTGACAAATAAGGCTCCCAGAATGAAAGGGCCTATAGCACTTTCTGTCCAGGGTCAACAAGAGTGAACAGCTTCAATCAAGAAAGTCACAGGGTGGTTATAACCTACATTAAAGCCCTTGGAAGCCCCATTCAGCAGCAGAAACCTCTTAAAGGCCAGTTCAGATCATCCCCTCAGGGCTCCAAGGTCCCTAAACACAATATCCTGAGACACTATAAAAAATCCTGAATATCTATCACTCTTAACCTCAAAGATTGTGGAGTGGGCCCTAAATCTGGGAAAAGGTTGGGCCCAACAAGCCAGGTGACCCAGGGCCAGACACTGACTACCCCACAGATTACCATCTTATCCAAAATCACAGCAAGGGGCTGAATCTATTCAAGAACTAAAGCTGGAAAGAAGATTAAACCAAATAAGTCACTGGCAAGTATCAAAAATTATCGCAAATCTAGAGATCTTAAAAAAAAAAGGAGGGAGTAATTCTACAAGGTCAGGTGATAGAGATTAAGAGGGAGAGTGTTCCAAGCAGGAAAGATTTGAAAATTACATGTAGAACATATTATGTTTAAAAAAAAAAAGCAAGCTGAACATGATAGATTCACAGCTTCACTTACAATCCACTTTTTATTTTCTCTCAGTAAATGGAAATGCCCATTTTAATTGACATTTTGATTAAGGATTTTTAAAAAAAGACTTTAAACCAAAAGAAAAGGATGTCTATTAAAAATGAGAGCAGACATTCCCCATAGTTGAAATTTAAAGCACAAATTTTAAAAAAAAATTGTAATTTCTCCTAAAAAAGTACACATGTACAGAATTGGGGGGAATTATACGCCAACATAGACAATTTCTTTCTTATTCACAAAAAAGTAAATACAATTTGACAATGTTTGAATAGGCAGATTCAAACATGTCTCCAACACTTACCAGCTGAATGACCATGATTAACTCACTTAACTTCAGTCTCTTCCTCTGTCAAAAGGAGCTAATACCTCTATTACATAACTCACTGCACTAAAGTGAGGGTCAAAGAAGATCATACATATACAGTGTTTTGTAAACCTTAAAACACTATAAATGTCAGCTATCATTACCATCATCTGCTTATTAGGCCCTAAAAACTAATGCTGAGTTCCAGCACTGCTGTCTTCAGTTATTCTTAAGGAGTCAAGTGAGCAACTGTCATCTTAAGTTTGAGAACTTTATGATTGTACTCATGTGTGAAAATGTTGATTCACAGCAGGGCTGTTCCACTGTATGAGACCTACTTTAAACAGTGAAGCAATTTTACTGTATTTTGCGTAACTACTTTACAACCACTGCTATGGTGGGAAAGAAAAAAACAACAGCTGTTACATAAAATTCCACAAAAATCCAAACCATTTTATTCAACAGTAGGCCCACACTCACTGTGCTACCAAAACAGCAGCCCAGTTAGTACTGAGTTAGACAAGTATGCCCAAGGACTACAAGAGGGAAACAAAATGCTTGCCTTGAGAATTACTCATCACTACCCTAAATATTATTGACAAGAGTTCCTCATACGAATCTCCCTCAGTCCTATAGGCACACAGTTGATTTTTTTAATGTAGCACTTATTACCAAATACCAACTTGCTGACTATTTTTCTGAAGTTGAAATACCAGTCTAGCTAAGCATAGAAAAACTCTTCACCTGGATAACATTATAGATTTTTTTTTTTTTTGCTACAGCAACTCTCAAAGACCACCTATGGAAAGGTTGTAATCTTCATCAGTGGAAGGAAACCTACACTGGTGAAACTGGAAATCCTTAAATTAACAAGCAAGTACAGACTTTACATTTATCCCTATAATTAAAATAAACACTTTGTACCTTATTTTACTTCCACATTACATTATTATACCTCCTATCATAGACTTTTATCTTCCCTACTACAAGGTCAACATCAAGAGAGTAAGGACCATAATCTTCATAGTCTTTGGTTCCCCCACAGTACTAGCACAGAGACTTACAAAAGAGTAGGAATTCAATAAATCTTTGTTAAATAAATTGATACTTAAATGGAGATTTTATCTCTTCATTGTGGGCATTTTCTCCAATGGAGCAACTGAAAAACGCCAAGCACCTCCTCTTCCTGTTTGATGCCTGTCTAAATCTTTCTCCACAAAGTATCCACTCAATATAGTAGAGGCCTTCAAGAGCATTTATTAAATACCTACTATGTGTCAAACTGTGTGCTAAGTGTTGGGTATATGTACAAACACAAAGTGAACTACATAATAAAAACAACATTGTAAAAATAATTTTGAAAGATAATAATCTTTAATAATCTGACCAACATAATGATCAGATATAATTCCAGAGGACGTATGAAAAAGAATGCTACCCCTTCTGACAGAGACATGATTGCCTAAATATGCAGGAAACACAGCTGGGTTTTTTTTATATAGCCAATATTTGAATTTATTTTTTGCTTGACATGTCATATTGGTTACAAGGGTTTTGTTTCCCTTTTGTTCAGGTTGGAGGGGAAAGTGAAAGGATGAGAAAATAAACGTTTGTTAATTTTTTTTTAATTAATGAAAAAATACAAAGTGAGATAATCCCTGTCCTCAAAGAGCTTACATTCTCTCAGGGATACAAGTTTACTAACAAATAAATACAGGATTTATATTAAATAAATAAATTTAGGAGTTTTCCTATAAACCCACAAAAAGAAATAAACTCCTTAATCGACTTCAGAGAATTATAAGAACTTGTCCACTGGAAGAAGGCAAATTATACCACAGAGGAAACACCTAGTGATGGGCTGAAAGAATCAATCACCATCCATTGGGTTCATATTTATTTTAGAAAAAAAAAACACGTCCTCCAGCAGGGAGGATGGGAAGCAGTTAAGGCTGGGAGCAACTGTGGAGATCCCACTCCTCCCTAACTCCAAGGGTTCCATTCCAAAAAGTTTTCTGTTTCTTCTACTAGTTACAGATCTTCATAACAATACCCTCTCAGTCAAGTTATCAAGTTAAAAAATATTTATTAACCACCTACTAAGTGCCAGGGCTGTGCAAAGTAATAAGGGATACAAGGAAAAGTAAAAACAGTACTTACACTCAAGAAGCTCACAATCTAAATGGTCAAAAGAAAACCATACATATATTATTAAACTGAACACCAGATGGAAAAGTGGTCAACACTCCTCAAAAAAAAGAAATGCAAACTATTATCCATATGAAGGACTGCTAAACAACTCTGAAGTTTCGTCTCACACCCAATAAAACTGGCAAAATGTGGAAAAAAATCAACATTGAGAGGATTGCAGGAAGATAAGCTTATAAATACAATCTTGGTCAACCTATAAATTCTTCTAGCCATTTTAGAAAGCAATTTGAAGTTAGGCTTTTAAAAAAGTGACTAACATGTCCATATCTTTTGACCCAGACCCCACTGCTAAAAATAAGGCAAACTGCCCCTTTAAAGTCCTTTTCATATGGGGCAATTCAGTGATAAAAAGAGCAAAAAAAAAATCTTATATAAAGGGAAAGGTTTATATCAATAGCTATGGGATTTAACGCATTGCCACTGTTTTTTGATACCTAAAAGCAGTAGGAAAGAACTTAAAAAAAAAAAACCTTCTAAAATGTGTATGAAGAAATGGCTTTCAGTTAGAATTTGAGCAATTTTACAGAAAATGAATTGTGGAGTCAATACAAAGTTTCAAAACACCTGGTGACAATGTAGAATAATGCCTCAATTGTGTCATCATTTTGCTGTTTTAAAAGATGCAGAGAACATAACTTTTATTTAATAAAAACTACAGAAATCTGAGTACAAAGAAATAATTTCAAGAACATTAAAGGAGATTTTGGACCTGGTTGAGGACTTTAGAGCTGCAGAAGATTATGGTGGTTTAGAATATCTGTATGTAACTTATGATTAAAGGGAGTAAACATTTGGAGCCTGAGTATGATTATAAAAGGATGATATGTTTGATAGGGGAAATCTGTGGGTTACAGAGGAAGAAATTTGTTATTCACTTTGTACTTTTCTTAGAAAAAACTGTAATGTACTGTTGACATTTTTAATTAAATAGAAATTTACAATATGGCTTTTAAAAAAAGACTATGATTAGTTGAGTTTAGGCATAAATTATTTCACATGATCAGTTTAGAAGAATTTTCCCCCCGGTATATATGTATGTTGCATAAATGTAGTCTTTTTCTGTTCAGATAATGAATCTTTTGGGAAAGTGAATTTTTCAAAATTAATTTCAGACTATAATCTTAATATTAATAGATGGAACATGAATAGTAAAATTATGGCATACTGAGGGAAATTTGGGGGGCTCCAGACCTATGATTTCGGTGGTATGCGGTATTATTGGTAAGAAAACTCCCTTTGCCACTGCAGATCCACAAGGGTTCTGCAACTTACAGTTATAGAGAGTTTATTGGGAGAAGTGAGAGGTTAAGTGACTTACATAGGGCTGTACAGATAGTATTGTTTATCAGAGGCTAAATTTGAACCCAGGTTTTCTTCCCTGTGATACTGACTCTATCCACTATATCATGCTGCCTCTCACTGAGATACTAGGAACTTATAAATACTTAATCATTTCTCTTATTAGTTTTTTTCCCCTAAACTAAAAACTGAATTTCCATTTTCATTTGGTTAAAAGTTAGAGAATGTAATAAAAACTAGTACAAAATATAACTGAAGATTGGGAGAAAACCATTTGTGATTTGACATATTAATTTTTTGAATGATAAATTTCTGTATCCCAGGATAAGTGCAGACATGAATGTCATTTGCTTATGAATCTGCATTACTTTTGAGGATTAGCTGAAGTAACTAGGCATATTTAGCCTGGAGAAGAGAAGCCTGATGGGGAGGGAGGGGCGTTGAATAGGATAGATATCTTCAAATATTTGAAGTGATTAGACTAGCTCGGTCTGGTCCCGGAGGGCAGAACAAGGGAGCAGTGGTTAGAAGCTGCCAAAGAGCAGCAAATTTAATCTTGACATCAGGAAAAACTTGCTAACAATTAGAGCTGTCCCAAAGTGGAAAGGATTGCCTGAACTACAGAGGTGTTGGGTTCTCTCTCCTTTAAGGTCTTTAAGCCTAGACTGAATGATTAGCTGTTTTAAAGCTTCTCTGAATTTTCCATATTTGATATGGGGGCAGGAGGGGTGGAAGGGAAGAGTTAAAGAGGTGTCTTCCGTGCATGTCCTCCAGTTACATTAACGTCTTCCAGTTTGTTTGGCTGCTAAACTTTAGTCATTACTCAGTGTATGGGCATCTACTTTATTTCAATTTCTTTGCTGCCTTAGAAATGCTGTTGTGATATTTTGGCATATGGGGGACCTTTCTTTTTGAATTTAATGTCTTAGTAACCGCCTTAAAGAACTGGAGATTTTTTTTTTGCCTTCCTTTGTACCCCTAGCTAGCCCCTAGCCCAGTCCCTAACAAATACAAGTGCTTAATAAATGCTTGTTGACTGACTTGTAGGCTATAGACCTAAAGCATTTGGCTATTGATGGTGGTCACCACTCCTAAAATGTCACCATAGTGACTGGGGAACACACTCTCCCACCAAAACTCTCAATATCTGTGGTCAAGACAGGGTACACATTTATAGGAACCTGTCAGAAAAACAGGTTCCTGCAGGAGGAAAACCCCTGGGCTTAGGGCAGTTTACAACTCTGGACTGTAGGCTTTTGAGGTCATCATTGGTCCATTTAGGAACATCTGTACTAGAAGTAACTGCTCTTGCTGTTGGTCCTAGCTACTCTTCAGATGGGCAGATCTTTTTCTCTTGTGTACTAGAACACAGTATTTACAAGCTCCTTCAACTTACAAATCACCATTAAAATGGTATTTAGGAATCTCTCATATGAATAGAATCTACCTTTAAACCAGGAAACTGTAAATAAAGCCCTTCAAACTAGCAATCTCTTGGGATACGTAGGAGAGCTCAGCCATTTATTTACTCACCTGAATGTTGTACTGTCCAATCAGAATGAAGCTCATATCAGCATAGCTCAGGTTGACCTGCTAAGCTAGGCAAACAAACCTAGCCTAGGTAGGCGCCAGTCACTCCACCAACTGCCAGCTTCTTGCTACTCATAAGGCAAGCAGGCCAGCACAGGAGAAGCAGTGGGGCAATCCGAGGAAGAGACAAGAGGTAGCATGTACAATGCAAGTCAAACCACCACCACTTCCCTTGAGATCCTGATAAATGCAGAACCCAAGAGCCTTGAGAAGAGCAGCCATATTGTAAATTTCTATTTAATTGAATATGTCAACAATACATCACAGTCTTTTCTAAGAAAAGTACAAAGTGGATTACAAATTTCTTCCACTGTCATTGGAAAAGGCATTGGTCAAATCACAGTTGAATTCAAATCACTGAAATGTACAAAGCATTCCAATCCACATCCATTAAAAATTACACCTAAAAAATAAACATAAAAGATAAATTTGTAAGGAAAGAAATGTCATTCTCTCTAGCATCGAGATCTCTGCAAAAAAATCAGCCGAAAGAATAATCTATAGCATTTTTAAATAATATATTTTAACAGAATAATAGAGTGAAATGTCATTACCCTTGACAAAGATCATAAAATTCCATGTCTCATAAAAATCTGGATAAAACCACTCACTATAAAAAGCCTCTTACATTTTAAAAAACTGCTTCAGTTCACATTTACATTACCTTGCTCAAAGCAGAGGTATTCTTATAGTTGAGTTACAATGCTTAAAACAGTTATTCAAAAGTAAAAGCAAATGATCCTTGTCCAGGAACCACAGAGATTTCCTTAATGTTTTAGGTTTGTTTATTTTTTTAAGCTCCCTGAATATTTGCACATTATTTATGAAGGGCAGAGGGCATTCCAAAATACCGCGCTGGACCGTGGATCAATACGGGTCTCAGACTCACTTGTCACACCACAAAACCCACTCACAATCTAGTCCATTTATAGCTTCCTGAAAAATAATGATGGAAAAATGTCCTTCTTCAATAAAGATAAATTTTTATTTTACTGAGAATCTTAGTGGTCACAATGGAGCAAAGACCACCGTGATTATATTGCATAGCTAAAATAAGGATTTGAATTTAACTGGACTTGTCAGTGAAGCATTTTAATGCCCTACAGTACTAGTAGTACTTTAACATAATCTAAATTATGGTTAATAGCAACATTCAGTCAACAGGGTCATACAGAGCTATGTTTTACTCAAAATGATGCTTATGATTATAAAGTAAATAAAGCAGTTTATAAACTGCTTTGATACTGTCAGTTATGAGGGCTCACAGAAAATTATGTCAAAATTTGATTGCCAGGAGAAAAGTTCATCAGCATCGTACGTCAATTTCATGACAGCATGTTTGCCAGGGCTCTGGATACTAGACAATGTGCTTGTGCTTTCCCAGTCACCAATGGAGTGAAACAAGGCTGTGTGCTTGCTCCCATGCTTTTTAGCATGAGGTTTTCAGACATGGATGCAGCATCGAGGTCAACTACCGAACTGATGGTAAATTCTTCAACTTGAAAAGGCTACATATAAATAAGCCAAGACCAAAGTGGAGGGAGTGTTGGTGCATGATTTTCTGTTTGCAGATGATTGTGCATTCAATGCAGCCTCTGAAGCTGAGATGCAACAAAGTATGGATCAATTTTCTGCCGCTTGTGTTAATTTTGGCCTAACAACACCAAGAAAACACAGGTCCTCCATCAGCCACCATCACATCATCTATATGTGAAACCATTGGTTACCGCAAATAGAGAAGTTCTGAATGCTGTGGATAAGTTCACTTACCTCGGCAATGTACTTTCCAGGGATATACACATTGATAATGAGATTGACACACATTGCCAGAGCTAGCTCAGTGTTTGAGAGGCTCTGCAGGAAAGTATGAGAGAGAAGAGGGGGATTAGACTGACTACCAAACTGAAGGTTTACAGAGTTGTTGTGCTGACCTCATTGTTGTATGCCTGTGAAACCTAGACAGTATACCAGCGCCATGCCAGGAAACTGAATCGCTTCCATTTGAATTGTCTTAGGAAGATTCTGAAGACCACTTGTCAGGATAAGATACCAGACACTGAGGTCCTTTCTCGAACTAAACTGCCAAGCATTCAAACTCTGTTGCAGAGAGCACAACTCCAATGGGCTGGCCACATTGTTCGAATACAAAATGTATCCCTGCCAAAAAACACTACTTTATGGAGAACTCACACAGTGCAAGTTTCACATGGTGGTCAGAAGAAGTGATAGACACTCTCAAGGTGTGACACTGGAGAGAGACTGAAACAGGACTGCTCAGCGTGGGGTGCCTACTTCTGAGAAGGTACTGCGCTCTATGAGCAAAGCAGAACTGAAACAGCTCAAAGAAAAAGCAGGATGCTCAAATTTAGAGAATCACCCCAAATGTTCACAGGGACTATCTGTGCCCGACCTGCGGTAGAGCATTCTGAGCCCATATTGGTCTGATCAGCCACAGGCGGGCACACTGAAACTTGATTCTAGCATGGTGATGTCATTTTGGTCCTCTTCAAGAACAAAGGACAACAACCAACCAATCACATGAAGGCTAGCAATTGCTGTTATTGTTATCGTTGTCATATTTTCCTTTCAAGTGAATTCAAAGAGCTTTATTGGGAAATGTCAACTTACTCATCTTCAGGTCAATCAAACTTACCTGAGGAAGATGGCAGACCTTATTACCTCTTGTTTATACCTGTCAGAGAAGCTTAGAAAAGTTGTATAAAACAGCCCCATTACTAATTTTTATGCTCTTTAAGGATTTTTTTGGAGAGCACGTAGAATCCAGGGAATTCTACCACCCAGATTACTCACTTATATCTCTGTGCCAGACACTGTTAAAACCCTAGAGATCAAAAGACAAGAGCTGGGGCAGCTAGGTGGTGAAGTGGATAGAGCACTGGCCCTGGACTCAGGAAGGCCTGAGTTCAAATACGGCTTCAGACACATAACACTAACTAACTATGTGACTCTAGGCAAGTCACTTAACCCCACTGCCTAGCCAAAAAAAAAAAAAAAAGAAGAAAAAGACAAGAACAAAAGTGTTTGCCCTCAAAGAGCCCACATTCTATTCCAACCACCAATTTTAAAGGATATTATGTGAATCCCCACCCCATTACTCTCTTCTTCCTCCACATTTTTTCCCTTTTTCTCTAAGTCACTTACTTTTTTCCTTACCAAAGAAATTAAAGGCTTTAAAGTCTGAAAACTTAAAAAAAAAATCAGACTTTTTTTTTTCAAAAAACAAGGAAGGACAGTGTGGCATAGTGGAAAAGTCAAATTCATCTGAGCCTCAGTTGCCTAATCTGTAAAATTAAAATCTTGACCTAGATGAGAAGTTCTGCTCTAATTCTTAATCCACTATGAATCTCTAGGTCTTCTTCAAAATCTACCTTTTTCCTCAGTCTCTTCCAATCAAGAAAATTTTTCTTCAACTATTCATGACAAATTTTTAAATGATTTGATTTTCTAGTTTTTAATTACTATTATTCTAATAGTGGAGTCTCCCATTTTTCACTCCAAATGTAACTGCACTATTTATACACATTGTTTTTCAAGGGAAATGTATTTCTAGTTCTATACAGCAAACCTGGAAGAAAATTTTTGAAATGCTCCCCATGTGAAAATTGAAATTTACCTGCATAAGAACTACAGAGTAGTAGAGCTGGTACATATAGGCACCCTCTTATAGGCACCCTCATTTCACATATGAAGATACTAAGGCTTAAAGAGATAAAATCCTGTTGCCAAGGTCAATCTGCAAGTTAAGTGACAGCTTTTTTCATGGCTGGCTGTTCCCAGTGCTGGGAATGTTCTCCTTCCCCATCTCTGCCTCCTGAGCTTATCTGACTTCTTTCAAGTCTCTGGTAAAGTCTCACCTTCAGCAAGAAGCCTTTTCTAGCTCTCCTTAAAATCCTGTCTTTCCTCTGAGATAACCTCCAATTTATCCTGTCCATGTTTTATTTGTGCACAGTACATCTTGTGCTGTCTCTCCCATTAGACTTATGAGCTCCTTGAGGGACAGAATTGTGTTAGGCCTTTCTTGGTATCCCCAGTACTAAGCTCAGAACCTAGCACATACTTAGTGCTTAATAACTATGACTTGGTTGACTGACTGGAGTTACAGAGAAAGGACTTGAACCTAAGATGTTTTTAGTCCAGGACTCTTTCTAGCTCATTAAGTTCCTCCTGCCCACAGGCAGCTTAAAGTCTAGGTGAAAAAGTAAAACCAGCTGGGTCCAAAAATAAATTTAAATTGAAGTTTTAAAAAAAATCTGGAAGCATAAAAGCCTAGCATACTGTACACACAAGTAAGAAAAAACACAATTAGGAGTAAAAATGGGAATGGCAGAACAAGATGTCTCTCCAACGATCAGGACCAGAAACTCCAGTATTTGATCAGTAAGTTTACTTATCTCCTAACGGGTTGGAATAACTTAATAAAATCTTCTGATGCTGTTAAGTGATCGTTATCTTTTTCAGTATCCAACTCTGTATTACTGCACTGATACAAAATTTTCTTTTCTAAAAAACTGACATCACTTTGCTTTATGAAACAAAAGAAACCCCATGAAAATTGGCTGTGAAACAAATTTCAGTATCTTCACATTGACTCCAATATAACAGCAGAATATGCTGAAAAATACGTTTTTCAGCTATGACTGAAAAATTCTCATATAGACTGAATTTATAACTTTTGGCAAAAGGGAAGATAGAAACGAGCCCCAAGGTAAGCTGAGTTTTGTTTTGCCTGCTGGCACTGTTTTGCAGCACCTTCCAGTTCTAAATCTTTCCTCTAGAGTTGGCCATCTCACTGACTTTTATCCTTGAACCACAAAATGTTTTCACACTTAAGCAGCAACTAGATTTACAACTGGAGAGCCCAACACACAACTGACAATGAAAATTACTGACATCCTAAGTCCTAGGCTAAAAGTCTCACCAAACAAATTCGTTTTCTCTAAATCAGCATAGTGAGTTCATTAAAAATAAAACATGTGTGTACCAACAAAAAAAATTCTTCAATCTTACAACACAAAACTGAACAAATACTTAGTTAAGCTCACGACATCGTAAGGACATGTGGATGCTATTTACCTCCCCCATTCCCACCCTATGTCTTTATTCCTACAAACCTATGCCTCAAGAAACCTACATCATTTTTATACAGTGAAATCCTATTCACTCCTCAAAACCTCACTCAAATGTCACAATCTCTGCATAACCTTCCCACATTTTCCTGATAAGAAACGCCTTTCTCTTCTTAGGAAATCAATTTGATTTTTCATTCAAACATTTATTAGGCATTTAATACATGCAATGCATTGCACCAGACACTGGGAAAGATACCAAGATAAATGAGACTTAGTTGACATTCTCAAGGAACTTAAAATCTAATGATTACATAAAACTTTAATTGTGTTTCTCTCATGCAATTTTGTATTGATTGTTTATATATATATGTACATATATATATATATATGTTTTCCCACTATACTGTATGCTCCTTGAAAGCAGATACCAAGTCTCATTAATCTTTTCATCCCCTCCAGGGCCTCCTAGCACAATACTTTGTACATAATTAACAGCTGCTGAATGAGTGAATGAATGAAAGAAAATGATATTCAAAATTTTAAATCTACTTGAGAGCTTGTGATAGAAGGGGACATCCCGGTGCAGTCATTTCAAAGTCATGCTAATAGGGAGCAAGTCACTTAACCTAGCTGTGTGCCCCAGTATCTTTATGTATAAAATGGCAACAATCATTCCTAAATTATGAACCTCACAGTGATACTGTGAGCAATGACTATGAAGCACTATAAATATATGACATTATTTCTTTCTTGTTACAGGAAAAGAATTCTCACTTGTAAAGGAAATTTCAATATGATAGACCCCAAGTCACTTTCCAAATAACACACAGCACTACTACTAAAATACAATTACTTTAATAATGAATCAAAGTACAAATAAAAACACTGTAATAATTCTAAGAAGGGAAATATTGCTTCCAATGGGGAGGAATGAGGGAAGGCTTTCACGGGGAAGATACTATTTGAAGCAAACCTTAAAGGACAGATAGATTTTTAATATGCCCAAGTACGAAAATGGTATGAGAATCATGTAAGCAAAGGCTCAGAGGTAGAAGAACCCAAAGAATGATGACTAATCCAGTCTGGATTTTAGGATAAATAAATGGAAACAATGGGATATAAGGCTGGTTGTATTTAAGTTAAGACAGGCCTTGAATTGATACAGTTCATTATATAGTGGTTTAAAAAAAGGGTCCTACCTAGATTCAGGAGACTTGGGGAATCCCAAAAATCCCACCTTGGATATTAACTGTGTGATCATGGACAAATCACTTAACTTCTCTTTATAACCTCAGTTTCCTCAGCTGTAAAATGGAGATAGTAAAACATATTATACAATGACAAGGAAAATCTGAGCTCACATCTAGCCCCTGACAATTACTAGATGTGTAACTGGGCAAACTCTGTCTGTTTCAGTTTCCTCCACTGCAAAATGAGGATAATAATAGCACCTACCTCCCAGGGTTGTCGTAAAGATCAAAGGAGATAATCTGTGTAAAGGCACAGTGCCTGGAACATAATATGCAGTTAATAAAAATGTTTCCTTCCTTCCTTCACAGCTCTGTTTTGATAAAATGACTTTATAAACCTTAATATATCAATATTAGTTGTCATTACTGCTGAATGCCATGCTCAGAAATTTTTACTTTATTCCTAAGGTAACAGAGAGTTTTTGAGTGACAATGAAGACTAGAGGATGGGAGGTGGGTTAGAAGTCTATTTGTTGTTCAAGTGAGGGGAAATAAGCAACTCAACTAATTTTGTGGCAGTGGGACTGGAAAAGGGGATGAATGCAAGGAATATTGAGGAGTCAGACTGTCAGACTTCTTAAGGTTTATAAAACATTACATTATTACGGAAACAGAGGCAGGAATAGCTCTAATTCTGGAATCTAAACTGGAAAAAAAAGATTAAGTACATCGAATTGCCTCATCATTTAACTCACCATAAGATAGTTCCAAGGTAATGAATTTTTCTGCCAGCCGCAGTTACAAAAGGGGTTATGATCATGGTAGGATCTGACAAAATTACATATCCTTGAAACACTGAAACATTTATTCCCTTGATGTTAATTAAGACAGTCACTATAAGATCAGTTTTAAAGACCAGAGTTTTAAATGTTGCTTACATAAATCCAGGGAGCTAGGTAGCACAGCGAATAAAGTATTCTACCTGGAGTCAGGAAGATTCATCTTCTTAAGTTCAAATAGGGCCTCAGACACTTAGTAGCTGTGTGACGCTGGGCACTTTTACCCCATCTGCCTCAGTTTCCTCATCTGTAAAATTAGCTGGAAAAGGAAATGGCAAACAACTCCAGTATTGCCAAGAAAACCTCCAATGGGATCATAAAGAGTTGGACATGACTAAAAATGACTGAACAACAAAAATTCCTAATGTCAAATCCATGATGGAAACTAGGACATTTGGAAGTACATTAATAACAACCATAATATTTTATAATGTGTTATTAGAGATACTGAGCTAGAGGGTCTTGATTCTAAGTGTCTTGAGGGTAGTGACCAGTGCCTAGCATAGTGACATGCATATGTGAGATGCTCAATTAATGTTTGCCATTGAATAAATAGTAGGGGCAATGCCTTATAACTGAGACTCAATTACTTTAATAAACTTCAAGAAATTTCACACTCCAAATTGAAAGAAATAGAACTTTGAGTGGTCAAATAGTTCGATTTAGCCCTTCATTATTAAAGTGGCCTTGACTCCAACCGGAATTTCTTTGCCATAATAATTCCAAGCTGCAATCTAAAGATGAAAATGCAGAGGTGGATATACACAAAACATTTGTGCACAGCAGTTTAAACAGCCAATTCATTGACTATCCAGTAAGGACAGAAATGCACACCCACTAACCCTGTCAATAGTGACCACATTCCCCAAAGGCATGAAACCCATTTTGTTAATCATGCTTAGACAAAGCTTCTTTATTTAACAACAATAAAAAAAAGACCATCCTAGGATTCCTCCCTCCCCTTCCAGGCAAAAGAAGGTTTTTTATATCTATCTATCTATCTATCTATCTATCTATATATTAATATATATCTGTGTGTGTGTCTGTGTGTGTATGTATATATATATGTATGTATATGTACATGTATGTGTATGTATGTGTGTATGTATATAATTACCAGAAATTGAGAAATATATATAATATTTTCCACCAAATAACTCCGATGAAGATGAAAAGTGACAGGGAAAGGAATAAGTATTTACATAGTGTCTACTAAGTCCGAAGCACTGTACTAAGCATGTTTTACAAATAAGTTCTATTTGATCCGCACAACAACTTTGAGAGACAGATGCCATTATTATCCAAATTTTATAGTTAAGGAAACTAAAGCAAACAGAGGTTAAGTGACTAGTCCAGGATCATACTATTTACTAAGCATCTGAGGCTGAACTAAGTACCTGAGGTCTTCCTGACTTCAGGCCCTATCCTTGGCACTACCAGCTGCCTCTAATGTGTAATCTAATTTATTTACAATTATACATTTAATATGTAATTTAATTAAATAACTTTAAGCCACAATTATCCCACTATATATCCTAGGCAACTGGGTGGCACAGTAGACAGAATGCTGACATTAGAATAAGGAACATAGGAATTCAAATCCTGCCTCAGATACTGAATAGCTCTGTGACCCTGGGTAAGTCATTTAATGATTACTTGCCTCAATTTCCTCACCTACAAAATAGGAATAATAACAGCACCTACCTCTCAGTTCTTGTGAGGAAAGAATGAGATAGTATCTGCAAAGCACTTTCCTAACATAAATGCTAGATGATAATAATAATAATTTCAGTGTATAAATTGCTAAAGTACATCCTCAACTGTGGAGACATGTTTCCAAAAATTATTTAAAGAGTTATAAAATCACTTAAGTCATCTGGCATTAAAATAGCAAAACTGCACATTTTTAAAAATGATATATTACATAAATTATTTTATGTTCAGCTCCTGCAATGCTTCAAATAAAGATAAAAGGACTACTGTCAAGATACTATGAGGAGACACCCTGTTTTCCAGAGCTAAGGTCCAGCAAGCAGGCTGTGCCCTGAGTCTGGCTTAACAACAATCCTTTTCGAATGGATGATCCCTGAGCTCAGGCAAGTACCAACAGACCCAGACGTGAAGCCCTGCTACGATGGGACTTTTCGACACTAGACAACGGTGCCTCACTGTTGCTGTTGTGCCTCACTACTGTTGCTATACTACACTGTTTAATTCTTTGTCTAGCCACAAGTATATAAAACAAGTTCAGCCACATTAAAGCTGGTCCCCCTACAAGGGGTAGGGGCCCCTGGCACATGTGTCTAATCTGCCTCCTTGCTTACAAACGGTTTCCCTCACTTCAAAATTAAACTTCTGTTTGATTCCTGACTCTCCCATCTGTAGCCTGCTCAGTTCAGCTCCAGCCATCCACAGGTTAGATGCCAGTTTGCTCCAGTTGACACACCTAAACAACACTGGTATAAAGTTAGTTATATCACTATGGTTTTTCAGAGCCAAAACTACTATACTGCTTTTCTTATTAAACAAAGCCTTATTTGATTCTTCCTACCTACAATTAGTTTTCTGTCTTGATATAAAGTTGACCTCTGGAGTTACTGCTCTTGGGAAAAATATGACATGTAATAAAATGTTCAGTGTTTTAAAAAATCTTGTTAAAAGCTTAGCCTACCATATTTTCTGTAAAACATAAAACCACATTAACAAACCTTCTCCATCTAAGCATAGGCCCATTATGTCACAAGTCCAAACACATGCTGTAGTGTTTAACATCAAAGTTAAAGTATGAAAGCTGACCTTTGTATTCTATTAGCCTTTTTCTCCCTTCTTTTCAACTCATTTTTCATTGCAAGGTTCAGGAGCCCCTGTAAAGCAACAGAGTTATCTCTGTAAAGTCTAAAGCAAGGGATGCTGGGAATTTTCCCATCTTTAACCTCCCTACTTTAATTGGCATTAGGTCAGTTCAATGAAAATACATCAATTCCCTGAAGGGAGAATGGAGGAGGAAAAGAAGGAGAGTACCAAAATTAACGTCAGAAGAAAATGAAATATATGTGTGTATGCATATATATATATATATATACACACACACACATATATAACAAATATAAAGAGCAGTGAAGCTCTTAATTTTCAGTATATTCTACAATTTCCCCCAAATTAGTAATGCCATTTCTTGGAAGAAAAAAAATTCCATAAGGTGTTATAAACCTTAGAAGTTACTTTTTCTTGGCCACAAAATTTGATCTAGAAATGTAAAAATGCTGGATTCCAAAATCACAAAGTACATAAACAAAGAAGGAACACTATAGGCAATATGCCAGTCAGTGAGAGTTTCAAGAAAAACTGACATTTTCAGCATATTTTCTATAACCTAGAGAAAGTGCAGAACTGGTTCTGTTCTAAGCAAGAGCCCTAGACAACCTCAGGATATTTCTTTCTCAGCCAGGCAGTGCTTGTAAAAGCAATGTAGAGATAATGTTCTCAATTTCCCAGAGAGGCCTGAACACACTTACTATCCCCTAAAAAGAGTTCTTATAAGAAAGTAGGCTCTCAGGAGACTATTTGCCTTGTCTGTCACAAGAAAAGAACAATTACCAGGGGAACTGTAAACAGTAAAATTGTCCATGTTTAAAAGGAATGGGTAAGGGATTTCTCTCTTTTCCCATACAGACTTTTTCAAAATAAGGAGATAGTTACTGTCTCAGGAAGCTAACAGGGCCTTTGGCATTTGCCCTTTGGCACTGAGGACTCAATAGTCTGACCTTAAAGACCTTTTCCAAAAAGGGAGAAAAAAATTAAACCTGACAATAAACTTTTGGCAGTTTTCCCACTATTTTCTCTACTCATTTTAATGTAGGGGAAAAAAAAGAAATGGTCTCCAGTGCCTCTTACAGCACTTAGAAAAAGCAAAATTATATTGAAGTAGATTAATTTAAGTCTCAAAAATGGAAAGCATCCTTAGAGGTTATTTGACCATACCCTATGCAGAAGTCCCCAGACAGATGATAATAGGACCTAGGCCTGTGAAGGGCCCTTAAAAATCACCTAGTCTAAATTCATTTTACAGATGACAAAACATTAAATTATTTACCCAAAATCATACTAAATGGCAAAGCTGGGATCACAGCCCCAAGTTTTCTGACTACATCTCAATGACCCTTTCTATTCCACCAGAAGGCTCCACAGTCTTTGCCTGAACTGGACAATCTTATTATTTAAAAATAAAAGAGGTGCAGCTATGTGGCGTAGCAGATAGAGCACCCATCCTGGAGTCAGGAGGACCTGAGTTCAAATCTGGCCTCAGACACATAACACTTACTAGCTGTGTGACCCTGGGCAAGTCACTTAACCTCTGTATGCTTTAATCCACTAGAGAAGGACATAACAAACCAGTCCAGTATCTTTGCCAAGAAAATCCCATGGACAGCACTGACATGATATGATCCACACTGGTCATGAAGAGTACAACAAGACTGAACAACAACAACAACATTGTTAAAAAGCTACTCCAAAGCCTAGGACAATGGCTAGGGGCACAGAGTAGGTGCTTAATAAATGCTTGTTCACGGACTAGACTGAAATCTGCCTTCCAATAATTTTCACCTTTTTGTCCTACCCTTCATAACAACAAAGAATAAGTAATATCCTTCTTTTAGTGGATAATCCTTCAAATAGTAGGAAACTGTTATCATGCTCCCTTTCCCCTTTAGATTCTCCAAGCTAATCATCTCCAGTTTCTTCAATCAATTTTCCATATTATATAGTTTCAAAGAATGGTGGAAGGAAATGTACTTTCAGATCTTTTTTGTTTGCTCTGTTTTATAACTGATTCTTCTGCCTCTTTTTTTTTTCATAGAGAAATGCCAAGGGACGTGAATTTCTCTCAGCCATTATCCTTTTACCTCAGGTACCTGCTTCCAAACACAGATGAAACTAGTCCTATATTAAACTGGTGTAACACCCCCTCAGTTTCTATTCTAGTCTTTGTTATCTCAAGAAGTGAAGATTCTACACACAAACTGCCAGAGCTATTTGGTGAAAATAGTTTTAAAGTTGTTAGAAAAGGCATATGATAATAGCTCATTTATGTATCCTTTCCACATAACAACACCATGAAATAGGTAGTTCAAATTCATGTTGCTACCTGCTTTTTACAGACTAGGTCACAAACCTAGAAAGAACTGCATCAGGAGTCAAAAGTTAAGTCTTTGATTCAAAAACTCTCTCCAAATTCGCATATATTTCCAGATCACCACGCTCCTGCATTAGTTTTTCTCCTAAAAACTAGATATCCATTCACCCCAGTTCATCCTTAACTTGGCTGTCAAATTAATCTTTCTAAAGAGCAGACTCAACCATGTCATCTCCCTGTTCAATAAATTCCAGTGGCCAGTAAGTGTCTGAGGCAAGACTCTCAATCCCTTGGGCTCTATTCATATTAGACCTTGCAGCCTAAATCCAAACTCTTTTTGGATTTGGAAATTAACCTTCAGAGAGGTTAAGTCACAAAGGTCACAGAGATTGCCAGAGGCAAAGTCAGAATTCAAATCAAGTCTTTGAATCCAAATCCAGAAACCTTTCCACAGTACTACAAATCCAAGATCATTTAGTTCTTAAGCTATACACAACACCTGAGAACCAAAAACCCTACTATTTCTAATTGAAAGTAAAGTTTTTCTCAAGTTCAGATACATGACTGCAACACAAGAAAAGAATCAATTAGTCAGTAAGTATTTATTCGGCACTTACTATGTGCTAGGAACTGTGTCTATCCTCTGTATACAAATACAAAAATAAAACCACTTCTTTCCTAAAAGGGCTTACAATCAAAGTTAGCATTAAATAACAAAAAAAATAATTTTGCTACCTTACATATTTAGACCCCCTCAAAAAACTATTAATTAAGAGTTTAATACAACACGTAGGAACTCCTCTCTAAAATCTTTTGGCCCCACCAGTTCACAGATCACTGTACTAATACAAAATCCACATGTAGTACAGTAATTCCAGAACTCTGAGACGGCTAGTAATCAATAGAGAACCTGTAAAAAGTAGTCCTGGGGACGGAAACTACAGTACACTTCAAGCCAAATTGTCATCACTTTCTAAAATACATCTCATTTTTTTGGTGTGGAATGTTTTGGAGAGGTTTCTGTTGCTGTGTTTTTAAGGAGTTGCTGGCTAGATAATTTTCCATTTTCTTCTACCATTACAAACCCTGAGACAGGAAAGTTGGGACACATTTCTTTTGTATGTGGGTTACTGCATTAAGTTCCAGACTGAAGTTCAGACAACTCTTGAAGACTCCAAATTGCAGAGCTGTTGCTGATCCTCAGAGACAGAGTGAGTTTCCTCACTAAGCTTTCCTTCTACCAATGAAATCACAAGTATGATCTTAAAAAAAAAAGTTCTGGACACAAATAATGAATGCCTTATATTCTGCTAAAGGAAGTGGAAAAGGGAAAGTTAGAAATTTCTTTAAAATTCCCACTAAGAGCACTGTAAATTCCAGATTTCCTGTCTTTATTTTTGTTCCTTCTACATCTGCTTTAGAGATCTGATGCTTCATTCATACTCCCTAACTTGATGAAAAGCAACCGACAAACCTTGTCAAAACAGTTAGAAATCCACCACCCCATTCAGCAGTCTCTGATTTTAAGGTCGAAAGCGGGTTACGAGTAAACAATCTTCATGCCACTCTGGCAGTAACACCGACTCACATTCATACAAATAGTGCTTCGAGGTTGACAACGTACTTTCCTTACACCCACCCCCAAGGACTTCAGAAGGGGGGCGGGGAAGACAGGCTGTTCTGCTCCCGAGCCAGCACCAGGCCCACCCAGATTCCCCACTCCTCCACCACCACCCCGGCAGGGTTTAGTCTGCTTTTCTCGACACGGAGCTCTCCTCTCCAACGCCTCGACAGGCCCGTTTTCACCCTCCCTCCTCATTTTCTGGCAACATCTTCACCCCCACGGTCTCCTGTAGCAACACTACAACCGGGCAGCACACCAGCGTGTGTCATGCCACAACTTTCTGACGGACGTCCAACTCGGTGGTGGAGCCTGGGCAACAGAAGTGACATATCTTTCTTAGATTCTGTTTCCTTTTGGATTTAAAAGGAACAAAATAGGGAAAAGAGTAGGGGTGATGAACTGGGAGAAGGAGAGAGATTACTTAGCAGCTTGAGGAGAGGTCTGAATGCTCCAGGACCAACCTGCCGGGGTGGTGGGGGGAGGCAGGAAGGATTGGGATGATTCCCCTTTCTCTGAACAGACTGACGCCCACCCCCTACCCTTCTCCAGCCTCTTCCCCGGACAAAGTTGCAAACTCTTGAAGTAGCTGCTGCTGCAGTTTGCTCTCAGCAGGGGGACGGCATGAGCAGGGGCAGAGGAGTGGGGGAGGAAAATTGGCTAGGATGATTCTCCTTCCACAGAACCGACCCCTCCTGCTTCCCCTGCCCAAGGTCCTTCCCAGGGGAACCGACCAAACTCTTCGAAGTAGCTTTTTTTTGCTGCACGCACACAGCAGGAACGAGGGCGTATGCGGAGGGGTCGCTTTGGGCCTGGCATCTTCCAGTGCGGGGCGAGGTGGTGAGGAAGCCCAACGGCTACTCCCCTACCTCCCGCACGTACGTGGCTCCCAAGAGCTCCACTCTCCCTCCTCCCCCCACCCGCAAGCTCCTGGTCCAGCCCTGCTCTCCACGCCGCCAGCTTCTCTTCTCCGGAGGCTACGGGAGAAGTTGGGGAAAGGTCACCCCGGGGGCTGTCCCCAGCCCCGGGGAACCCCACGCGGCCACTACCCGCGTGGGCGCCGAATCCCGCGGGCAGTAGGACCCGGGGGGAGTCGCCGCGGGGCTCATTCCCAAACTCCGCCAGCCCCCCCCCCGCCTCCGGGGGAACCCCAAGCACCCCCTCTCCCACTACACGCGCGCGGCCACTCTCCCCTCCCCCCCGCCCACGAGGCCGCCCGCGGGGGCGGGAGCGAGGGCCCCGGCACGAGTTGCACAAACTTTGGCGAGAGGGCCCGGGACGCCGGGCTCCCGCTTCCTACCTGTGCTCAGGTTGTCGTTGATTTTCAAGGGCACCCGCAGGATGTAGACGAGGAAGAGCATGATGAAGAACCACACGGTCCAGAGATAGGTCCACGACCACACGATGCACGACTTGAGCTGCTCCAGGAACCCCGGCCCCGCTTCAGCCATGTTTTCTGTCTCGCTCACCGGGGCTTTTTTTTTAAGTCAAGAGTTGCTGCTGCCGCTGCCGCCGCCCCCGGGGCTTCTCCGCACGGGCTGCCCGGCTGACTCATGGGCCGGCCCAGCGGGAGCGCGGCGAGCGAGTGAGGAACGCGGGCTGTCCCTCCGCCCCGGCCGCGGCGGCCCCGAAGCCCCCGCGCTGCCCCGGCCCACACTTTCTCCTCCCTCACGGCTTCTTCCCGGCTCGGGATCCCGGCCCCCGCTTCTCCTCCTCCTCCTCCTTCCCCTCCCCCTGCCGAGGTCACCGAGCGGCGGCCGTGCCCCCCCCCCCCGCCCGCTTTAATAGTTAGGATACTACTAGGTAACGAGACCGAAGTGCCGCCTCTTAAAGGAAAAACTGCGGCCCCGAGCACAGCGTGGCGGGAGCCCCGGCCCGGGAGAAGCACCCCCCGTCCCGGGCTCCTCACCCCTCCCGGGTCAAGGAGCCCGAGGTCTTGGGGCAGCCCAGGCACCGACCCGGCTCCGCGGTACAAAGGAAACCAACTGCACAGAAAGACGGGGTTCAGCACTCTTGGGGAGGCACACAATTACACATATTTCTGGAACAGATAGAGCATAAAATGTTAGGGTTACAAAGAAAACCAACTATATTGAAATACAGGGATTAACCGTCGTATAGAGTTATGTAATTGTGCAGATATTTTTGAACAACTTGTGTTGTTTATGTGTGTACACATATACAAAGACAAGTTATCTCAAAAGGCATAAAATAAATAGGATTACAAAGGAAACCAATTACACAGAAATGTAGTGATCAGTATTTATACAGAGGTTTTAAATTGTGTATATGTATATTTATGTACATATATACACATATTTTAGAAACACCTTGTATATGTATACACGTGTGTATAGAGATAGAAAAAGCATAAAATACGTTGGATTACAAAGGAAACTATATATGTGTGTTTATATTGTGCATGCATATATAGACACATAGTGATCAATATTCATATATATATTACATATATACTTTTGGAGTACCCTGTGCACATGTGCATACCTATATAATGAGTGTTTCAAAAGGCAAAGTACATAGGACTATAAAGGAAACCAATTGTATAAAAAATTCAGTCATCACAGGAGTGTTCCAAAGGCATAATATATATAGGATTACAAAAGAAACCAATTATATATAAATATAATGATCAATATATTTAAATATATAATATGCTGTTGGGAAACCTTTTATGTATGTGTATGTTGATTGCTGCATTTCTATACAATTGGTTTCCTTTGTAATCTTGTGTACTTTATGCCTTTTGACATCCAGCATATGCGTATGCATATGTGTATAAGTGTGTATGCATATATACTTACAGGCACACATATAAAGCGTGTTCAAAAAATGTAATACATATCCTAAATATGTATGTGCATACATATATATGCACATGTGTGCCAGGTGTTCAAAAAAATTCTCTGCAGCTTAACATTAAGAGAGCCAAGAAATATGAAGTAGGATTTTAATTGTATGAGTCAATGTGCATTACTGAGAGACTACTATGTGCCCAATATTAGGCTAAGCAGTGGAGGATAGAGAACTCAGATTTCTTGTCTCTTCCAAACCATGTACTCTTTCCATGACATCATGCACTCTTTTTATCCTGTAAGATTCAAGTACATGTTCTTCAATACATTTTCTGCCCGGGATTCATCCTGTGTGCTGAAGGCCTTCTAGGTCTTTTTACATTTTCAAGTTCCAAAGGAACCCACAAATGGCTATCTGTTATCCCTCGCTCTCAATATATAACTAGCTCACTTTTTTTTTCAAATTGTACATTTACTTTGTAATATCCCTTATACCAACACTAGGAACCAAACTTCCAGTTGGGCAACACAGCTTTCCTTCCTTCCTTCCTTCCTGTCTTCTCTCTCCATATAAGATATCATACCCTTCCTTACCTGCCAGTGCTCTGCCAAAAGGGAATGTAAATTTTAATCTCTGAAACTTTTTTGTTTTGTTTTTTTTCCCTTAAAGACCAGCCTTAACCCCAAATCACTGTCCCAGACCAAGCTCTACTTGGTCACTCTTTGGGCCCTGATTGGCTCAGAATGAATGTAAATAACAATTGTTTCTGTTTTGGCCAGAAATCCTGAGGGTCTTCCCCTCCCAGATTTTTTTTTTTAAAGAGGCCATTTTTTTGGCCTCATTTTTTATTAAGTCTCAATCACTGAATGGGCGCTGCCTCCATCATACCGAGACCTGTTAAAGACCTTGAAAAGGCCAAGGTCTTCCACTGCATCCTAGGCCATCTCCAGTTGTCCAGATCCATATCTGGCCACTGGACCCAGATGGCTCCAGAGGAGAAAGTGAGGCTGGTGACTTTGCACAGCCCTCATTTAAATCCAATTCGCTTGCATGTCATGGCATCACCTCCCCAGTGTCATGGTCCTCTTCAAGAATGAAGGACAAACAGCAGAAGCAACCTCATAAGACATTAGAATTGACCCACTTTCCCTGAAACCCCTAAGCTAAAATAATTCAGAATTACTATATTAGAGGCATTCTAGCACGAGTAGATCTTCAAGCTCAGCCAGAGTTGAGAGGCATCTACCACTTGCCTTTATTTTTGGTTTGTTTGTTTACTTTGGATTTTTTGTTGGCAGTTAGAGCCATGCAAGTTTTTTTGATACCCTTCCTCCCTTCCCCTTCCAAACATAGTCCAATATAACTAATATTATTAGTTTTTCTTCTACTTTCTAGATCACAGATCAGACATGCTCAGATCTTCCTTCCTAGGTCAAAGTGGCCCTTTTAAAATAAATGTATTCCCTTGTGTAGATTTGATTCATTAAGCTATAAGCCTGCTACTTATATCCATTAAGCTAATTATGAGCTTTCACTTATGCCTCTGAGGTGAAACAGTAGATAGAGCATTAGATTTTGAGTCAAAAAGAGCTGAGTGTAAATCCTACCTCAGACATATACTAATAAAATGAGGATAATAATGGCCCCTACCTCCCAGGATTATTGTGAGGGTCAAATGAGATAACATTTCTAAATAGCTAAAGTATTATATAAATGCTAGCTATTACAATTATTATTTTGGCTCCTGCCTTAAAACATTGCTACATCTGCTGATATTTTTAAAAATCTTGTCTTTTAAGTTGTCATCATAAGATCCTATGGCTCATTGTTTAGGTTTTAATGACTTAAAATTACTGTAAATTGCAATTGTTGTCTGTTCTGGCCAGAAACTTTGAGGGTCTTCCTCTCCCAGATTAATATTTTTGTGATGGTAAATTAGGCCATCTTTTGTCTCAATTCTTAACTAGCCCTTAGTCATTGAAAGGGGGTTGCCTCAGACAAAATGAGGCCTGGGAAAGACCTTAATTTAGAAAGACCAAGGTGGCCCCGTTGCATCCCAGGGCATCAACTGTCATCTTAATTTGTATCTTGCCACTGGACTTCAATGACTCTGGAAGAGTCAAGACAGCACCCTCCTGATGTCACTGATCATTGTCAAGAATGAAGGATGAACAATACCACCAATAACTGGTAAGGAAGTAGTCTCACCATTTCTTCCAACTAACATTCAAGGTGTTAAGTCATTTAGAATTCCAGGAGTGATATTTCATTTTCAATATTATTTAGTTTATTCCTTTTTATTTTTACCTATAGTAAAATAAGGTGTTCTATGCTTCCCTCTTGACATGAGCTTATGTTAATAGTTTAATGAATCTGTGATCTCATCAGTATGGATATTCTCTTTATTGGTGCAAATTACAATCCATTCATGACTTTTAGATAGATAAAGCTCCCTGTTTTCAAAGGGCTGAGCTAAGCACTGGAGATAATAAATACATACAAGCAAGCCAGTACTTGTCTTGTGAATGTATGATTGGGAAAAAAAAAAAGAATGTACAATTGAAAAAAGAGGTAGGCTAGCCAGTTGAGAGAGCTAACAAATGGACAGTCATTTATGAGCTCCACTGGAACCCATAAAATGTTGTTGTTTTTAAAGCCTTAAAGAAGGCCTATAGCACACTGGATGGATCCTGTGCAGAAAATCTTTGGGACAACATGGACAAGAATCCCACAGGATGAAAAGTTGTAGCAGCCAGGTGGCAAAGCGAATAAAGTTAGGAAGATTTATCTTCCCCACTTCAAATCTAGCCTCAGATACTTACTAGTTGTGGGCAAGTCACTTAACCCTCTTGGCCTCAGTTTCCCCATCTGTAAAATGAGGAGAAGGGAATAGCAGACCATTTAGTAGCTTGGCCAAGAAAACCCTAAATGACATCACAAAGAGGCAGAAATGACTGAACAGCAACAAAGTGCCTGGCGATCAGTTGGTCAGTCAACTAGCATTTCTTAAGCACCTACTATGTGTTAAGCACTGAGGATTGTTGTTGTTGTTTGTCCTTCATTCTTAAAGAGGACCATGACATCAGGAAGGTGATGCCATGACTTTCAAGTGAATTGGATTTAAGTGAGGGAGGGCTATGCAAGGTCACCAGCCTCACTTTCTCCTCAGGAGCCATCTGGGTCCAGTGGCCAAATATAGATCAGGACAACTGGAGATGGCCGCCGCTGGGGATACAAAGAAAGGCAAAAGACCATCCTTAGGATCAAGAAGTTTGACTATAATAGAAGAACTTACATTCATTTTATTAGCAATCAAAAGGCAGCATTTATCATTTGTTTTCATGATTATTGGACTGAAGTTCCTGGAGAGCAGTATCTTTTGCCTCTCTTGTCCTTAGAATCCTGCCTGGTACACAGTAGGTGCTTAATAAATGTTAAAAAAAAAAGAAATGTTAGTTGGCTGACTGTCAGGCGCTGTGCTAAGAAATAGAGATAAAACTTTTCATCTTATAGGATCCTTTTCCATGTTCCTCCACAGATTTTTTGCACAGGATTCATCCCATGAGCTAGAGGCCTCCTTCTAGGTATTTTTACATTTTATGGGCTTGGGTGGAGCCCATAAATTGTGGTCGTTTGTTATCTATCACTCTGACTACTTGTCTACCCCACCTCTTTTTCCACTTGTAGATTCTCTCGATAATATCTCTTACCTCATTTCTCTTTGGTCAACGTTGAAACTACTGCTGCAGCCTAAATATACCCACCATGGCCCTCTCCACCACCCTTTGGGTGATCCAGATGGATGTTTCCTCAGGTTTCAGTGTTCAAGATTCACGAGTGTGTGTGTGTGTGTGTGTGTGTGTGTGTGTGTGAGAGAGAGAGAGAGAGAGAGAGAGAGAGAGAGAGAGAGAGAGAGAGAGAGAAGGAGAGAGAGAGAATTTGAATTTTAAACAATTGTTCTTTTACTAGAGAACAGCTTCTCACCCTTAATAGTTCTGCAACATTTCCCAAATAAAATCCAACCTGCTTTTTTTCTCTTGTACTAACTAAATAGGCAAGCCAACCAGCCATGGTATGGCGTAGTTTCTACAATGGGCATCTTTTTTTAATCTTCTAGTTTTTCCTCTGTGGATTACTAACCTGACTTTTTCTTAGTAATTATGACTCTCACTGAGGAGATTCTGTAATGTTTTGAGGCTTGATAGGATCATCACAAGGTCATCTGCAAACAAGGGTACCTGGAGGACCTCACCACCTATAGCAGTAGGTCTGTGGATAGATTTCAGGGGTCTCTGGAATTGTGTAGGAAAAAGGCATATCTTTATTTTAATATCATTGATTTCCTTTACAATCCAGTGTATTTGATTTTCTTCACATTATCCTGTCCATAGATGTCACCAGATTGCCAAAGGGGTCTGTGGCACAAGAAAGGTTAAGAATCCTTTATCTGAAGGAAATCTCTCAGTTTATAAAACAACTCAAGGACTGAGGCTAGCACCTTTGCGATATTTCCACTTGAGATGTTGTCTACATTTGATAATAATCAAAGGGTCATTGCACAAAGTTATCTCCATTGTTGCACTTATCAAGAAATCTGAGGTGCTCTTAACATATACATGAGAAACTACTTGTTTAAAAGAACTTTTAAGGCTGCTTCTTTTTCTACCAAGTCAAATGCTTTCAATACAGCTGTAAGTTATATTCTGTACACCTTTGAGTCAGTTATATAACTGTTAAGATATAGTCTGTTGAAGAGAATGATTTACAAAAGCCTGCTTGCTCCCTTCTAATATTTTTATCTATTAACACCTTCAATTTGCATATAGATCATTCTCATCAAGATTTCATGAGATGAGAAAGTAGATATGTGGGTCAGTAATTATTTATGTTATCCCTATTGCCTCTATTAGATATTAATATTATTCATATTTTTTCCATTCTTTTGTTATCTTCCTCTCCTTTAGATATCTCATAAAAAGATCCATCAGAGGCTTTCAAGATTGTGTTACCTCCAACAGATTTCTTCCATGTACCTGGTCTAGCATCTCTGATTCATTTTAAATGCTTTTTTTTTTATTCCTTCCTAAAGCATATCAGAGAATAAGGTGTTAGTGTCCAAATGTGGTGGTCTGTCACTACTTCATTGTAGAAACATTGACAGATATATTCCATTTTACTTCTATTAGTTGCCCTGCCAGTTTCATCTATTAATGCTTTTAGGATTCTGTGTCTCAGCTGAATCTCATGCCAAGCCTTCTGTAAATTTGTCTCTCCTTGCGCTGCTTCTCATTGTTTTATGAGGTGACACTACTCATAATCTTCTTCAAAACACTTTACAACTGTGTATGATTTCTAAATTTGGATTGCCCCTGCATACAGTTTTTCTCAACTTGGCGAAGAGATCAAGTGTTTTCTGGCTTGGGCCATTCCCGGGCGCTTTTGGCCTCCTTATGAGGAATTTTATAACTACTCAACTTTGTAGGAAGTGGTGACAATTGAGATCAGTATCTTTTCCCGATTTTATCATTCCCCAGTTTGAAGTAATGACAGGTCCTTGAATGAATGCTTTGAAGCTGGCGCCCTTGTTGTCAGTACCTTCTCATCCTTTCCCTGTCTTCTGATGTGATGCTGAATTTGTCTTTATGCTTTAATCAATAGTCTGCACATAGATGGCCAGTTCCAAAATCAGGCAATCAGCAATCATTTACCAAGCACTTACTATGTGCTAGGTATTAGAAATACAAAGACAAAAAGAAAATAAATCCTTTTCCCTAGAAACTTACCTTAGACGAGGAGATAAAATATGTACACTTGGAAATATGGTACAGTGAAAAGAGTAATAGATTTAGCGTAGAAGAGCCAGGGTTCAAATCCAGTTTCTACCCCTTAATGCCAGGGTAATCTTGGGTAAGTCACTCTGGGCTTCAGTTTTCTTAAGTGTAAAATGAAGAGACTGGACTAAAAGACCTTAAAGGTTTCTTCCATTTCTAAACCTATAACAAATAAGTACAAACTATTTTGTTGAGTCATTTTTTCAGTCGTATCTGACTCTTCATGACCCCATTTGGGGTTTTCTTGGCAAAGATACTACAGTGGTTTGCCATTTCCTTCTCCAACTCATTTTACAGATGAGGAAACTGAGGCAAACAGGGTTAAGTGACTTGCCCAGGGTCACATAGCTAGTAAGTGCCTGAGGCTGGATTTGAACTCAGAAGGATAAGTCTGGCCTGGCACTCTATCCACTGAATCACCTAGCTGCCCCAATACAAACTATGTACAAGATAATTTCATGGTATGGAGGAGCAGGGTGGGCACTAGCCACTGAGATGATCAGGAAGTCACATACTGGAGATGGTGCTTGAACTGAGCATTAGAGACTAAGGTTTTTAAGAGGCAGATATGAGGAGGGAGCTTGTTAAAGCATAAGAGTCAGGCTAGGCAAAAGCATTACAATGGGAGGTGAAAAGTCATGTGTGAGGAACACCAACAAGGGAAGCTTGGTTGGACAGTAGAATACAAGAAGGGGAGAAATATAAATTTTGATTAAAAAGGTACACTGGAGCCATAGAGAAAAGGGCTTTCAGTAACAAGCAGGGGAGTTTGTATTTGTTCCTGGAGGAAACAAGGAAGCATAGGAATATTGGGAACAGAAAAGTAACATGATATTCAGTTCTTCTAATGGTCTATCAATTTATTGGTTGCTATTCAGAGTATTTTCAGCTACGTTAATGCTTGTAGGTGTCTACAAATGTGATTCTTAGCTTGTTCTGTCCCCGTTCTCCACCACCTCCATTCTTGTCACTATGGAAGCAAAAAGGCCTGCGTAGAACTGATGGCAACTTTTTTATTTTTATTTAAAAATTTATTACCTAGTAGTTAGTGTACAGACGAGCCTCTCGTTACATGGCTAGATTGAGTCTCATAGTACAGACTCAGTCATTCACTCCAGAACGGTACACAAAACTCTTGCAACCTGATAGAAGACAGAGCATCCAGGCTTACCTGGATCACCTCATCACACCATGATGAGGAATATGAATAGAACCTTGTGTAAGAATTTTATGGTATTAATTTATTTTCTTGAACATCCCTTTCTTTTAGTTATTTGTTCTGAATCTTCATGTATAATTTGCTACAATGATATAGGTGATCAAAAGCATGTAAGAGAATGTAAAATATATTCTCTCAGACACAGTCAATGCATTGATTAATTTTGTAGAACTTTTTTTTTCTTCTTAAACCTTCTTACAAGGGATGGTTCACTGAGTAAGATGTGGGAGAGGGAAATTTTTGGAAACGAATGTGATGTAAAAATAAAATATATCAGCAAACCCCAGACATTTAAAAACCATTTTTAAATGTATGTAGGAAAATTCTATTGATATGTATTTCTTTATCTATGGTAAACCAATAGATTTTGCATCCAGTAATCTACCCAGAGTCTTGATGGAATAAAACTGTTAAGGAAAGCAATCTAGTAAATTACAAAGACCTCTGAATGCCAGAGTTAGAGAATTATTTGGAAGACCACTTAATGTTGAAGCAGGAGGACCTGCGTTTTAATTTTAGCTCTGTTACTGATTACTTTGGGCAAGCCATTTAACCTCCCTAAGTCTCTCTTTCCTCATCTGTAAAATAAAGAAGTTGGATTAAATTATCTCAAAGGTCACTACCCCCTCTAGATCCTATGTCAAATCTATTGCAAGGTTCTAATTTCCTGTGACATTTTATTAAATGACTTGCTAGGTGTTGAATAATTCATATGCCAAGAATATCACCCAGTTAATTTATGTTATAAAAGACTTCCTCCTCATTGCTTATTCCTCACCATCATTAATAGCTGTCCTTGATGTTAAGGACATTACTTTATTACCAGCATATCAGCTATCATCATTACTTCCCAATATACTAAGATTTTTCTAAAGGTACAGTAATTTAAACAGATTTGGTTGTAATGATGATTTAATGTTTTATACATCAAAAAATGTGTGTACTGTCCTAGAAAAGGCTTCAAAAGAATTTCAGTCCACAGGAGTTTTCACAAGTCATTTCCATTTCTTTCGAAAGTAGGGATTGTTAACCTGTGGTCTATAAACTTATTTGTTTTAAACATTCTGCTACTGCATTTAAACATAACTGGTTTCTGTTTTTAGTCCTCTGTATTGTATTTTATGCTTAAAAAAAATTATTCTGAGGAGGGAACCATAGGCTTCACTAGGTTACCAAAGGCATTCAGGGTACACACACACACACACAAAAAGTTAGGAACGCCTAACCTAAAGGCCATGAACATAAATGTTTTTAGTGCTATAGAAAATTAAAACATGATTTTTCTTAGACCTAGCCAATCTCTTATGTCCATGTGTAAATTGTATTAATCATGGGTTATCATAACTATCAAATATTTTAATATAAACATTAAGTTTAGACTTGGGAAACTTGGAGAACTATTTTAGTTAATAACACATAAATATTAATATTGCTAATGCATACTTTTGACACCTAATAAATATCATGATTTTATTTTCCACCAAATAGTGAACATAATTCAAAGTTTATTTCAAAGCAAATAATAAGTAGAATCATAGAATCTAACAGTATAAAGGGAGTTCAGAAGCCATCTAGTCCAAACTGTACCTGAGAAGGAATCCTTTCTCTAATTTCCCCAAATAGTGGGCATCCAGCCTCTGCTATCAGACCACTTGCCAGTAATGGAACAGCCTTCACATTTCGTTGTTTGTTTGTTTTTTTCCATTTGGGGCTGTCATTACTGGGAAGTTTTTCTTACTACTGTGATAAAAAATGCCACTTTTACACTCACTGCTCCCAGTTCTGCCCTCTGGAGCCAAGCAAAACAATTCTAATCGTCTACCACGTGAAGGCCTTTCAACTAACAGATATCATGTCCCCTCTAAGTCTTCATTTTTCTAGGTAAAGGATCCCTACTTCCTTCAACCTTGGTTGGCACTTCTCAGGTTGCCTACCAGCTTATCAATGTTCTCCCTAAAATGTAGTCCTCAGAATTGAACACAGTACTCCATATGTGGTCTAACTTCAACAATGTACAATAGGAATATCATCTTTCAATCCTAGGCACTTTGCCTCTTTAATGTGGTTTAAATATTTGTTGAATTATGTAGTCTTTCACATCCTGAGGAAGTATCTACATCTAAGTGAAACTCCTCAGTACCTATTATTTCTCTTCAAATGAAGGTGCCTAAAATAAGATTAAGGAGCTTTGTTGATGCACACAACAATCCTGATTGACAGGATACCAGGTAGAGAACAATAACAGCTTTATTAAAAGATGATGGTGGCCTAGCCCTACCTCCTCCCTAAAATACCTGCCACTGGCAATGAAGTGGTGAAGCCCAGCTTCCATTAGGAAAGCAAAAGCACTAAACACCCTTTGAAAGGAAGTGGAAAGGAAAATGAACCAGCAGCCCTTCTGAACACATATTAATAGCTCTCCTTCTGACCATATAACTATATAGTACTTACAAGGTTATATAGTGCTTTAAGGTTTGCAAAGAACTTTACATATATTTTCCCCACTGACCAGGAGAAGATACTAGAGGAAGTAAAATGACAATGTAGGGATAAATAAATAGATCATCTCAAAAATACCAACCAAGATCCAACTTCTCAACAAAATCCAGCTGCCATATTATATGGCAAGATAGAGTGGAAAGAACATTGCAACAGTAAACAGCAGACCTGAATTCTAGTTCTTACCACTTTACTGACTTTAGTTTTCCTGATACTGAAACAACTAACCCTGCATTCCTGGTATAAAACCAACCTGGCCATAGGGTATAATTTTTTTATATTTTCTTGTAGCCTCTTTGCAAATACTTTTATTTTAAAATGTTTCACCAATATCCTTAGGGATATTTGTCTATACGTAGTAGTTCTCAAACTTTTTGCTTTTCAGGTTACACTCCTAAAAATTATTGAGGACTTCAAAGAGTTTTGCTTATATAGACTATATTTATCTATGTTTACCATATTAAAATTTTAAACTGATGAATTTTAAAAATTAAAAATTTAAAAATTTATAAATACCATTTAAAAATAATAATAAACCCATTACATGTTAACACAACACATTTATATGAAAAATGATATTTTCGAGTGACATTATTTTACATATTTTTGCGAATCTCTTTAATGTCTGGCTTAATACAAGACAGCTGGATCCTCATATGTACTGTATTCAGTCTCTTATGATGTTGTTTTGGTTCAAGTATATGAAGAAAATCCAGCCTCACATAGAAATAAAGTTGGCAAAGGAGGAAGCATTTTAAAAGGCAAATAACAGCATAGTATTTTTTTTTTTTGAGGCAGTGGACTTAAGTGACTTGCCCAGGGTTCAGATAGCTAGCAAGTTTCTGAGGCTGGATTTGAACTTGGATCATCCTGACTCCAGGACCAGTACTTTATCCACTGCACCACCTAGCTGCCCCAAGTTAGTATGATTTTGCAAATAATCTTGACTTCACCGATCCCCCTGGAAGGGGGATCCCCAGGAGTCAGAGTGGTACAGGTACCCCCTCCCAAGATCTTCAGAGGCTTCCTCAGTCCATGTTGGATCCATAAGGTCAGAAGACAAAGCTAACTGCTGGTTTTTGTTCTTGCTCCCCAAACCGTACACAGCCTTAAGCTCCTAGCACGGATCTTCAACCCTTCACTTTGCCCTGGTCGCTCCATTTGCCCTGTGTTCCAAACAAGCTTCCTGGCTTCACCCACCCCTCCCCAGAGCTTGCAGGCCTCTGGTAGGCTTCCTGTACTAACCTGGGCTGGAAAAATTACTGTGGTTTCTCCTTTGATTTCCGGATCAACCACATAGTTTACCTTGAGTTTTGTTGGACTAGTTGTGGGAGAGAGCTAGGCTGTATTGCCTTGTCCTAAGCTGCTTTCTTTTCCGGCTGCCCCAGAGATATTTCTGTATTTTGTTCTCCTAAAGTGACCATGCTTCCAAAAGCATCTTGCACTAATGAAGACCAACACAGAAGATGGATATAAAGAGACAAAGATATTTTCTAATGATTGCTGGTACCATTATCTTGCTTGTGCACTGATCCTTGCTTGCTTTGGTCAGGTTTACCTAGGACAACACAACTCCAACCAGCATTAATGTAGTTAAACAATACACCAACCAGTCACATAAGAAAAAAATCAGTAAAACAGATCATGTTATTTTAGTCTGCCATTTCCTTATTTGTGAAATAAGGAGATTGGATTACAGGATTGCTAAAGGACCTTCCATTTCAAACATTCTATAATTGTGTCACTGGTAAAATGATAGAATTAACCAGTGAACTCAAACTCTAATTCTGCACAAACTGCCTTGTTTTTCTTTGTATTGTCATCAGATGAGGTAATTCTTAGACTTCACATGGAATTATAGTTCCTGGTGTTTCTATGAATTATATATTATTCCCACTGAAAAATTTATTTCAGTTGAATTTACTCTGCCTATTTCACAAGTAATGAGCTACCTGCCACAAGATATAGTCAGAGATCTCTGTCAGTGACAGGATACCAAGCAGAAAAGCACAGTCTTAAGTCCATGTTTTCCACCACAGTGTGAACTGAAATACATTGCTTTGTATCATATGGATCAATTTTCTTTCATTTACATTTCTAATATCCAAGAATAATTATACAAACACCCAAAGTAAAGGCGAAATGTGTTAATTATCTGGTTTATTTGACCAGAGTAGAAAAATAATCCAGTTACTCAAACGTACATAACCCAAGTTAGTTGAATTCTATACAAACTATCCCCTTCATTTTGTGTTATCAGTTCATTCTCAGTGTCTTTTCTATTAGTTAGTGTTAATTATTGTGTACAATCATGCCCAAGGTAATATCATATGAAGATTTAACTAATGGACTTCACTTCCTTGTTAAAAAAGCCAATAAGTAAATGATTAAAACTGAGTAAGTGATTTCTCAGAGGTTGTTAATTCCCTGTCATCATTACCTAATAAAACACTTAAAATTTGCTTTTGTCCCTTTGATGAAAGCTATTTATCCAATTTTTTCTTTTGAGGATTTAGAGCATTGGATCAAGAATGAAGTTGGTAAATATGAGTGTCTTCTGATCCAAGTGCCTTACTGAAAGCCTACACTTAATCACATGTACTTGGCTTCCATTTACTGATGACATCTTAGTAATTTATTCCAGAATTGCACTTAGTTTAATTTAAACATGTCTAGGCATATTTGTTTAGTATTCTTTATACATTTATTGATAATGTTACAGTTGTATATAATTTTTACCCCCTTTCAAATAACCTGATTCTATTATTTGAAAACCCAAGACCCTTGGTAATATAAGTCCACGTGATTTTTTTCCCCCAGTAATAATCTCATTCAGTTTTTATGTGGCATACTACTCTTGATCTTCAGCCACTCCACTACACAGAATGGCAAGGTTTGCGCTATCCAGTGGAGACTAAAAATATGCTCCCAGGCAAGGACTTAGTAGTTAGTTTTGTCTAATGTGTCTAGGCATATTTGTCTAGTATTCTTTATAAATTTATTGATAGCTGCATGTTGCATTATTGCCCACCCTTTTAAACCCCATTTCAAATATCCTGATTCTATTAATTTTAAAATCAGAGACCTTGGGTAATGTAAATCCACATAAGAAAGCCAACTGCATGTTTCTGCATGTAATACCTATGTGCCTACCCAAGTACTTGCAGGAACAGAAGGAATGTGATCTACTTTTCAAGCGCAAAAACTGGAATTTAAGATATCAAAGTTAGAAAGCTGACAAGTAGAAAGACTGCAGCAGGCTTCTCCTTGCCTGGGCCTGCCATTGAATTTACTCTGTCTGTTTCACAAGTAATGAGCTACCTGCCACAAGATATAGTCAGAGATCTCTGTCAGTGACAGGATACCAAGCAGAAAAGCACAGTCTTAAGTCCATGTTTTCCACCACAGTGTGAACTGAAAACCCAGCTGCAGAGTTCCCTTATGTTCCTCTAATGACCATTCCTAAATAAAATATTAAGATGAATATCGTCTGGGAGATGTGTTTTAATCTACATTCCTTTGCCTAATTGTGGGAAGAACAGCAGTGGAAAGTTAAGCAAACTAAATTTTGCCTTTCCTAGAATTCCTGTGTTTTGTGGCCCAAATTCTGTTTAGAGTCTTGAATCTGGGAGTTATAGGACTAGAGCCACATGTTAGATAGTTTATGATGTATTGTTTTTATTGTTTCTATGCAAAGAATAAAGTTTTATAAAATGTCCAAGTATTCTGTCTGTCCCTGTGGAGAATGACTCCATTATAGCAAAGTCACATTACTCTTTGTGAAATATAGCACAGTCAAGGAGGAGGTAGGTTTTCCTTGAGGTGGTGGCTCATAGCTTTTCTGATTGAGTAAATCCACACTTATCACACATTACTGGGACCACTTAGTCATAAAAAATCCAGAGATTGGGACCTAACTCACTTTCTGGGAATCATAGAATGCTTGGTACTTTCTAGTCACTTCTGCCAGGTGAAGTACCATAACCACCAACATGAACATGGAACTTACCCAATTTCTGATCCCTCCTGCTAGCTACAATCTGGCTAATGATTCACATGCCACCTGGTGGTTATACTTCTATCTAAAATTTTGATGGTGTAATTATGTGTAATTCTTTCATATATAAATTATCTTAGTTTCTTCATAAATAAATTCCCCATTGATTTCAGACTCCCTGGAGATAGTGAGAATTACTTTTGGCCTCACTTTCTCTGTTTTCTCAAACTGATATTATCCACCACCTTTTCCTCACAATTTTAACATATATTTGCTAAATACCTACAAGCGTTTTAAAAATATTACTTGGTGACATTGCTACATGATTTTAAATAAATCCATCTAGACGTTCAGACTCATTCCCTTCATCCCATTTTCCTTTTATTTTTGATTTACATCATTTTGTAAACATTTAATCCAGAAAAGTCAAGTGTAAATCAATTTTTTTTTCTATATTTGACACATGGGAATAGGGGATTTGCTATTAATAGGAAGAAGAGAAGGAAGGAAAGTTGGCTGACCTGTATAAATGGTAATGCTGTTGTGTTGTAAGAAGTGATAAAGGGGATGGTTTTAGAAAAACCTGGAAAGATTTGTATGAATTGATGTAAAACAAAGTGGGCAAAACTAGAAGAATTTCTATAATAACAATACTATAAAGACAAACAACTTTGAAAAACTTGGGAACTCTTATCAACACAATGGAACCATTGTTCTAGAAGATCATGATGAAACATGCTGTCTACCTCCAGATAGAGACCTGATAGACAAAGTGCAGATTGAAGCATGTTTTCTGGACATGTATAAAACAGGTATTTGGTTTTTTTGATTTTTTTAAAATTTTTTTTATTGATTTATGTATTTTTAGTTTTCAACATTTACTTCCACAAGATTTTGAGTTCCAAATTTTCTCCCCATCTCTGCCCTTCCCCCGCCCCAAGACTGCATGCATTCTGAATACCCCTTCCCGTGATCTGCCCTCCCTTCTATCTCCCCCTCCCTTCTCTTATCCCCTTTTCCTTCTATTTTCCTGTAGGGCAGCTTAAATTTCTATACTCCACTGCCTGTATATCTTATTTCCCAGTTGCATGTAAAAACAATTTTTAACATTTGTTTTTAAAATTTTGGGTTCCAAATTTTCTCCCTTCCTCCCTCCCCACTCACTGTCATTGAAAGGCAAGCAACTTGATACAGGTTATACATGTGTTGTCATGCAACAAACTTTCATACTAGTGATGTTATGAAAAACGAACTATATTTCCCTTTCTCATATCCTGCTCCTCCTCCCATTTATTCTATTCTCCCTTTTGACCCTGTCCCTCCTCAGAAGTGTTTGCTTCTGATTACCTCCTCACCCAATCTGCCCTCCCTTCTGTTATCCCTCTGCTCTCTTATCCCCTTCCTCCCTGTTTTCCTATAGGGTAAGATAGATTTCCATAGCCAACTGAGTGTGTATGTTATTCCCTCCTTAGGCCAAACCTGATAAGAATAAGATTCACTCATTCCGTCTCACCTTTCCCCACTTCCCCTCCACTGTAAAAGCTTTTTCTTGTCTGTTTTATAAGATAATTTACCCCATTCTACTTCTGCTTTTCTTCTTCTCCCAGTATAATCCTCTCTCACCCCTTAATTATATTTTTTATATATCACTCCTTTATCTTCAGCTCACCCTGTACCCTCTGTCTGTCTGTCTATCTATCCATATAATTTTTTTCCCTCCAACTACCCTAATACTGACAAAGGTCTCATGAGTTACAAATATCATCTTTCCATGCAGGAATGTAAACAGTTCGACTTTAATATGTTCCTTATGATTTCTCTTTCCTGTTTACCTTTTCATTTTTCTCTTGAATCTTGTATTTGAAAGTCAAATTTTCTATTCAGCTCTGGTCTTTTCATCAAGAATGCTTGAAAGTCCTCTATTTCACTGAATACCCATTTTGTCCCCTGAAGGATTATACTCAGTTTTGCTTGGTAGGTGATTCTTGATTTTAATCCTATCTCCTTCAACATCAGGAATATCATATTCCAAGCCCTCTGATCCCTTAATGTGGAAGCTGCTAAATCTTATGTTTGAATGTGTTTCCACAATACTTGAATTGTTTCTTTCTGGCTGCTTGCAATATTTTCTCCTTGACCTGGGAACTCTGGAATTTGGCTACAATATTCCTAGGAGTTTTCCTTTGGGGATCTCTTTCAGGAGGCAATTGATGGATTTTTTCAATTTCTATTTTACCCTCTGGGTTCTAGAATATCAGAGCAGTTTTCCTTGATAATTCTTGAAAGATAACATCTAAGCTTTTATCATGGCTTTCAGGTAGTCCAATAATTTTAAAATTATCTCTCCTGGCTCTATTTTCCAGGTCAGTTGTTTTTCCAATGAGATATTTCACATTGTCTTCTATTTTTTCATCCTTTTGATTTTGTTTTATAGTTTCTTGATTTCTCATAAAATCATTAGCTTCCATTTGCTCCATTCTGATTTTTAAGGAAGTATTTTCTTAAGTGAGCTTTTGAACTTCCTTTTCCCTTTGGCCAATTCTGCTTTTTAAGATATTCTTCTCCTCATTGACTTTTTGGACCTCTTTTGTCATTTGGGTTAGGCTATTTTTTGAGGTGCTATTTTCTTCAGTATATTTTTGGATCTCCTTTAGCAAGCTGTTGACTTATTTTTCATGATTTTTTTGCATCACTCTCATTTCTCTTCCCAATTTTTCCTGTATTTCTTTTACTTGCTTCTCAAAATCCTTTTTGAGTACTTCCATGGCCTGGAACTGATTCCTATTTTTCTTGGAGACTTTGGATATAGGAGCTTTGACTTTGTTGTCTTCTTCTGGTTGTATGTTTTGATCTTCTTTGTCACCAAAGAAAGATTCTATGGTCTGACTTTTTTTGCACAGTTTGCTCATGTTCCCAGCCAATTACTTAACTTTTAAACTGTTTGTTAAGGCAGGGGTCTGCTTCCAATATGGAGAATATACTGTCCCAAGCTTTGGGGGTTTTGTGCAGCTGTTTTCAGAGATATCTAGGGACCTATATATTTTCATTTCTTCCAAGGTGGTATGATAAGGGGCAAGGTGTTTACTCCTTTCCTGGCATGTGCTCTGGTGTGTGAATGACCACAAGCACTCTTTTCTGCCCTGGCACTATGAGGAGGATTCTCTCTGTATCACCACCATAAGCTCCACCATGTGAGTGCTTCTCCTTTCCCTAGGACCGCCACCCAGGACTGTGACCCAGATCAAACCATGGGCAAAGCAAGAGAATCCTGCCTCAGCACTAGCAAAGAGATCCCTACAATCCCCCTCTGATCAGCCACTCAATTCCCCCTCAGTCTGTGGTCCAAGGGCTCTTGAAATAGCCGCTGCCCCGGGGCTGCGCCAGGACCAGGGCTGGGACCTAGCTTTTCTCTTATTATGGTCAGATACACCTTTTCTATTGACCTTCTAAGTTGTCTTTGGTGTTTGTGGGTTGAGAAGTCTGGAAACCACCACAGCTACCAGTGATTTAGTCTCCAGGAATTTGTTTTGCTTGATGATAGATAGATAAACAGATACATACATACATACATACATACATACATACATACATACATACATACATACATATATATACACATATATATACATATATATGTATATATGTACATATATATGTATATATATACATATATATACACATATATATACATATATATGTATATATGTACATATATATGTATATATATACATATATATACACCTATATGTATATATATGTATATACATATATATATATATACACACATATATATATATATGTATATACATATATATATACATATATATACACCTATATGTATATATATATGTATATACATATATATATATACATATATATACACCTATATGTATATATATATGTATATACATATATATATATACATATATATACACCTATAGGTATATATATATGTATATACATATATATATATGTATATACATATATATATATATATATACATACACACACACACACACACACACACACACACACACACACACACGGCCAGCTAAGTGGCATGGTGGATAGAGCACCAGGCCTAGAGTCAGGAAGATCTGAGTTCAGATCCAACCTCAGTCACTTACTAGCTGTGTGACCCTGGGCAAGTTACTTAATTCTCTTTACCTCAGTTTCTTCATCTGCAAAATGAGCTGGAGAAGGACATGCTCATCTATGTGGATCCTCAGAGCATAATTTCAACTATCCCTAGGGTGATGCGTTATATGCAAAAATAGTACTCCATCCTATCTTGTGATCTGTGGAATCCCATGAGTCTTGGACTAGTGAGTTATTAGTGAAGATGCCTGATGCTATGATGCTATTCTGGCTGGCGTGTCACTAGCAGCAGTGGCATCTTTGCACAAAAATCACTATGAGAATCTCTACTCTGAGATGTCTGGGAAATATACTTTCTCCTGCCCCCACCTAGTGACTGGCCTTTCATTCCCTATTAACTATATACATGGAGGAGCATCCTTGGGTAGCTTCTTCTACCTGCAGTCAAAGATGGTTCTAGCTAAGGAATGGCCATATGAAAAGCTCAAAATCCAGGCCCAAGAGGAGAGTGAAAGAAGGCAGAAGCCTAAAATGTAACCATCTGTCCTCTATCTTTGATTCAGTGTGAATAATTTGTAGCTCCATAATAAATATATTTTCTGCAAAAAATTTTTATAAAGCATCCTTAGAAGGAACATCCTTGCTATAACCGGAAATTCTAATAAGTTGTTTTTTCACTGTATCTACTATCTCCCCCACTTTCCCTCTGCTTCTCTAATAGGGTTACTGTCTGGGACTGAGTAAGTAGTTTTTTATTTCTCTAACTCCCAGTGTATAAAATAGACCAAAAAGCATAATCTGTTTTAAAGTGGCATAGCAGGTATGTGGTACAGTAGATAAGAATGCCAGGCCTGGAGTCAGGAAGACCTGAGTTCAAATCAGGCCTCAAACCTAGTTGTGTGATCTTGGGCAAGTCACTTAACCCTGTCGGCTTTAGTTTCCACATCTGTAAAATGAGCTGGAGAAGGAAATAACAAACCACAAAGATAACTGATCTTTGCCAAGAAAATCCCAAATGGGGTCATGAAGAGTTGGACATAACTAAAATAACTGAACAACAACAACAAAATTTTAAAGTGGAGACAATCATATTGTGAAAGTTAAAATCTAGTTGATGGAACAGGAGAATGCTATGTTCTTAGATATCTGGATTTTAGCCCAACATTTAACAAAGTTAAACTCCAATACAGTACACTGCCTTCTTAATAATTACATTCTCTGAAATTTACACAGTACTTTCAGCTAGAATTTGTCCCATTTCATAAAGTCTCAGAATCAGAAAAGACGTCAGAGGTTTAGCTAATCCAACCTTGCCTTAAATTATAAATTCCATCTATAATAATCTCTAGTATTTATTCAGCTGATGCTTTAATATACCCAGTGCTAAGGAACCCACTCACTGCCCTCCAAGGCATTCTGTCCTTTTTCTAATTGCTTGGAAGATTTTTGTTTTGTTTTGTTTTAATGTAGAGTTGAAATCGACCTCCAAGTAACTTCCATCCATTGATCATTGTTGGGACCACCTAGACCTTGCAAACTAGGAAAAATTTCACATTACAGTCCTTCAGATATTTGAAGAAACAGATTCCCTTAAGCTCTTTCCTTTACTAGTCAGAATCAGATCATAATAGCAGTGCTGCTTGTTGCTTCAGCCACCCTCTGGAACATGAAATTCTCATCAAAGGAAGTAAAAAAAAAATCTATAAGTTGCTTTCAACAGAAAGAGACCTTCAACAAATATCTGGATGGTTGAAGTCCTCTATCATAACTGCATCCTGGGACTGTGTCAGCTTTGTGATCTGGGTCAAGAACTCATCCAATTCCTCCAGCTTACTGTCTATATTTCTCCCTACTTTGCTCTTCCCCAAGTTCTCTCCACTGTGTTGATCTTCACAGGTTCATAGTGTCCACTGGATATCCTCTTGATCCTTCTTCCATTGATACGGTCATAGTCATGAGTCCTATACCATAAAACTTCAGTGATATCTGTGAGATTTTATCACATGTATTAAAATATCTGGTTCAATTTATCTATTTTTTGCATAGACTGCTTTTTCTTATACTATAGATCTATCCCACCCCTTCCTCTTCCAAAAAGGGGATAAAATTCAGAATTGCTAGAGAGTCCAAAAACCTCTGGTTCCATCTTCCATTAGGACTTACACAGTTCAAGTGATACATGGTGTCAGTGAAAAAACAGGTGCAAGTTGATCCTCCACTGCATAGATCGCTGCTGTGCCAGTCTTTGCCAATCTTCCTTGACCTTACTGTCATTGTCTAGTGAATTCTCCTTTTCTTGTTCTGCATCTCTCAGTCCCTATTGGTCTATATCTGCATCTGGTTTTGATTCTTCCTCTTCTGGGAGACCATGTAGTTGCTGTCTCAGTTTGTCAACTTACTTATGTATCTAATTTCAAAAGTAATGTGTGGACTCATCTTTGAATCTCACAGCATTTATTAGGGTCTCCAAAATACGTGTGTATACATCTATACGTATGCATATTTAGGTATGTATATACGGACATATCAGCTCACAGGAAAACAAACATTTGTAGTGTTGGAAGGGTACCCCATTTTAAATTGAGTGCTCTTGCATCTGGGCCAAGAATTCCTACATATCCATACTAGACCCCCACTTGCCTGTCCCTAGCGATACAGTCAGCTTTGTATTGGCTGGGATTCAAGGCCTGGCATTGTGCAGACCAGCGATTCCTGGCAGAACACTGTAAGTAGGCCATTGTGGAACTAAGCTTTTATAGCTCTCCTGAAGGCAATGGAAACACTCACTTGGTCCTTTGAAAAGTTGTGGTTTCCAATATTTGTTGACATAGTGCAACCTGTCCTTGTGCCTTATTAAGGCACATCAGGCCAATCAGCTCCCAGCAATAGACGCTGGCTAGGAATCAGTAGCAAAAGAGTGTGTTTAATAACCCAGTGAGTATATTCATGACCAAGTTAGTTTACCTGTCCCTCCCCTAAGTCCTAGTATATGTCTGGCTCAATTCTCTTTTGGCCTGTGTTGCCACCTGGTGGTTTCCCTGTGCATGAGGTTTGCTGGAAGTAAATCCACCTTTGTGTGGAGCTCTTCTTCAAGTTCCCCTGTCCTCTCCCGATCCTCACCTCTTCCTTTTAAAGGTAATCCCAACATTTTCACTCCATTAGCAATGTGGTATTAATTTATTCATCCTCATTTAAAAACTGAAGCTATGATTTTGAGTAAATGAAAAAACAAAGCACCCCATTACCAGTTCAGCAAAGCCCTCCAGAAAGATGAGTTCACACCTTTCAAGGACAACCTAAAGGGAGCTAGGGTTCTTCCTGGGTATATACCAGGACTCAGACTGGCTTCATTTTTAAAAACCATCTTACCTGCAATTTGTTACATTTAATACCTTCCTCCCACGTTTTTAATTAAAAGGCCTTAAAACCCCACTGAGCTAATTCAGGTTATAAAACCTTAAATCACTTTTAACTTACTAAGTTTTGTTAAACTCAAAATGACACATTCATTTTGGTACAGTGGAAAGAATACAGCTCTGACATGAGAGTAACTAGGTTCAAATCTCCCCTCTGATGTTTATTACCTGTGACCCTTAGGCAAGTCATTTATCTTCCCTGGGTTTCAGGTTCTTCATCTGTTAAATGAGGGGGCTGTACTGACGGCTTTAGAGATCCTTCCAGTTCTAAACCTATGCTTGTGTAACTTGCTGTTTTGTTCTGTGCTTTCACCAAGTCACAGTTTTTGCCATATAGGATCCTATTGACTGGATACCCAATATATGAAAAGTTCTTATTGCTTAAAATAGCTACCTTAACTGAATTTTAACCAAATGATTATATGCTTTCACTATTTATTAAAATTGATGAAAAGACCTTAGGTAATGGGAATCTTGATTATATCTATTATTTTTCCAGTAATAAGCCTCATGAAATGTGTAATAGCAAGGAATTTCATCCTTAGGGAACAGTCAATATTAAAAACCCCAAATCTAATTTTAATACTTAAACCACCACTGATTGCTGTCAACACTTAAGCAGCACATCCCTAAGATAATCTTCAAATAAATACAAACTGTCCACTGGGGAAATTACATCTTATTCCAGGGTCTTCATCTCCTCATTATCTAAGCAAGATGTAATCAACCAAAATTTCCCTCTTGGGCACAGACAGTCTCAAACAGAAACAAGTTTTACTTGTTAAACCTAACTCCATTCAACCTTCATTAGAAAGGAAGAAACAAATTCCACCTGCAGACGTCGGTTCTCTTCCGTGCTCTATTAACAAGTATCTTCAGATCTAAATGCAATTTGCAAGGGCCCTATCAACATGGCAGCAAATAGTGGAGATTTAATCAGATTAACTGATGGAGAAATTAAGTTGTTCTCACTAGAAACCAATCCAGATTTTCCATTTTGATTCTCGGCTTGGAATGTATATTTTTTTACTCACGTCTGACTCTTGGTATCCCTAGCTCAAGAAATAAGCTTAAGAGCCATCTCCTGGATAAGGCCTTTCATGGCCCCACCTTCCCATCCTCAGATCCTCATTTAGTATTTTTCCTCTCAAAAATTACTTATTTACTTTGTGTATAATTTTTAGTTACCCATCTGTGTTCACATTGTTTTACCTTACCAGAACAAAGGCTACCAAGGACCATTTCATTTTTGTCTTTGTATTCTTTGTCTTTGTATAATGTTTGGCATATGTGTGTATGTATGTATGTATGTATGTATAATGTGTTCTTAATGAATACATGTTGAATTGAAAAAAAAAGTAATTATAACCCAAGGCCCATGTATTCCAGCAACTAGTGTATTTCAAATTAACAAAGGAAATTCACTCCAGAACTACAGCATCTCTCGGTCTTAGTGCCATCTTGTTGAAATCCAACATACCATTAGAAGTAAGTAGAAGAAGAAAGAGAATACACAGGTCAGAGTATAAGAGGAGAAAAATAAGGCAAAGGTCCAGGTAGCCCGGCTGTGCTAACCACATTTGCCATGGTAACAGAGACATGGAATGCCAGACCCCTGTTGACAACTGGCAGGTCATCCTGCTAGACTTATACTAGCTCTCCCACTGATGCAAAACTCTTATCTCTACATTCTAATATGGGACTCTTGGTACCATTCAAATCCTACTTGTCACAAAATATTCCATCTTTTAATGAAAAATCAACTTTCCTGAAACCAGTTTTCTTAGTTATGTGCCATCCAGGATTCTCTTGGTATTCCAGACTGAACATTTTCTTTGTGGCTTAGCATAAAACTGTTATAATCAATCATTTTGCCTTTTGGGGTTGGGGGGGGGAAATCCCTTTATTACAACAGCTACTGTTTAATAGTTCTCATCCCATAGTTTTATAGTTACACAGGACATTAGGTTGAGAATTGGAATGGACCTCAATCCATGTAGTCCAACTCCTCATTCTATAAGAGAGTAACTCAAGGCCTAGTGACCTGTGCAAAGCCAAAGAGAGAAGTGGTGAGTCTGAGGTTTGAACTTAGGTCTCCTGACTCTAATCCCACACTCTTGACATTGACATAAAGAAAGAGCCCAACACTAAAATAATGTATATTTAATCACTTCCTTTCCTTTCCTCCCCTCATTCTCACCAAATTGGGAATAGAATTTAGGAGACTGGAGATAAAAGGGGGGAAAGCATTTTGAATACTTGACCTAAAACAAGTGTGACCTTCCTGGGAATCTTATGAGAGTCTTTATATTTGGCTCCCTTTTTCTGTTCACTTTCTCTTTTTGAGCCTCAGTTTCCATCTGCAAAATGGGGGTGATGATACTCATAATATAATTGGGCTATCATGAGAATCAAATGGGATAACAGTTCAACAGACCAGGGGAGCTCCCCAATCACTTGTTACGAAGTGTTTTGTAAAGTGCTATACTCTGAACACCCTTATTTCCTAGTGCTCTCTCCTGTCTCTCTTCTACTTACCTGTAATGCTGAAGCTCCCATTGGATTACTATAAATCTGTTAGAGTTTCAACTCTGCCTTTTAAAATTTTTAAATATTTAGAGAGTATAAGAAGAAAGAGAAGGAAACTAGAAAGAAACCAAGGCTGAAGAGCGTAATGGAGGACTGGCCAATGAAGGACCAGTCTTAGGAGTACATATGACTCTTTGGTGAGCCTGCTTTTCTGAGCATGCATGATGGAGGTCCCTGCTCTCCCCTTTCGAGCAGTTATTTTTAACTGTTTCCTATCTGCTTACCCTGTGGCAAAGGCTTCTGAGTCAGAACTAAATATGTATACAAAAGGCCTCAGTGACTTGACCCTATTCTCTTTCCAGCCTTGGTGTATTTGATTGAGGAGATAATAACTGTTTAAGCCTTTGAGTGGGGTGGCACTCACAGTAATCTCTGTTACTGAAGAGTCTGGGACTGGTGGATAGCTTGTGCTTGAGAGTTCTGAACTGCAGTAGGGCTTACTTAGTCTGAACTAAGGCTGGTACCAATAAGGTCAGCCCCTGCGAGCACAGGGCCACCAGGCCCAAACAGGCCCAGCAGTCTAGATTAGAAACAGAGGAGGTGAAAACTTCTGTTTCAATCGGTAGGATCAAGCCTGTGATTAGTCACTACATTTTTAGCCTTGTCAAGATAGGGAAACTCAGTCCAACACCCCCTCCCCCCCAAAAAAAGAAGTCTTTGGTTGAGGAGGGAAGTCGAAGCAGAAATGGCAGCAGTATTGCTGGTAAGTGGGGAAATGAGCACTCAGCAACATACTGCTGCCATTTCTGCTTCGACTTCCCTCCCTAACCAAAGGCTTCTTGCAGTTGAAGGATTGTTAGAGACAGTTACAGCCTCTGAAATGTTGAAACTTGGAAAGGTTATCAGCTTTGAAATATTGAAGAGGTGCTTGCTTCAGCAGCGCATACATTAAAATTGGAATGATACAGAGAAGATTATCATGGCCCCTGTGCAAGGACGGAACACAAATTCATGTAGTGTTGCATATTTTTAAAATTAAGGAGGTAAATAGAATTTTTTAAAAATTAGATGCAATGTTCCTCTGAAGAAAACTGAATGGAGATAGAAAGGAATATACCTTTTTCTCAGCAGTACATGGCACTTACACAAAAACTGACCATATATTAGTGTATAAAAACCTCATGATCCAATGCAGAAAGGCAGAAATATTAAATGCATTGTCATGTCATGATACAATAAAGATTACATGTAATAAAAGATCATGGAAAGACACATTAAAATTACTTGGAAACTAAATAATCTAATTCTAAAGAATGAATGGGTCAAACAACAAATCATAGAAAAAATGAATAATTTCATCAAAGAGAATGAGAATAATGAGAGAACATACCAAAATTTATGGGACACAGCCAAAGCACTTCTTAGGGGGAATTTTATGTCTCTAAATGCTTACATAAGTAAAGTAAAGAAAGAGAAAATCAATGAACTGAACATGCAACTGAAAAAGCTAAAAAAAAAAAAAGAATAAATTTAAAATCTCCAATTAAATCCTGATTAGAAATTCTGAAAATCAAAGAAGAGATTAATAAAATTGAAAGTAAGAAAACTATGAAAATAATAAATAAAACTAGGAGCTGGCTTTACTTAAAAACAATAAAATAGATAAACTTTTTGTTAACTTCATTTTAAAAACAGAAAGAACAAAATTTTTAAAAAGAAAGAAGAAAACCAAATTACCAGTATCAAAAATGAAAAGGGTGAATTCACCACCAATGAAAAGGAAATTAAAGCAATAATTATGAGTTATTTTGCTCAACTACATGTCAATAAATCTGATAACCTAAATGAAATGGATGAATATTTACAAAAATACAAGTTGCCCAGATTAACAGAACAAGAAATAAAATATTTAACCCCATTTTAGAAAAAGAAATTGAACAAGCCATCCATGAACTCCCTAAGAAAAAATCTCCAGGCTGGATGGATTTACAAGTGAATTCTACCAACATTTAAAGAACAATTAATTCCAATAATATATATACCATTTGGAAAAATAGGAGAAGAAGGAGTCCTAACAAATTATTTCTATGATACAAATATGATGCTGGTACCTAAAATGGGAAGAACCAAAACAGAGCAGGAAAATTATGGACCAATTTCCCTAATGAATATTAATGCAAAAATTTAAAAAATATATATTAGCAAAGAAATTACAGCAATTCATCACCAGGATAATAGACCATGACCAGGTGAGATTTTATACCAGGAATGTAGGGCTGGTTCAATATTAGGAAAACTTTCAGCATAACTGACCATGTCAGTAACAAAACTAGCAAATCATATGATTGTCTCAATAAATGCAGAAAAAGCTTTTGACAAAAAAACACTAGAAAGCATAGGAATAAATGGAGTTTTCCTTAAAATGATAATTAGTATCTATCTAAAACCATCAGCAAGCATTACATGTAATGAAGATAAGTTAGAAGCTTTCCCAGTAAGATCAGATGTGAAACAAGGATGCCCATTATCATCACTACTATTCAATATTGTACAAGAACTATTAACTTTAGTAATAAGAGAAGAAAAAAAATTGAAGGAATTAGAATAGGCAATGAGGAAACAAAGCTATCACTCTTTGCAGATGATATGATGGTATACTTAGAGAATCCTAGAGAACCAACTAAAAAACTACTTGAAATAATTAACAATTTTAACAAACTCAGAGGATATAAAATAAACCCACATACATCATCAGCATTTCTATATATGACCAGCAAAGCCCAGCAACAAGAGATAGAAAAAGAAATTCCATTTAAAATAACTGTACACAATATAAAATATTTGGGAGTCTACATGCCAAAGCAAACACAGAAACTATATGAACACAATTACAAAACACTTTTCACACAAATAAAGTCAGATATAAACAACTGGAAAAATACCAATTGCTCATGGTTAGGCTGAGCTAATATAATAAAAATGACAATTCTACCTAAATTAATTTACTTATTCAGTGCTATACCACTCAAACTATTAAAAATTATTTTATAGAACTAGGAAAAAATAATAAAATTCATCTGGAAGAACTAAAGATCAAGAATATTAAGGGAATTAAGGGGAAAAAATGCAAAGGAAGGTGGCCTACCCAGATCCAAAACTGTATTATAAAGCAGCAATCATCAAAACTATTTGGTACTGGCTAAGAAATAGAGTGGTGATCAGTGGAATGGGTTAGGTACACAAAACACAGTAGTAAATGACTATAGTAATATATTTGTTGATAAACTCAACAACTCCGGCTTCTGGCATAAGAACTCACTATGTGACAACAACTACTAGGAAAACTGGAAAATAGTATGGCAGAAACTATGTATAGACCAACTTCTTATACCTTATACCAAGATAAGGTTGAAATGGGTACATAATTAGACATGATTAGGATGGAACCATAAACAAATAAGGAGAGCAAGGAAAAGTTTACCTGTCAGGTCTGTGGAGACAGGAAGAATTTATGATCAAACAAGAGATAGAGAACATTATGAAATATGAAATGGATAATTTTGATTACATTAAATTTAAAAGGTTTTACACAAACAAACCAATGCAACAAGATTAAAAGGAAAGCAGAAATCTGGGAAACAATTTTCACAGTCAGTGTTTCTGATAAAAGCCTCATTTCTCAAATATATAGAGAACTGAATCAAATTTATAAGAATACAAGTCATGCCTCAGTTGATAAATCAAAGGATATGAACGGGCAGTTTTCAGATGAAGAAATTAAAGCTACCTATAGCCATACGAAAAAATGCTCTAAATCACTATTTTTTTTTTGTAGGCAATGTGATTAAGTGACCTGCCCAAGGTCACACAGCTAGTAAGTGTCAAGTGTCTGAGACCAGATTTGAACTCAGGTCCTCTTGACTCCAGGGCCAGTGTTCTATCACTGCACCACCTAGCTGCCCCTCTAAATCACTATTGATTAGAGAAATTAAAACAACTGTGAGGTACCAACTCACTACCATCAGATTGGCTAATATGACAGAAAAAGAAAATGACAAACGTTGGAGAAGATGTGGGAAAATTGGAACACAAATGCATTGTTGTGCAATGGTGGAGTTGTGAACTGATCCAACCATTCTGGAGAGCAATTTGGAACTATACCCAAAAGGCATACCTTTGGGTATGTGCATACCCTTTGATCTAGCAATAGTAGTACTAGGCTTGTATCCCAAAGAGATCATAAAAAAGGGAAAAGAATCCACATGTACAAAAATATTTATAGCAGCTCTTTTTGTGGCAGCCAAGAACTGGAAATTGAAGCGATGTCCATCAATTGGGGAATGGCCAAACAAGTTGTGGTATATGAATGTAATGGAATACTATTGTTCTATAAGAAATGATGAGCAGGCAGATTTCAGAACAACCTGGAAAAACTGATGCTGAGTGAAGTGAGCAGAACCAGGAGAACATTGTCTACAATGACAGTAACATTGTATGATGACCAACTTTGATAGGCTTAGCTCTTCTTAGCAATACAATGATTTAAGACAATTGCAAAAGACTCATAATGGAAAATGCTATTCACATCAAGAGAAAGAACTTTGGAGTCTGAATGCAGATCAAAGCATACTATTTTTTTTTTACTTTCTCATAGTTTTCCCCTTTTGTTCTGATTCTCCTTTCACAACATGACTAATGTGGGAATATGTTTAACATGATTGTAGATGTATAATCTATATCAGATTGCTTGTTGTCTTGGGGAAGGGAGAGAGAAGGAAAGGAAAAAATTTGGAACTCAAAATCTTATAAAACTTAATGTTAAAAATTATCTTTACATATAATTGGAAAAAATAAATAAAATTTAGTTTAAAAAAAAGAAAGGTTGAAGAGGAGTAACCAGGACCCAGCTTAGAAGTAGACTGACCCTGTAGCCAAAATACAAATTCTTGTAAGCAAGAGAGCCACTCTGTCCATCAACCATTACGCATTGGAAAGTGAGCTTGGTGGGGTTGAATGTTTTTTAGATATGGCTTTAAATCTGAACGTATTCTTCCCAAGGAACAAGGCAGTAGAGGGGGAAGTATGTTCCCACTCTTTGGGGGAAATGTTTGTCCTTTGCTTCTTACGATGTCTTTTCAATAAATATCTCTTTGTAAAAGCTAAATGATGCTAACTGGTTAAAAATATTAGGGTGTTAATCATTCTCCCCATCAGTTGCCTACTCTTCCCATCCAAAGACTTAAGTAGTTATTCCTTCCTGACTTGACCATATTTAGGCACAAAAGAGAAAAAGGTGAAGTCAATGGGACCTTTTGAATGCAGTCTCATTTCAGTCTCAGAAGCCAATCACAAAGCCTTTCACCTGCCACTCGGTGAGTGAATGAGAAACAGTTAATAGAAAACTGTGCATGCCCCAAATTGGAGAACAGAGCCCTCTGTTATACATACTCAGAAGCAGGCTCACCAAACTTTCATGTGCTCCCGGGACTGGGCCCCTATTGTCCAGTCCTTAGAATAATACCAAACATGTAGAGAAAATATGAAATTTCAGAAAATGATCTTCATTTCTTGAACACGAAAATAACACTGGAATCACCGTATTTTAAACTATGTTGAAAGTATGCCCTTGAAGCAAGAAAAGCATTCTTAATCTGCCCTGTAACAGTATGTTGAAATTACTTTGCTTTTTTAAAAGATACCTTTGAATTCAGGATTTCAAAACACTTCTCTATTTAGTATAGCCAACTGCATGAACGTCAATGGCCTACTTAACCTCTAAGCCTTAGTTTCTTTATCTGTGAGATGACAGAGTTGGAAGCATGACCTCTATGGTGTCTTATATTTTTAATATTCTATGATAAAGTTGGAGTGGCAATGGGGAAAGTATCTTGGCTCTGGAGTCAGAGACAGGCTGTATTTGAATCTTTCATCTGACACTACCTGGGCAAGTCATTTAATTTCCCTGGACCTCAGTTTCCTCATCTGTAAAATTAAAGGATTAGACTGTTTGGCTTTTAAAGTCCCTTCCTGCTCCTTTTTATGACCCTTCTCTCAGTGGACTAGAAAAATATAAAAACTACTTGTTCTAAATCTGTCTTTGAGGTAGGCTATTTAAGGGTCCTCACAGCCATTTTTTACTCATTATTTAGAAAATACTCTATTATGTTTTACAAAGATTGACGTCCTGGAATATATGCATTTGTTTTCTTGTGACTTTTAATAAATGCCCTCTCTCTATTTCTCAGCCTTTTTCTTTCTGTCCCAAGCCTCAAAGTATGATAGTGGATTTAGAAGAGCCTTTGATGATGTAGACTGAATGTTCCTCCTAAAAATACCATCAGCCAAAAAGCCCCCTTCTTTCCTCCACTGACTCACATATATACATAACCCTCCCTTACTGCCTTTGCTCATTATTCTTCTGTAACACCCAGACCTACAGTTTCCTCAAGATCAGGGAAACAAAGAGAGGGCAGGTAAATGGGTAAGGAAGCTTTCTTGCAACAGACTCATTCATTGTACCCTATATTCTTTCATGCTCTATTTGTCTTCAACTTATGGCTTAATATTCCTAAAGACTGCAAAAGGTGGCAGTTGGCTTGATGGGCATATTTCTCCCGATTTATTCTTTAAATTTCAAAATATGTTGTATTTTTTTTCTTCTGGGACTGATAATTTTGAAAATGAAACTCAGTGATTTCCAAACCATTATTCCAGAATAACCTTACTGAAGAAACCAAAGAAACTGTTTTTAAAAATGTGCTTTGAATAATCCAATATATGAAAATCCAAGTTTACAGAACAGAGGTAGAGCTGCTTTCCTGGCCTTTGGGGACCTTCTTTGCTGCAGCTCCTGCTTCCTTCCTCCTCTTCCCTTTTGTTCCACCTCATCTGCTTTTTTTTTCTTTCTTTCTCTTTTTTTTTTTGGCTAGACAGTGGGGTCAAGTGACTTGGCCAGAGTCACACAGCAAGTAAGTGTCAAGTGCCTGTGGTCAAAATTGAACTCAGGTCCTCTTGACTCCAGGGCCCGTGCTCTATCCACTGCTCCACCTCGCTGCCCCACCCCTCCCCGCTTTCTGTTTTTTTAAGGCTTTTCTAGACACTCTCCAAGGCACTCCCTTACCTCTTCTGGTGGCATGTTTGCTAGTAAGACAAGCTTTAGTTCACATTTCCCCCTCACCTCAGGTATTTGCTTTCCCAGCCCAGATCCCATTTGGATCTCAGGGACTGTTTTCCTTTCCAATTCCTGTTTCCAGGATCCTGCTGCTCCTGCCTAGAGACCTCAGTATCTGGGACCAGATCACTGAAAAGTCAACTAGACGTTTTCCCCCCATTTGATTCTTTTGGCCACTTGGTGTTTCATGGCTTAGCACATGGGCCTGAGGCTCTGATTGGTACAGACAAGAAAGATCAAGAAGATGAAATTTAAAATTTTAAAAGACTGTGCCTCTCCACCAGCCCTGAAACTCCAATGTAAGTAAGCCCTTCATAGAAAATTGAGGATTTATTGAGCAATGTCCAGTTGGAAAAATAATTTCTTTTAGCCAAGAAGATAAAGCTGAAAAAGATTATGCTGTATTTCAGGGAAAGGAGAATAATTTGATTTAAAAAGACCTTTTTTCAAAATTTATATTTTTAAAAATAAAGTTTAGTTAATTTTTAAAAAATTAACTTTGGTTAAGTCTTAAATTTTTTTTATGAATAAGGTAGGTTGGACAGTTACTATTATTCCCATTTTACAGATGTTTTTCTGCCCATGAGAAAAAAGATATTTCAATTTGACAGGTGCTAGCTTTGTATGCCTTTTCTCTCCCGAATGACAGTCTTCATATCCAGGAGACAAAATCTTTTGGAATACAAAAAAAAAAAAAGGATGACTGAGTACTCAAATATTTGCTTGTAATAAAAGCTATCATAATAATGGCATTTACATAGCACTGTAAGGTTTACAAAGCACTTTACATATATAAACTCATTTGATCAACACAATAACCTTGGAAGGAACGTGCTATTTTGTAGAGGAGGAAATTAAGGCTGAGAGAAGTTATATCACTTCAAAAAATAAATTTTCTGGAAGCACACTCTAATGAAATGTGGTGGTTCTACCTATGAAGAGATATAGACTTCAAACTAAAGTGTTAAGAGTCAATGTCAATGGAAGATCAGTAAAAAAGTAAGACAAGCTTTAGTTCACATTTCTCCCTCACCTCAGGTATTTGCTTTCCCAGCCCCAGAGCACTTTTTATGACATAGTTTCCCTCAGTCTCATGATTTCTATTGGGAAAACTTTCTTGTCATGCTGACTAAATTCTCTCTCCTTTAATTTGAACCAAAGGCTTCTTCTTACTCAGTGCAACTGACTAACTTTCAGATCCCTTACAATTATCATTTTGCTAAAAAAGCCCCACATCTACTTTATGCACATGACAGTCTCAAGGTAGGCTGATTTAATTTTCTCAGTTAACTCTTCCTTGAACCAAAATGTTACATACTCCATAACATTTATTATATAAATTTTTAAATGTTTAGGGGCACCCTAAGGCTATGGAGAGTTGCCATGAAAATGAACAAAATAAAAATAAACTTCCCACACTCAAGCCTATTTTTAAAAATTTTTTAAAAATTTTATGATAAACCACAGATGAATAAAATTTTATGAGCTAGTGTGTTGTGATAATTACTATGTATAATATGGCTGAAGCAATAATTTGAGAGCCCTCCTTTACAGTAGTGGCTTTTAAACTGCTGAAGTTTCTTCGTGTTTTGTGCATACAGAAAGAAAATTAAAGTTAAGTAGTCTGTATGTACTTTGTCCTTTAAGATGTTCAAGGAAATGAAAGTAAGCATGCTAAAAATGGACCCATGCCTCTTAAAGTGCTGGCACCTAAATAAGGCTGTAGATTTCATAGAATAGAAGGAAATGATCATCTTGTGGTTTTTCGGTGAAAGAAAATTATAGGGAATTGTTACATGTTAGCTGCACCCTTGACCTGAAATCATTCTCAAATTTTTGTGAAAGTAAAATATAGCTCTTCATTTAGATGGTCATCTAGCATGGAAAATCCTTCTACCACACATTAATAATTGGTCAATAATTTGTAGTTTTAGAGAGATGCCTAGCACAATGAGAGTTAAGCAATATGTAAAAACAACAGCATACAAACAAGATATTTACAAGCTAAGTTGGAAATAATCAACAGAGGGAAGGGATAAGCATTAAGAGAGATCAGGAAAGCCTTCTCATGGAATGTAGGACTTTGTAATAAGGATTCTAGTTATAATGAGATTAGAATCATAGGCTCTCAGAGTTGAATGATACCTCAGAGCTAAGTATAGTGCAGGGGAGCGTTTGGATTCAGAGGAATTGGGTTTGAATTCCAGATATTTCACTTTCTACTTGTGACTTTGAACAAGACATTTCATTTCATCTCTCTAGGCCTCAGTCACTTCTTTTGCAAAATGAGGGGGATGGGGGATGGAGGGTCAGACTAGATTACCTGTAAAGTTCCCACTAGCTTTAAATCTATGATCTAATTCAGGGTTTCTTAAACTTTTCTTCATGCAGGAACCCTTTCGTTACACGGCCTGGGGGCAGACACAGTGCAAAATGTGTATGCTGTGTGTTCAGAACCAAGGCTGCAGTGAACTTGTGCGATGCGACACTCTCAAGTGCTGCCAGAAACACCTCAGATTCATTACGTTTGATTTTCAATTATTTTTTGGTTGTTGCATGTTCAGAAACCTATTACTGTTGCCAAATTTTGGGAAGTGCTGGACTCTGATTCAACCCCTACTGGAAAAGAGAATCCACTTCATAAAAGGCCTGCCAAATAACCTCTCCACAAATGAGTAGCTTCCTGAGGTAGCCCATTTTTCTTTTGGTTGGTTAACATTATCAAAGAAGTTTTTCCTGGTATTGAACTAAAACCTGACTTTCCTACTTCTAGTTACTATATTTATATTATATTTATTTATATTTATTAAAGCCTCAGAGAGAAAGCAAACAAAGGGTTTCCGTTTTAAAACTAATGTGTTGGGCCATTTTTCCTATTCTTAGTTATTTCTGCTTCTCAGAGTCCTTATTATCAACAAAGCTTCCCATTACCCTTGCTGGAGTAGAAATTGTAAATTATAAACTGTAACCTTCAGAATGTCTAGAAATTGTCAACTTTTTAGCTGGGTCCATAAATAGTGAAGGCACAGCCTGATTGTTCCACATGATTCCCTTTCTTTTTTTTAAAATTTTAATTAATTTATTTTATTTTTAGTTTTCAACATTCACTTCCACAAGATTTTGAGTTCTAGATAGTCTCCCCATCCCTCCCCTCCCCCACCCCAAGACTGCATGCATTCTGAATAACCCCTTCCCCCCAATCTGCCTTCCCTTCTATCACCTCCCTCTTCTTTTATCCCCTTCCCCTTTTATTTTCCTATAGGGCAGCTTAAATTTCTATACTCCATTGCCTGTATATCTTATTTCTCAGTTGCATGTAAAAACAATTTTTAACACTTGTTTTTAAAACTTTGGGTTCCAATTTCTCTCCCTTCCTCCCTGCCCACCCATCCTCATTTAGAAGGCAAGCAACTTGATACAGGTTATATATGTATAGTCTTGCAAAACACTTCCACAATAGCCATGTTGTCAAAAACTAACTATATTTCCCTTCATCCTATCCCACTGCCCATTTATTCTATTCTCTCCTTTGACCCTGTTCGTCCTCAAAAGTGTTTGCTTCTGACTACCTTCTCCCCCAATCTGCCCTCTCTTTCACATGATCTCTCCCTTTCTTATCCCATTCCCCCCTATTTTCCAGTAGGGTAAGATAGATTTCCATACCCATTTGAATGTGTATATTATTCCCTCCTTAAGCCAAATCTGATGAGAGTAAGATTCATTCATTCCTTCTCAACTACCCCCTCTTCCCCTCCATGATAAAAGCTTTTTTTCCCCTCTTTTATGTGAGATAATTTATTCCATTCTACTTCTCCCTTTCTCCTTCTTCCAGTACAATCTTCTGTCACCCCTTAACTTTATTTTTAGATCTCATCCCTTCATATTCAACTCACCCTGTGCCCTCTGTCTATCTATATTCCCTCCAACTACCCTAAATCTTTCCACTAAATATCATCTTTCCATGCAGGAATGTAAACAGTTCAACTTTAATAAGTTCCTTATGATTTCTCTTTCCTGTTTCCTTTTCATGCTTCTCTTGAGTCTTGTATTTAAAAGTCAAATTTTCTATTTAGCTCTGGTCTTTTCATCAAGAATGCTTGAAAGTCCTCTATTTCACTGAATATCCATTTTTTTTCCCCTGAAGGATTATACTCAGTTTGGCTGGATAGGTGATTCTTGGTTTTAATCCTAGCTCCTTTGCCCTCCAGAATATCATATTCTAAGCCCTCAGATCCCTTAATGTAGAAGCTGCTATATCTTGTGTTATCCTATCTGTGTTTCCATAATACTTGGATTGTTTCTTTCTGGCTGCTTATAATATTTTCTCCTTGACTTGGGAACTCTGGAATTTGGCTATAATATTCCTAGGAGTTTTCCTGTGGGGGTCTCTTTCAGGAGGTGATTGATGGATTCCTCCAATTTCTATTTTACCCTCCATTTTTACCCAGGGCAGTTTTCCTTGATAATTTCATGAAAGATGATGTGTAGGCTCTTTTTTTTTTTGGTTTTCAGATAGTCCAATAATTTTTAAATTATCTCTCCTGGCTCTATTTTCCAGGTCAGTTGTTTTTCCAATGAGATATTTCACATTGTCTTCTATTTTTTCATTCTTTTGGTTTTGTTTTATAGTTTCTTGATTTCTCATAAAATCATTAGTTTCCATTTGCTCCATTCTAATTTAAGGCATCATCTTCTTCAGTGAGCTTTTGGACTTCCTTTTCTATTTGGCCAATTTTGCTTTTTAAGGCCTTCTTCTCCTCATTGGCTTTTTGGACCTCTTTTGCCATTTGGGTTGGGCTATTATTTTCTTCAGTATATTTTTGGATCTCCTTTAGCAAGCTGTTGACTTGTTTTTCATGATTTTTTTGCATCACTCTCATTTCTCTTCCCAGTTTTTCTTCTACTTCTCTTACTTGTTTCTCAAAATCTTTTTTGAGCTCTTCCACGGCCTGGGACTGATTCATATTTTTCTTGGAGGCTTTGGATGTAGAAGCTTTAACTTTGTTGTCTTCTTCTGGTTGTATGTTTTCATCTTCTTCGTCACCAAAGAAAGATTCTATAGTCTGACTTTTTTTGCACAGTTTGCTCATGTTCCCAGCCAATTACCTAACTTTTAATCTCTTTGTTAAGGTAAGGGGGGGGTCTGCTTCCAGTGTGGAGAATGTACTGTCCCAAGCTTTGGGGGTTTTGTGTAGCTGTTTTCAGAGATACTTCTAGGGACCTATAAATTTTCTTCTTCCAAGGTGATATGATCAAAGGCAAGGTGTTTACTCCTTTCCTGGCCTGTGCTCTGGCCTGAGAATGACCACAAGCACTCTTTTCTGCCTTGGCACTGTGAGGAGGGTTCCCACTTCACCACCATCACAAGTTCCACCATGCCAACGCTCCTCCTTGCCCTAGAACCGCCATCCAAGAGTGCAACTCAGATCCAAGCATAGGCAAAGCAAGAGAATCCTGACTCAGCACCAGCAAAGTGATTCCTGCAATCCCCCTCTGATCAGCCACTGGATTCCCCCTCAGTCTGTGGGCCAAGAGCTGAGGAAGTAGCCACCACCCTGGGGCTGTAGGCACTGGGGCCAGACTAAGCTTCTCTTTCACTGAGGTCTGACAGACCTTTCCTACTGACCTTCTAAGCTGTCTTTGGTGTTTGTGAGTTGAGAAATTTGGAAACCACCACAGCTCCCCTTGATTCAGTGTTCTGAGGCCTGCTCAAGGTTCACTGAGGCCTGATCTTTTCCTGCACAGCCCATGCTGAACTGCACTCCTCTCCCAACCCAGTGCAAGAGACCTTTCCCATCAACCATCCAGGTTGTCTTGGGCTTGAAATTTGTTTCACTCTGTCTTTTTGTGGGTTCCGCTGTTCTAGAATTTGTTTGGAACCATTTTTTTTTACAGGGATTTGGAGGGGTTTGGGGGAGAGCTCAAGCAAGTCACTGCTTTTACTCCACCATCTTGGCTCTGCCCCCCATAGTTCCCTTTCTTTGAGTATATTTTTGAATAGCTAGCATTAATATTGGAGAAGAAAATGGCAAACTACTCTATCTTTAGAGAGTGGTTTATCTTTATATCTTTACCAGGAAAACCCTAAATGAGGTTGCAAAGAGTCAGACTCAACAGAAACGATCAACCAAACAACAAAGAAGATATGGATACCTCATATAGGAAATTGATTGCCCTAACACATACCATACACAGTTTACTCCTCACCTTTGACTGTAGAGATTCTCCAAGTTATCTCTTCTAGGTTTGGTAATGTGGAAAGAAGGTCCTAATAAATTCTATGCCTTTCTAGGCCTCTGTGAATTCTTAACTGAGAGAATGAATAATAATGTTAATACATAAGAGTTTATATAGTGCTTTAAGGCTTACAAAGTGTGTTACACATATTGTATCTTTTGAACTCTCACAACAACCCTGAGAGGCAGATGCAATTGCTATCCTAATTTTATAGATGAAGAAACTGAGGCAGGCAGTGGTTAAGTGACTTGCCCTGGATCACATAGTGTTCAAGGAAGGATTTGAACTCAGGTTTTCCCAACTTCAAGGCCAGCTCTCTATGCACGGTGCTATCTAGCATGAAGATTATGTGGGATTGCTGCGTCGTTTAGTGGAAAGAAAACTGAATTTTGAGTCAGGGTATTTGAACTCTGCCATTTACTACCTGTTTGGCAGCTAGGTTGTAAATGGATAGAACTCTGTACATATGGACAGGAAGATCTGTGTTCAAATGTGGCTTCAGACATTTACCAGTTGTGTGACTTTGGGCAAGTAACTTAATCTTTACTTTTGTAAGATGATAATAATAGCACCCACCTCCCAGAGTTGTTGTGAGGGATCACATGAGATATTTGTGAAGCACTTTGCCAACCTTTAAATGTTACATAAATGCTAGTTTTATGTTATAATACTGTGCAGGTCACTTCACCTCTTGAAAGAGTCTTTTTTTTTATCTCTAAAATCAAGATGAATTAGGTGACCTTTATGGAATCTTCCAACTCTAAAATTCCTATGCTACTATGCCTCTAGTCATCTCTAATTCCCTGAAATTATTTGTATTTTCTCTTTTCAAAATAAACAAACACTAGGCTAGCCAATTAAAGGGAATGCCATGAATATCTGATTTTAAGCAAGGCATTTTTCAGTCTCTCACAATATCCTTGTAAACAAGGTAGATAAATTATGGATTAAATGAATGTAAAGTTAGGTAGATTTTGAATTAGTTGACCTAAAGAGTGATAATTTATCTATTGACATGAACCTCACATGGCTTCAATGATCATTTTGGTACAGATAATTCCCCAGTTCATACCTCCATTCTAGATGCCTTTGCTCCACTATTACCCTTCCTTTTTCCTTAGCATCTGCTCTCTGTTATTCCTGTCCCATTGGAGTCTTCTATTAACCATTTGGAGGAAAGCAATAAAGTAGAATTAATTTACACTAAAATGGGAATAACTAACATAATATCTTTGCTTCCCCTTCAAGTAATGTTTACATTTATAATTGGTTGTTGTCTTTTGTTCTCAAGAAAGGTCAAAATGACATTGCTAAGTTGGAGTGTGGCTGACTGTGGCTGCTCAAATAGGAGCTCAGGAGGCTTTACCACAGGTTGAGAATGAAGATGGCATCAAGGTCAGCTACCACACTGATGGTAAATTCTTCAACTTGAAAAAGCTACAAGCCAAGACCAAAGTGTAGGGAGTGTTGGTGCATGATTTTCTGTTTGTAGATGACTGCACTCAATGCAGCCTTTGAAGTTGAGATGCAACAAAGTAGGGATCAATTCTCTGCTGCTTGTGCTAATTTTGGTCTAACAATCAACACCAAGAAAACACAGGCGCTCCATTAGCCACCACCATACATACATGGAACCATCAATTAGCAAATGGAGAAGTTCTGAATGCTGTGAATAAGTTCACTTACCTTTGTAGTGTATCTTCCGGGGATGTACACATTGATAATGAGGTTGACACACACATTGCCAGAGCTAGCTCAGTGTTTGAGAAGCTCTGAAGGAAAGTATGGGAGAGATGAGGGATTAGACTGACCAAACTGAAGGTCTACAGAGTTGCTGTGCTGACCTCATTGTTGTATGCCTGTGAAACCTAGACAGCATACCAGCGCCATGCCAGGAAACTGAATCACTTCCATTTGAATTGTCGGGAAGATTCTGAAGACCACTTGTCAGGATAAGATACCAGACACAGAGGTCCTTTCTCAAACTAAACTGCCACGCATTCAAACTCTACTTCAGAGATGGCAACTTTGATGGACTGGCCACAGTATTTGAATGCAAAACATATGCTTGCCAAAAAGACTATTTTATGGAGAACTCACACAGGGCAAGCATGCACATGATGGTCAGAAGTGATACAAAGATACTCACTCTCAAGGTCTCTTTCAAGAACTTTGGAATTGATTGTGACATGGGATACACTGGCACAGGACCACTCAGCGTGGTATGCCCACATCAGAGTACTGTACTCTATGACCAAAGCAGAATTGAAATAGCTCAAAGAAAAAGTAGGATGTGCAAATTTAGAGAATCCACCCCAAATGTTCACTGGGAGTATTTGCATGCCCAACCTGTGGTAGAGCATTCTGAGCTCATCAGCCAGTCAGACACACTAAAACTTGACTCTAGCATAGTGATGTCATTTTGGTCCTCTTCGAGAACAAAGGACAACTAACCAGCAAATTACGGTTTGTGAAAAGCAATTTTTCCAGCACTATGCAGGAGAGAGAAGGTGCTGTTAAGTTTGGATGATCAATCTCAATGCCTGTTGGAAATCAGCTAAATGTGCAACATGTATAAAATGGAACTCAACACCCCCCCGCCAACTTCCCTTTTTCCACTGAGCTCAGCACTATCCCATTCACCAAGGTTCAAAACCTTAGTTATTCTTGACTCATCTCCTTCATCTTCACCCCCTCCAAAATCCAAATGATTTATAAAGTATTGTTTATCCTGCCTCCTCAGTGTAACTCCTCTTCTGTCTCCTCAAGTGCAACCACCACCACAGTTGACATCATCATCACTTGCCTAGACTATTATGACAGCCTCCTAAATGGCCTCTCAACTTCCCTTCTGTAATTTATCCTATACTCAGCTGACCCCCCCCCAAAAAAAATCTTCCTAAAGCACAAGTCTAAGCTTATCAACCTCCTTTTCTTAAGAACTTATAGTAATTCCCTCTTTCATCTAGGGTAAAATACAAATTCCTCAGTTTGACATTTAAGACCTCTTATCATCTTGCTTCAGCCTACCTTTCCATGCTCATTTCATCATAACTTCCTTTATGCAGGATACCGTGTTCTAGCCAATGACTTTGCATTCCCTTTCCCATCTCAGCATCCCGTGCCTGGAATGTATTGTGTCATCTCCCCTTGCCTCTGAGACCAGGTATTTACCTCCTATAGTAGGAAGCCTTTCCTATTCCTCCTAATTTTATATATACTTATCTGTGAATTATATGCTGTATTCCCTCTGGTGGGGGTATCCAGGTGGTACAGTGGATAGAATATGGGTTCTAGAGTGAGTAATAAGACTCATCTTATTGAGTTTAAACACGGCCTCAGACACTTACTTGCTATTTGACACTAGGCAAGTCACTTAACCCTACTTGCCTCAGTTTCTTCATCTGTAAAATGAGTTGCAGAAGGAAACGGCAAACCATTCCAGTATCTTTGCCAAAAAACAAAACAAAAAACCAAAACAATCAAAATAGGGTCACAAAGAGTTGGACACAACTCAACAAGAACAAAACTACCTTACTCTACATCAAATATTCCATCTACTACACTGAATACAGCACATTTGATCTCTACTAGCATAGGGTTATACAATGTGTTCCTGTATGGTAGTGACATCTTAATCTCTCAAGATTTTATGGGGGAAAAGTGTCATAAAGATCTTATAGGTGTTCTCCAGTTTCTTCAAACTGACATAAGACAAATGTGTATTTAGGTATGGATTAGAAAAGGGGCACTGAGAAGAAAGATCTTTTGAGGTAGGTAGTGCAAATACTATTATCCCCATTTTACATAAAAGGGAAGTGAGGTGGAGAGAAGTGACTGTGATGGAGTGGAAAGAACAATGGCTCTGGAGTCAGAGAACCCGGATTCAAATTCTACATCTGAAACTTAACGGTGTGACTTTGGACAAGTTAATTAATCTCCCTTCATCTTTGTTTTTCTTTTATGTAAAATGGAGTTCGACTAGTTGACCTCTGAGGTCCATTTTAGCTCTATATCTGTGATCCCATAACCCAACATAGCTAGTATTTCAAGCCAGGACTTGAACCTAGTCTTCTAATTCCAAATCTAGTGCTTTTCCTTATGCCATATTTCTTCCCTTCTTCTCTTTTTAAATTAAATTAGGTTGCTTCCCCATCTTCACTACAGGGCTATAAATATATATACATATATACATACATACATATATATATATGTATTTATACACACACACACACACACGGTACAGGGTTTTAAGAGGCTGAAATCACTATCTTCAAAGTAACTCAGCTTTATAGTAAAGCAGTTGCCATATCATGATGGTGAAAACTATGAGGTAATGTTAAAAAAAAAAAGCCTAGTGGAAAATTTCTCATCATGTAATATTTTTAAAACATTTCCCATGCTACTGCTTTGAAGATAAATTCTTGTTGGTACTACTGTAGAGGATAACTGAAGTTAAAATTTTAAGGTCTGTATCAAACAGTCTTCTAGTTAATGTTGCTTGGGTTTCATACGCAAAGATAGTTATTGATATTGTTACTGTTAGCACAGATCTTCCCTATCCTCCTCAACCTATCAGGCTCTTTTTCTCCTCCCCACACTGTCAAACTCTGAGTCATCTACAGCAAGGCTATCAAACTTAAATACAAATGGGGGTCACTAAATCATATATAAGGATCTTTTCAGTGGCATATTGACTTAGAAAACCACATAATAACGTTATCTATACTCTACTGTATTTTTATCAAATATTTTCCAGTTACTTTGTTGCCAACCCCAACGCCCCTGTTTGATGCCTCTGATCTACACTGACTCCACTCACCTTTTTTTTTTTGGTGAGGCAATTGGGATTAAGTGACTTGCCCAGGGACACACAGCTCTATCTGTGTGCTCTATCTACTGCGGCACCTAGCTGCCCCTCCACTCACTTTTCAACCCATAAAATACTGATTTTCAACCCCATCGTCAGTTGTTGTTTGGTACTGATGTAGTCCCACCAGCATTATGGTTGGCCCATATTTTCAAAACAGCTGGCTAAAAACAGTTAGGTGCCGCAGTGGATAGAGTGTTAAGTCTGGAGTCAGGAAGATGATTTCAAATCCCACCTCTGATACTTACTAGCTGTATAACGCTGGGCAAGGCACTTAACCTTGTTTGCCTCAGTTTCCTCACCTATAAAATGAGATGGAGAAGGAAATGGCAAACCATTCCAGTATCTTTGCCAAGAAAACCCCAAATACGGTCACAAAGAGTTGAACACTACTGAAATGACTGAACAACAAAAGATTTAAATTGTAGTTGTGGTGATGGAATAGACTCAACAATTAGTTTATATTGGTCATAAACCAAGATCCTAGCAAGTGTTAGGACTGCTATATATCCTGGTTCCTCCTTCATCCCCCTCCCACCAAGACAACAAAGCTCTTGGGGACTTTGGCTCAAGGGGCAAAGTTACTCAAGCTGCCTCTCTTGACACAGTTTCCTGGTGGCTTAATGGCATAAAAAAGCCCACTCATGCAGAGTCTATACCTTTAAGAATTGGCAGAAGCACCTAGACTGTACAAGTCATTACTTTTTGCCCAGTTGACCATACCCATTTCTAAATGCAGGTGAGGGGGGCTCAGCTACCCAAGCTAATAGTATGTAATAGTATGCTTACTGAATATCCTTTCTACGGCTAAGTCAGTGTTTTAACTTTTGAATGTCCACCTATCACACAGCATAATTCACAACACTCTCCAACTAAGCTAACGATCTATGCACCAGTAGCCATGTAGTCCATTATTTTCATTGCTTTTGGTCATGTCTTTTAAAAAAAAAATGAAATGATATACTATCATTAGTTCATTTTCTTCAGAAACTTCAGATACAATCAAGTGCAGTATAAATTTTAAAGCTACAAAAATATAAAAGCCCAAGTACCTTACAATTCCCCAATTTCATGCTGTGAAACAATCAAGATCAGCCTTGCACCATCACCAATGCTCCAAGTAGGGAGCTGCCACTGACGAAGAATACCCCACTGACAATGAGGATTCAGGAGCTGTCCCCAATGTGTGTTCCTCACAAAAACCAAAATCACTTTGGATGCTTAGAAAGAATGAAAAGATCTAGACATTTCAAGACAATGAAATAGTTTATTGTATCCAGAAGGGTAGGAGCTCCAGACTTGGCTCTTTCTCAGGAACTAGAATTTTCCACACTTGGTTCTCCTGGTTGCTTTTGTAGAATCCTCCAGGTTGCTCTTGCGGAGGCAGAAGCTACTTCTCCTATTGCTGTGTGCTGACTGTCACTGCATCTTGGAATTACCAACTGCCAACATAGGAGGGAGGAGGTGCCACTACCATTGCCACCAACACTGATCTGCTCCAAGTTTCTGCTGTACCCAAGGATCCTCATCAGCGTTGTCTGTACAAGGATGGTAAAGTAAAGTGACCAGTTGCACCTTGGGGCTGGAGGCCTTTACCACATAACTTTCCTGATCTTAGCACCAACTTCCTGGCATACTGTAATGAAGAGGCCGTCACACAGCTCAGGATTAGTGACCCATGAGACCTTCCTTTTCAATCGCTTCCAGTCTATTACATACTTCTTTGCTGCTTACAAAAACACACAGATCTTCCCTATCCTCTTCAACCTATCAGGTCTTTTTTCCTCCCCAACACTGTCAAACTCTGAGTCATCTACACGAAGACTGCCAAACTAAAATACAATTGGGGCCACTAACTCTAACATATATAAGGATCTTTTCAGTGGTGCATTGACTTAAAAAACCATATAATAACATTATCTATACTCTATTGTATTTTTATCAAATATTTTCCAATGACTGTGTTGCCAACCCCAATGCCCTGTTTGATATCTCTGATCTACAATGACTGCCTCCACTCACTTGTCAACACATAAAATTCTAATTTTCAACCCCACCATTCTGCTGAAACTACTGTCAACAGTTACCAACTATCTCTTTGCTTTTAAATTCTATAGTCTTTTAACCATCTCTGTTCCCCCTTGACCTTTCTGCTGTCAAATCCTGTTTGATCACTCTTTTCCTGGATACTCTGGCCTCTCTTGGCTTTTGTGATATTATTTTCTTTTTATTCTACTTGTGCTTGGCTGCTCCTTCTCAGGCTACTTTGCTGGACCATCATCCATCACTTACCCCCTTCCCCCACGGTCCTCACTCCTGGGGGTCCCCTTCTTTCTCTATGCAGGGTCTGAGTGATATCATAAACTCCCATGGATTCAACTAGTTCTATGCAAATGACCACCACGTCTACATAAATTTCTTTCCCAAACGAGTTGCACATCACTAGTTGTCTACTGGACATAACCAAACATCTGCATGGGTCATCTCGAACTCAAAATGTCCAAAGCAAAACTAATCTGCCCACCAAACAACTCTCCTCTCAAGCTTTCTGATGTCTTCAGAAGGCTCCACAACTCTTTTACAGTGTTGTCAATTCCACTTTGCTCATATTTTTAAACACATCCCCTTCCCCTCCATTCACAAGTGCACCACCCTATTGCAAGACAACATTAGCTCTTACTTGCACTAGTAAAATACTCTCCTAATCGGTCTCTCAGCTTCCAGTTTTTCCCTTCTTTAAGCCATCCTCTGTATAGCTGCCAAAATAACCTCCCTAACATAGAGGTCTCCAAATGTATTTCCCTGCTCCAAAACCTTCAATGACTCCTTATTACCTCTAGAATGAAATATAAACTCTTTACCCCTACCTACATTTAAGGAACCATACAGTCAGTTTCCAATCTTCCTTTCTTTATTTAACATTACTCAATTTTATGTACTCTATCGAAGACAAATTAGACTATTAGTTATTCCTTAAACTCAACATTCCATCTCCTGTACCTATTAGCACATATGGCTGGAATTAATTCCTCACCATCACTTACCTTGCCAGACTCAGCTGATTTGCTGCCTCCTCCTGAAAGCTTTCTCTACTCCTCAAAACTCCTCTCTCAGTTGTCAGTGCTCTGTACTTATCTACATACAAACTGAATGCCCAGCACTTATTAGTATATTATAGGTATGTAATACACATCTGTTGACTTGAAATCCTCTTAGAGGAAGGTAGGAAGGGGGAAAAGAGAATACTTGGTATGCTTAGAAAGAATTAAAACATCTATACATTTCAAGCTAATGAAATAGTTTATTGTACATAATAAAAGTGGTGTTTCTTAAAAAAACATTTTCCAGCTCCTGGACATCTGCAGAAGAAGATGAGGAAAGGATTCCACTCTCAAGCAAAGTGAGTGTTAGTTTAGTTGATGAAGTCATAATCCATTCCACTCTCTACAGCAAATGCTAATAGTCACCACAGGCTTGAAACTCCTGCAGTAAAGCATCAATAAATGTATTTTTAATATTACAAACATGCTTATTAGCACAGGAAGATGGAAAAATTTAGAATGTTACAGCACACCATATGTACTCCCAGCTTTTCTAATTTACAACCAGTGAAGAGCCACAACATCCAGAGAAAAGTATTTTAAAATAGTATATGACTCACCAGTAAGTGACTTTCTAGTCAAATAAATAGGAAAATTTTCATTTTAATGTCACATTGAATTTTAGTACATTTCAATCCAAGGGAAAAAACCAAAACATGATCATAAGTACAGGGTTATATATATATTACAATCTGCCTTGTTATAATACATTTGTGGCTGTGTGATAAAATGTAACTTGAGGGCAGATAGAATCCAGGCTCAATTGAGTAACTGTCACAGGAAAGAAGGCATTAAATACAATTCTGAAGTAAGTATTTTTGTTTAATTTCAAAATCTCAAAATAGCATTAGATCTTGGCCTTGTTTAAAAAAAGTTTAGTTAAACACTAAGCTAGCTAAATAACTATCTTGAAAGGTTTAAACATAATTAATTAATATAGAAAATACTTTCCCTCTAAACTCAATCTTACATACATGGAAGAGGAAAGGGGGAAAGGTAGACAATTTCTTCAGCAGCATATATGGCTAAATCCATCAACCACCTTAAACTAGAAATGGCCATTAAGGACCCCATTAAAAAGAATCTGGCAAATTTCAAAAAAGTTATCCACTTCATAAAAGACATCAATTAAAGGGTTACATCAAGCAAATATAGTTTTCATACACCTTAACTTTTTCTTAACCAAAAATTAGAGGCATCACTTCTCTTCAGAGTAAGAAACAAAATATTTCTTACCTAATGTGATTTGCAACCCTCTCTGAACATAAGGAAAACAAAAAAATTGAAAAACAAAGATTGATTAGCTAAGCCTCGTGCTCTAACCAAACTACTTAATTACAGTGATTTTCAATGGCAAAAGCCCATGCTAACTGGGCAACTTGACAGTTTTGAATACTTTTGTAATTATTTTTATACATGGACACTAAAATGATCCAGTCATGCAGTGTTCATCTTAAGCATTCTGCATCTCCTTCCCAATTTTGTAACTAAGGATCTTATTCCAGTCAATCTTAGTGCGTGTAACTGGTAACTGTCGACGTAAGGCTTTGAAAGTAGTGTCCGACATAGTCTGATAATTCTCACTGATGGCAGTCTATTAAAAACACAAAAGAGTTAAGAGTTATAAAGTAAAATAAAAGGAACAGAACAATCTACAAAACAGATGGTTTTTTCAGAAAAACACTTGTGTTGTTCATATATGCCAGCATACTGTTTCATTGCTCCTAAGTGGTTGCATTAAAATACCAAAATGTTTTAAAAACTGATAGAATGAAAAAAACACATTACAAAACAGCTAAAGAAGCAAAAGAAAAGTATGTTCCTATTTTGAATAATAAATTTATGGAAAAACAGATAATATTCCTAGTTCTAACTCTGTATACATGTAGTTTAAAATTTCATTCCTGAAAAGGATTTTAAATTTTTGTCTGCATATAATCAAATACTTCTAAGTTATAAACTAAAAGTTCAAGTTCAACAATGTTGTCTGGACATTGATCAATTACTATAAAAAGCAGGGTATAAATTTAGTCTGAATGGTTTGGGGAACTATCTATTTTCCATAAGCAGACTTCCAAAATTAAAATAATTTGGTTATCATGAAACAGAATAACTTAAATTTTATGGCTTCTTTTGAACTACAAATCAGGATGGATTAAAAAAGTAACACTTTTTTTTACTTTGAAAATAATATTTTAGTCTCAAGGAATAAACATTTATTAAGTATGTATACTATGTGTCTGGCACCATGCTAGGTGTTAGAGATGTAAGTTCAAAGAATGAAAACAATCTTTGTGTAAAAGGATCTCAAATTAGTATCAGAATTATCTGGTATCTACTTTTTGAGTAGATAGGTATGTAAATTTGCTTATACATCTGAAAAAGGCATTCACTTACAAAAAGCAATTTAGAACTGGAAATTAAAGTGGGTTTCAATACCACTTCCCATTCTCCCACACCCCCATTTTAAAAAAAATTTGAACCTGTAAGTTTGTTAATGTAAAGAACTCCTGATAGAGCATCTCCCTAGATTCAGATCAGACTCTCCTTTGCAACTTACAGGGCCTCTGGCACTGAGTGGTTAAGTAACTTCCCTATAGTCACAAAATTAAAGATGTGTCAGAGGTTTTCTTAGAACACAGGTTTTCGTGACTCCTAGTCTGTCTCCTTAACCACTATGTCACATGGGCTCTCATATTCAATGTCCTTATCCAACAGTAAATATAAGGTATTAAGCTATATTGAAAATCATACCTGATATTCATTTTCTGCCGCTTCTACAATCTTTATAAATTCTTTTGCTGTTTGGACTTCATTCTATAGGAAAAACAAATAATAAAGTAAGTCTTAAAAATCGACCATTTATATTTGAAGATGAGTTAAAATATTTGACTACAGTTAATAATAAGAGCGCATGACTCAACAAACCATCATGCTGGACATTTGTTCACACACAGACTAGTGAAGTACAGAGTAGCTTATCACCATAAAGGTGGTCCTCAGTCCTGAACAGTCCCTTAGAAAATGGTGAATCCTGCTAATAATGGCAGATGGTGCTAAGATCACACTGTCTATAAATATTTAACTGACTACTACTCTAATTGTGCAATTTTAGCCTAATGACCAAAATCTTGCTATACTAGGAAAGGAAATAGAACTACCTGCTCACTGACATTATTGTTATAAATGAAGTTAGAATACACAAAGAAATTACAATTAAATGTAGAGGGTTTATAGGTTGGTTTTCCTTTATCAGGCAAATAAAGGGGTTAATGGATTTCTTTTTTATTGTGTACCCAAAGACAATAAGCCATAACATTTCATGGGTCAGCACTTGCTAACTTCACTTTTCATTTTCAGCAACTAAAATGATCATAAGCAAGACTATTATGAAGATCACTCAAACTTATGCAACGAAATATCTAGCAGAGGCTGATCAGCAGAGGAATTCTATGGAAAACCTGACAAGACCCTCTAAACATATAAAGGTTGGTAAAGGGAACAGTGATAACTGTTAAAAATGTGTGTGTGTGTTGTGTGTGTGTGTGTGCAGCCATGATTAGTACACAGGTTAAAAAAAGAACACAAAATTAAAGGATGAGAAGATACTGTGTGCAGTTACAGTAGCCCCAACCTGACCTATTTAAACATAATGTTAACACTGAAAAATGGGAAATGGATAAAGATAAAGGTTAGCTATAATCTTTACCATTTCTTACAGAGGTTTAACCAATGAAAAGTCAGTCACAACAATGAAGAAGCCAAAACATCCAGAGAATCCTCTTCAACCAGTGAAACAATTAATATCTTTGCTAAATAGTCACTCTGCTAAGTGGCAAAGGGTAACTAACATCCATTTACAGTACAAGCACACTTGCAAAACATTAGAGGGAAATGACAGAAAAATATGGGTAATTTTGCCTTACAAAACAGTGAAAAACAATAGAATAGAAAATGAAGACAGAAGAATGCCTAACTAATCCAAATCATCTAAAGATCACTATAGATAGAAATTGATGAACAAAAAAAATAGCAGTACCATGGAACAGGATTACTAGTGTTTCTTCAAAATCTATTCTTATAAAAAATAACATTAAATGACCATTTTCACATTTTACTATTCTATCTAATAAACTATGTGATGACATGGAAATGGCACTTAAGAGGAAAACATCATGACAGAAGCTAGACTTAGTTCAGGTTCTCATCTCTTCTTTCCTGGACTATGGCAATAACCTTCTTGCCTCAAGTCTCTTTCCCTTCTGATTTGTTCTCCACATAGCTGCCAAACTGATAATCCTAAAGTAAAGATCTTACCATGCCACTTCCTGATAAAGGAGATTCAATGGCTCCCTACTACCACAGGTATATAGTGAGGATGAGACAACACATATAACACTGTGCAAACCTTAAAAGTGCTATATAAATGTCAGGTATTATTAGATGTTTACTTATTGTATACAAAAGTGTTCATCTATTATCAAAGACAGTGTCTTACCTAAGGTACAAATTAGTAGGTAGAATACCTACAGATTATATAGTTCTGCAGATGCTTCTATTAGTGGATGATATTGTGCTAATTACATTCAGAATATTACAATACAGCAGCAGCAAGAGCTCACAATTATAGAGCTTTAAACTTTGCAACAAGATATGGAACTATTCAAAAGAGATTACCTAATGATCCATATTGGAAAAAATGAATGAATGTAAAATGCAGTTATCTAGATATGCAGTTGGAAGCCTTGTCCACTGAGTCAATATATCAACATATATATTGATAAGAATTAGACAGATAATAATCTGGGTCCCAAAATGACTATAAAGAAAAATGCATACTAGACTACATTTGTGAAATTATGTTGTACTTTTAATGATCTCATACTGCTGCCTGACATAAAAGTCCATCTTTTTTACTATCTAGATTCTCCCAGTGATGCAGTTTGATTGTGAATCTTAGACCAGCACAATATTTTAAGACTAAAAACTGAAAGTGACCCAAGGGCAATGGAGAGCTGCTCAGTGGGCTTAAGTAAGCTACAGTATGTTTCCAACATGACAAATAACAAGAAGAAGCATAAGGGTTACAAGCACTAGAGAGAAGAAGAGTTAGCCTAACTTTTTGTACACTGCACAAAATGTACAAAGAGAGAGGAAGGCCTTTAGTATATGTCAGGAAGATCTAAAGGTCTGTTGGGAGAACATGGACAAAAATCATCCAGGACAAGAAAACACAAATAGAGTATGAACTGCACAATGAAGGGACTACCTATGCTTGAGGCTATATAAAAGCAGAGGGGGGGGAGCCATGCCCAGGGACACTTTGTCAACTCCTGACATATACTAACAAGATCATCCTTTCATTAAGTATTAAAATGTTACTACTTACAGACACTGTTAGAGATTCCTGTATGTCTTTATGGCTCACTAGTTGAACATTACCATCTTCATAATAGTGAACCTATTCAAAGAAATTAGAGCATTGGCATTATAGTACCATCAAGACAGGAAGAGTTTGCAACATAAACGGCACTTCACAATGAACTTAGAAAAAATACAATTCTCTGAAAAAGTTCTAATAATGTTCTATGAACTTCAAACATTTCACTAAGAGCCAGAGGAATTAAAAATGCCAAAAGTCAATTAGCAAAACACTCACAATGAGTTATAAAATATTCTATAACTGAAAAACTATGTAAACTATTCAAGGCCTAATGCTTAAAGTTGTATATTATAATCTAAGGAACAGTGGGATGGGTGTCTGATCTGTATGGTAGTCTCAGTTCCAGAATTATCTGTGTGATGCTGGGAAGGTGACTTCAGTTCTCTAAGTTTCCTATATATACAATTAGGGAGGATACTAGGTCAGGTGATCTTCAAAGTTCAACCCTACATTTGCCATCCTAAATCTTATGTTCCTACCACAAATACATGAAAAGCAGAAAACAAATGGTTGTTTTTAATTCTATGGGTTTCAGAGTTTGTCAGCTATACCCAAAACAAGAGGACTGACAACAAACTGTTTAATGTAAAAAAATATAAGTAGCTAAGAATGTATATTATTTTCAAACTTCGGGCATCAGGCAAGGCCTATAAAACTCCTGCCTATGGCTGAACCATATTAAAGTACAACTGGCAAATGTTTAACAAAATAAATGCAAAGAAAATAGAACATAGGCAATGTTCATTTGTGGTTTTCTGAGTCAATATGCTGCCCATTAGATCATTTCTATTTGAGTTTGACACTAGAGACCTACACCTAATAAGATTAGTATAATATACTGATTAACTATTATCTTAGCTAATTAATGATAAACCTACCTGAATTTTCAAGATACCAACCACCTGCGTGGTAGAAGGAGAAACTGTAAACTTCCACTCCGATCTCCAACGACCATTCCTTAAAAATAAAAACAGCAGCTGTAAATAAGGTATGGAAAATAACTGAATAAACTAGGTTTCAAATATTAATTTCATGCTAAAAAGAGGATGTGTATATATGCGTAGGAAGAATATACATATTCGTGGGAGACTAGAATGACGCTACGATATTGGGAAAACATGGTTCATGGGGCAGCTAGTTGGCACACTGGATAAAGTACTGGGCTTGGAATTAGGAAGACTCATCTTCCTGAGTTCAAATCTGGCCTTAGACACTAGCTGTGTATTTGCAGACAAGTCACTTGACCCTGTTTACCAAGGTTCCCATCTATAAAACAAGGTGGAGAAGCAAAATGGCAAACCACTCCAGTATTTATGTCAAGAAAACACCAAATTGGGGTCATGAAGAATCAGACATTACTGAAACAACACCACAGCAACAATACACATACCCTTAATCTCAGTAACGCTATGCCCAACTAATCAAAGACTAATATGCCCAAAGGCAAATATCACAATTATATTTCTTAAGGTTACCAATAAATGGCTTCTTCTCAGTCCTTATCCTTCCAGTCCTCATCCTGATCCTTGTAGGTCATTTGACACAGTTGATTACTCCCTCCTCCTAAATATTCTCTTCTCCCTGGATTTTTGTGACATACTTTTCTGCTGGTTCTTTTCCTATTTGTCTGGCTACTCCTTCCTACTCTGTTTTGCTGAATATCATTCACTTCTCATGCTCTGAGTGTTCCCCAAAGTTCTGTACAGGGACCTCTTCTCTTTCTACACTGTTCTTTAGTGATCTTATCAGCTCCCATGCAGTCAATTATCATCTTTAGGCAGATGACACCCCAATTAATAATAGATGTATCCCTATTCTCTTTTTCCTAAACTCTAGTCATGAACTGCAAATTCTGTAGACATCTATAACTCAACATGTCCAAAATACAACACATTATCTTTTCCCCAAAACCATCATCCTTTCCTCACTTCCCTGTTCCTTTTTTTGTTTGTTTGTTTGGTGAGGCAATTGGGGTTAAGTGACTTCCCCAAAGTCACACAACTAGTGAGTGTTATGTGTCTGAGGCCGGATTTGAACTCTGGTCCTCCTGACTTTAGGGCTGGTGCTCTATCCACTGAGCCACCTATCTGCCCCACTTCCCTGTTGCACTGAGGGCACCACTACCCTTCTGTCCAGCCAGATTAATAATCTGACTTTACTTCTCCCTTATCCAATAAGCTTTCAAATTCTGTCATTTCTACCTTTCTATCTACAGCTCATGCTCTAATTATCTCTTGCCTAGATTACTGCCACAAAACTACTAGGTGACCTCCCTGCTTTACATGCTTTCCCTCTTCAATCCATCTTTCACTTAGCTACCAAATGGATATTCTTAAAATTCAAGTAGACCATGTCGTCCCTGATCAAGGATATCTAAGGTCTCCAGGTTTCCTTTTATAATTCCCAGTTTCCTTCAAAGTTCAGCTCATGTGCCTCCTATACAAGGCCTATTCTGATCTCTCCTTCCTAGACGCTGGCCTTACCCACCAAATTACTTTGGATAAATTTTACATTTACTTCATGATACACAGATATATGTATATATAAATAAAAATAGATAGATACATAGGTACATATAGATATAGATAGTTTTTCCCCAATAAGTAAACTCCTTGAGGGCAGAGATCAGCACATAGTGTTTAGCCTATAATGTAATAGGCATCTAATAAACGCTTTTCAAATAAAAAAAGTTCAATCATTTCAAAATTAGCAATGACACTAATGGGAGTAATACTAGCACATTTATGTAGCACTTTAAGATTTACAAGTGTTTCCCTCATAACAATTCTAGTTTGTGCAGGTATTAGAAGTATTACAAGGCCCATTTTACAGATGAGGAAACTAAAGTTCAGAGAGGTGAACTGAATTGGAGTAAAAAAATAAGTGTCTAAAAAGAAGGATACAAATCCAGAGCCCTTGATGACAAATGCAATCTTCTTTTGATTACACTATGAATTGACCAAAAAATATGAGCTATGTAATAATGATTTTTACCTAAGTGTATTAAGCCTACACATTTAAAAAACGTAAAATACATTAAAATATCTTATTAAAAAGGTATAACTAGGCTGAATGACAGAGTTATCCAATTTAATTCACATATTATCCAATTTAGTATACTCTATTGGTGCTGGCTCTGGGTAAAGCACATACTAGAAACTGGTAATAGAGACCTAACTCACAAGGACTGAATGCTGAAGGAATGGAATATAGAAGAAAGACATGTGCAAATAACATGACAACAAGAAAAGCTTTATTCATCAGAAGCATGTGAGACATATTTGACTCTTTCATGACCTGGCTGCCCAAGGAGATGTCAGTCTAAGCATACCATTAAACAACCCAACCCTCCTAGGGAAATGTCCTTTTGGAATCAAAGATCTGAGAAAAGAGGACAGCAACTCAGAAAAGAAAGGTTAAAAAAGAAAGTTTTCCTCATCTTATACTACATCTCTCGATTTTTCTAGAAAACCTTTCCCTGAAACCAAGAAATGACACTACCTTACAACTTCCTCCCCAGTACCATCATCTTACAATGCACACAATAGAATTTAATAATTGTTATGGAATTAAAAATTTGACGTTTCCTAGATTTTTTTATCTTGGAAAAAAAATGGCTATGTCTCTCTCTCGTCCTAATATAATATGCACTTGGAGATAGTTCTCTCTAAATATGCCCAACCACCTATTATTCCCTCTCCCTGAAGGCACTGCCTATAACCTTGTATTTTTTCAAGATTTCTGGCTATCATTACATAATAATGCTGACTATCTCTCTCTCTCTCTCTCATACCCCCCCCCACACACCCCTTTTTATCTCTATCTCTATCTACCTACCTATCTATCCATCCACCTAACTATCTACTCTTTTTGGTTAGCTAAGTTGAATTTCATACCATATTTGGATTGCTGTTAGTCACTCTTACTAATAAAAAGTACGGTCAAGGACTAAGGTAGTCAATACAGAGGATTCAAACAATTTCTCTCTCAGTAAACATTAAAGACATAACTTGAACTTACCAAAAGTTTTTTGCTTGAAACTGATGACTTTCTATGCATGCAATAATGGTTTGTTGTCCATCTATTGTTTTACCATAAACCTTTGTTGCAAAGAAAATATGTATAAATTTCAGTTTGGGACAACAGAATATCAGTCACTAAGCAATTATTAAATTATTCAGAGAATGCATAACATACTGGTGGCTACATATTAAATAAAGGAAATTATTATTCACATGTGGTAGACAACAGAAAACACATTCCTCAAAGTTGATCTTTTGACTTAATAAATGCTTGTGAAAACAAAATACTGTAAAAATCACAATAACTCTATCCATTCAAATTCATAGAAATCTGCCCCAAAAAGCTGTAAGATAACTTAATGTACAAAAATGGTAATTTTTTAAAATGTCACATACAGACAAAACAAAAAATGGGGCAGCTAGGTGGCTCAGCAGATAGAGATCAGGCCTTGGAGTCAGGAGGACCTGAGTTCAAATGTGGCCTCAGACACTTGACACTCACTAGCTGTGTGACTCTGGGCAAGTCATTTAATCCTGACTGCCTCACCAAAACAAAACAAAATAAAAAAATGTCACAGACTACACTTGATCTTAGTTAGAATGAATAGCTTGAGAAACAATAAGTACAGTAATTATTTTTAAAGTCTTTATAGGAAGGCATGACTAAATAATTATGCTTTTTAGGTAGAAAACAGGAATGGTAAAGAAGTTAAAATAGCACCATTTTTAATTTCCAGCTAGCTCAATAGCCTTTTATCTTCATAGGTATCTCTCCTGTATACCACAGAGCCTTGAACATGGTAGGTACTTAAAAAATATTCGTTGAACTGAATTTCTCAGCAAATAACGATTTGGATAGTGACAGAAAATAACAAACATACAATTTCAATTGTTAGGGAAAATTATACATTTCATCAGGTCATGCATTTGAAGGCCCAATTTTAAAGCTCTATCAATTAAAAGTTCATCGTACTACTGTCACTTATGAAAAAATTATTTAAAGATTATCTTGTCTATTGTTTACTTACTGTACAGACCCCATTAGGGTAATGTTCCTTTACATAGGCTCTCATGGCAGTTTCTACTGAATGTCTCCAAGATTCAATGGCATTTTCACCTTCGTAGGGCCTGGGGTCAGTAGCTTCCTTTCTTAAATGATCAAATTTGAAAGAGACCCTATTTTTGGGATCCAGAAATTTTCCATTTCCTAAATCACCATGCTCTGTTATTAATACCTTCAATAAAAGAATAAATTTTGAAAAAAATTTATTACTTCATGTTTAAAACATATCTTTACTTAACTATTTTCATGAAAGCCAAACCTATACAATTTTATACTGAAAACTTTAAAATGAGGTCCACCAGCTGAGTTGACAAATGAATATTTTAAAAAATAAAGGCTGCTCAGATATTTCTACTTGTTGTCAAAAGAAATACAAACTCAAAAGGGAAACATGCAGGGAAGAGGAGGTTAAGAGGGAAGATAATACTGAGGAGGGAACAGTAATAATCAAAACATGTTTCCTGATCCTGAAGGGAACACTAAGGAGGAGAATAGAAAAGCAAAGAAGAGGAACTTAAAAGAGAATATTTTAGATTTCCTTAGACAATAGGGAAATATCTGGCCAAATCATTATATAAATGTAATGGTATACTATTATACTATAAAGAAATGAAGACAATTTCAGAGAATTCTGAGTTGTACAAAATGGCACTAAGTGAAGTGAGTAAAACCAGAAGAACAATTATACAAAGATGGCAACATTATTAAAAAAGCAAAACAAAAAACAATTTTGAAAGACATAGGAACACTTATCAATCTTGTGGACGTAGGATGAAAAATGTTTCCCGTCTCTTTCTAGAATGTAAAAATGTTTCCTGTCTCAGAGATGGATAACAGCTTAAAAAAAAAAAGGCATACATTTTTGTGGCCAAAACATGGTCCATAGATTTGTTTTAATTGCCTATGATTATTTCTGAAAAGGAATTTTAACCCTTCCACCTCAAGTTTTAATTGAGGTGGAGAGGGGAAGGTTAGCAATAGTGATGTCAAAAAAGGAAGCTATTAAAAATGCACAGAACAGAACAGAAGGAATCTGAGAAGGAAGCACAAATAAACAAAGTAGTTTCAAAAGCACTCTATATAATACATACACACTTTCCATTTCATGCTGCTTGCTTTTAAAAAATATATTTAATATAAATATTACAAATATTTAATAAAAACATTAATTATAAAACTTAAAAGCAAGCCATATGAAATGGAGATTTATGGTATCATCCTCTTTTGGGGTTCTGCTGTGTGTAACAAAATGCTCCTAGGTATTTAAGTTCAGACTAGTTTTTTTAATTCAACCATTTTATAGCATCATTAATAGTATCAATGACAGCATACAACATTAGAACAATTAAATCTTTAAGAAAAATGGGTCAAATTTTTCAAAGATTATGCTCTTCCAAATAAGTAATTCTGAAACACCATGTATTCAGCTGAGTATTTTTACTATTATGCCTTTACAGCAGTATAAATGAATGATTATTATCATACCTGTTCTTCATAGCCTTCAATTTTTACTGGAGTAAACTGGTCCAAGTTATACTGTGCAAATGCACTAAAAAGGGAAAAAGGCGAATCACTTGAGCTCATTCCATTTATTTTTTCAGATTAAATGCAATAAATAATGCGTTCTTACATTCCATACAGAAAAAGAACTAAAGTTAACATTAAAAACTATTAGTAGGCTACCATAAATGATACTATTTCCAAATGCACTGTTATCTTGAAGAAGTTTAGTGATTTTTTTTTAACCTGAAATTTTTTTTTCATTAAGAAAACTCTCAAAATAAGTCTTTTAATAAAAAACACAAATTGAGATAACTTGCTTCTTATCAGTTTAAAGACCTAAAAGAAAAAGGGTCATTTTCTGTAAAAACTGAATCTTCCATTAAAATATAAGCATGAAATCTAGGTCCTCTGACTGGTTCTGTGACTTTGAGACAGAAGTGGAGTAGTACTGACTGGTGCTCACTCAAGACCAGAACAAGTTATATCCCTACAGTGGCAGCCTCTCCTTGGAGAGTTTCTGTCATTTCTCTGGAGGAAACCATCTGTTTCTTCAGAACCAGACTTCTCTACGAACAGTTCCCAAAGCTGTTCTGATTAGCCTAATCTTGCATGGAATCAGATGAATTAGGTTTTGGTACAGTCCCTGGCTGCCTGGCATGGGAATCATTAGTATCTATGTCTACTGTCAGGCTCAATTTGGGCGGCATTTAATCCAGTCCAGTGTGGAACACTGGAACTCATCCTGGGGCTGGGTGGAAATGAAGCTTTGGGCATGGAGGTGGTTTGAGGCCCCAAGATGTGAGTGTCGATAACCTTTCTGTCTCTAGCCACCAATGGCCAAAGAGAGAAACCAAACCTCTTTGTAGTTCCTTTAAGGAAGCCCTAAATAAAACTTGAATTAAGAAAAAAAAGTTGTGATATTACAAACATATTATATTGACACAAGCAAAATATAAACTGTTATATTGTATCTAAAAATCTGGGAAATTTTATTAGGCCTTAGTCAAATGCTGAGGCATGTTTTTGTAGTTACCTTATGAAGTTAAATAATATTTATTCTAATCATTCTGCTGCTGGTCACAACATTTTAGAACTCCTTTTGAAAATGTTTCGCGAACCTGTAGCATACAACTTTTGTCCTTTTAAGGTGGATTTGACTTTTAGAAAAAAGATGGGATATTCAAAGTTACATTTGATAAATAAGGTGGGTGATTTAATATTTGCAGTCAAAAACTAATACAATGTTCTGTGACCTAATGTACTATCATGAGGAAGCAGCAAACTGGAACCCTTTTTTCCCTTTCTGCATCAACTCTGGTTCTCTCATATGCTTTTTACATAATGAATCAGACAGTGATTGATCTTATGAGTTAAATTTTGCACAATACTAACGTTAAAGAAACAAATAAACATTTTATTCATATGATTTTGATATGCACATTCTTGGGTCCCAGGGTAATTATTTTGCTCAAAAATATCCTCTCCCACCTTTCTTGTAAAAATATAAACAAATTAAGTCTTTGATGTTTCTGTTCACTCAAAATGTGTGATATATTTTCATAGAAACTTAACTAAACATTGTTTTAGAATGAATGTCTATTGGAATTTGACTGTTAAATCATTCTTATAGCTGGACATTTGAATGTACAAATCTCCCACTACCTTTGCAGAATATTTTGATTTGTTCAGTGTGACTGAATGATTGCTTTGCATACAATCAAAGATATCTCTGCTACCTTCTTTAAATCTTCTGTGTCAGTTAAAAAATCTTGCTCTTAATATTTTTTATTTTTTAATTTCATGAATTTGTTTTAAAACTGCAGGAAGCGTAAATGGGGAATGACTGAACAAACTGTTAATGGATAAATTTTTTTTTAAAATAGAAAAGACTTTTTAGAAATGATGGAGAGTAAAAAAAAGATAACTAAAAGAATAAATACAATTACTCCATATAAATGAAGACAACTGTAAATGATCCTTCTATAAAAAGGAAAGCTACTAAAGTCTAAGTCTCTTTGTTCCAAATCCAGTTTTTGTTCTTTTATCTAGTTTCAAGAATCTGTGGAGTATTCAACTGAGAATATATGTGGGGTGGATGGCTTACATGCTATATTGAAAACAAATTTATCAATTAAAAAAACCTTCCTACTATTATTTCAATTTGCTAAGTTAAATTAAGTCATGTATCTCAGTATTAAATTTTATGTGATATCAAACAAATCTTGGCTCTAAATAATTAACTGTCATATCAACAATAATAACAAAACAACCCATGAACTTCTATTCCTCACAGCTGTTAGTAAATGGTCGACGGGCAGACCTTGAAAATAATGCTAACAAATGAACCTAGAAGTTTAGGGTTCAATAAACCCAAACCACTTTGGATACTGGGGTAAGGACTCACTATATAACAAAAACTGCTGGGAAAACTGGAAAGCAGTCTGACATCAATTATGTTTACAGCTACAATTCACATATAACAAGACAAGCTCCAAATGGATATATGAACTATATAAAATGACCCATAAACAAATTAGAGCATCAAGAAAGAAATTACCTTTTGGATCTGAGGCAGCTAGATATCACAGAGGACAGAACAATGAACCAGAATCAGAACACCTGAGTTCAAATCAAGCCTCAGATACTTACTAGCCATGTGACCCCCATGCAATTCACTTAATCTCTGCCTTAGTTTCTTCAACTGTAAAATGAAGTGTAAATTGGAAAAATAATAGTACCTACCTCCCAGAGTTCTTATGAGTATTAAATGAGATAATATTTGTAAAGTGCTTTAGCATAGTGCCTAAGGCACAGCAGGTAATAAATAAATGCTTATTTCCTTCCCTCCATCTATAGGGAAGAGTTCATGATAAAACAGAAGATAAAAAGATCAGAGAACATATGTAAAAAACCAATTCAAACTTACAAAAATAAAAGACATTCACCAATTGATGAATGGTCAAAGGATATGAATAGGTAGTTCTCAAGGAAAGAATTCAAGTTATCTACAGTCAACAACTATTAAGTGCCTACTATGTGCCAGGCACTGTGCTAAAGTGTTGAAGATACAAAGAAACACAGAAGACAGTCCCTGCTCTCTCAAGGAGCTCACAGTCTTAGACAATATATAAAATAACTATGGACAAACAAGATGAATACAGGTTAAATTGGAGATAATCAACAGAGAGAAGGTACTACTATACCAATGTTAAGAGGGATCTGGAAAGGATTCTTATAGAAGGTAGAATTTTAACAAGGGCTTGAAAGAAGTGAGGGAAGCTAGGAGGAGGTGATGAGGAAGGAAAAAATTTCAGGCATGGGGATAGTCAGACATGAAGTGTTTTGTTCAAAAAACAGCAAAGGAGGTCAGTGTCACTAGAATACAGAGTAAGGGACAAGGGCAGGGAGAAGTAAGAAGACTTAAAAAGAGAGGAGTGACAGGTTCTAAAGACCGCTGAACACCAGATGATTTTATATTTGATTTTGGAGATGACAGGCAGGCAATGGAGTTTAATGAAGGGGGTAGACACAGTTAGACCTGGGTTTTAGGAAAACAGTCTGACAGTTGACTGGAGAACGGACCTGAGTGCGGAAAAACTTGTAGCAAGTAGACCAACTAGAAGACTATTGCAATAGTCCAGGTCTGAGGTGATGAGGGCCTGTACCAGGGTGGTGACAATGTCAGAGGAAATAAAAGGCTGTACAGAAGAGATGTTATAAAAACAAAATAGTCAGAAAAACCTGGGAATCCTTATATAAACTGATGCAAAATGAAGAGAACTATAAAAAATTATACAACAATAACACTGTAAAAATGAACAACTTTTTATCGAAATTTGTTACAAGGGTTTGTTATGATTGTTTTGGGGAGAAAGTAATTGCTGGAAAAAATTAATTTTAAAAAAGAAATAAATGTAACCGCAAATAGTTGGAAGTAAAGTGGATACCAACTGACTGGGGAACAGTTCAACAAATGGGTTTGCACAATAAAAAAAAAAAAGGAGTTCAGAGAAACCTGGCAAGACTTTTATAAATGGACACACAACAAAATAAACAGAATCAGGAGAACAATTTACATGACAACCACAATAATATAAAAGAATGAAATGCTTAAATACTTTAGGACTCTGATCAACTCAGTGCTCAATCATAGTTTTAGAGGCTTGACAGTGAAGCACATCTCTGTTTATTTCAGCTGAGATGTAGTAAACTATAAGTTAGGAATGAGACATAAATTTGCAGACCACAAGCCACTATGTTCAAGTGTTTTGCTCAAATGTACTTATTTTTACAAAGCAGAGCTCTACACGGCGATGGAGAATTATTGAGAAGTAGCAATAAGGTAAAAAGGGCATCAATAAAATATTTTAAAAAGAAAAATAATATATACTGCTGCACATGCTATAACATATCCCCTTTTACTTTAAAAAACTTTTTATTTGTATCTTTTTATAACTTTCATCTCCCAATCTGTATTCTGACACCCAGAGAACCAACTCTTTTAAGTAGGAATATATAAAAAAGAGGGGAAAAAACAGTTCAGTAAAAACAATCAGTACATATGATTATATATGCAGTATTCCCCATCAACAGCTCCATACTTCTCCAAAGATGGGAGGGAAGAACATTCTCATATTACTCCTTCAGAGCCAAGTCTGGTGCAAAAAATGAATTATAAAGTGATCAGTTCAATTTTTCTTTTGTTCTTTTCATTTACATTGTTATAATTACTGTGTATATTGTTTTCCTGGTGCTGTTTACTTCATTTTCCATTGGTTCATTTAATTGTTCCCATGCTTCTCTGCTATCATATTCATAGTTGCTTAAAGTACAGTATTAGTCATAACATTCACAAGCCACAATTAGTTTAGCTATTTCCCAATCGATGGCAACTACTTTGTTTCTCCTACTACAAAAAGAATTACTTATAAATATTTTGGTGTATATGGAGCTTTCTTTTGCCAATGATCTTCTTGGAAAATACATTCATTTTTGTCACTTTACTTCTATACTTCCAAACTGATTTCCAAAATGACTGGATCAATTCACAGCTCCACAATAAGCATCACTGTGCCTATCATTCTATAATCCCTCCAACACTGACTATTCCCATCTGTTGATATCTTTAAACCTTGGAGTTGCTTTGATTTGCATTTTTTATTAGTAATTTTTGAGACTCTTTCATATGGTTGTTAGTAGTTTGTAATTCTTTTGCTAATTGTTTAATGGTTCTTAGCCATATACATTTGAATTAATTTGATACATATATACACACACATACATGTAAAATTACTTTTGTCAAAGATATTTCACGCAAAAAAAATTTTCCCTCAATCGACCCTTTCTTATATTACTTGTGTTGATTTTATTTCTTCAAAGGTATCCAATTTCATGTAATAAAAATTATTTATTTCTTCTGTGATCACCTCTCTCATTTTGTTTAGTTAAGCTTTCTCTCGTCTTGAGTGTGAAAAACATCAAAACATCTAATTTTTTTTTGGTGGTATGACTTTAAACATTCAGGGATGGATAACTTTCGAATTTATTGTGAAATATGGTGTGTCTGTTCTGTTAATCTTCTTTCTTGTTTTCTCAGCCATTTTTGTCAAATGCTAACATCAAATAACTTATTTTTCTCCTCAGTAAACCTGGTTAATTAAGTTCATTTGTTTCAATTTGTCCTTATCTAGCCTGATCCAGTCATCTACTTTTCTATTTTTAATTCAATACCAAATAGTTTTGATGACAAAAATATTCATGTTATGAGTATGTCTTAGAAATGTACATATGAAACACCCATGAGATTTCAAACACATGAAAATCAAATTCATTTTATAGTAATACTTGATATATATGACAGCATTTATAGCATTATGAAAGTTAAAGATCATAAAACATGTCATTATATATTATGTACACACACACACACACACACACACACACACTCGCTCTCTCTCTCTCTTTCTCTCTTCAGGCTAAAGGAATAAGAAGCAAGCCTGAAAAATTTCAAAGAAGTTCATAATTAGAGTCAACAAGTATGAAAACAAATGATACAGCATGTGATATTAGAATTACCAGAGAAATAAAACAAGGCAACTTCTAGAAGACTACTTAATTTCCACTTATGTTTGTGCGGACTTGACAGAATACTGCCAGGAAAAAAAAGGCTAAGTATAAATTCTCAGTATTATCCATAAAGGTATCTATGACATACCCTTAGCAAGATTTGGTTCTTTCAAAATCTCAATCTGTAACAAGATGATAGTTTAACATAGTGACTCTCAACCTTTTTTTTTTTTTCATTTTTCATTTCTTCAAAGTCTTTATAAAGATTGATAGGAACTAGGGATACTGACAGCAGTTATTAACAGAGTGAGGTTGGTAACTTTTATGGTTACTTCTATAACCACACCTTCCTCGCTGGAAATATTTCTGGGCCTTGAAGAGGAAAATGTAGCAGTGGCTGATTTTCTTGTGTCAGGTTTTTGAAATGACCTGTTAGGTTTAGGAGCTTTGGCTTTAAATAAGGGGGGAGGTAAAGGGGGAGAGATAATGCTAATGCTGTGAGCCAAAATATATACATGACTTTTATAAAACTAGAGTTTTTAAAATAAGGTTAACTATCATTAATGCTGGAAAGAACTTATGGCTCTATGTCATATACATAATATGAAATGAATGAATGGAAAAGGTTTTTTACTTTTATCAGTGACTCAAAGTACCAATTCGTTTAGCTCTTGTCTAAAGTAACACCAAATCACAATTAAACTATGAGAGCAACTATTCTATTCAATAAATTATGAACACAAGCAATACTTAAAACATTTTTATTTCTAAGTATTTTTACATACGGCAAGTATAATATTCAGTACTTACTGAGCTGCCCCTTCCCTGAGAAGATTATCATTATTAAGCAATAACCGAACATCTGGAAAAAAAGTTTATTAAAAGTATCTCATTATTTGTATATATTTGAAAAGTTTGCCAAGATTACAGTAATCACACAAAACAATGAAAAACTGGTTTTGTTATGCTTTTCCCCCCTGAAGAAACTGACCAGAAGAGAGAGAGGGTCAATTCCTAAGTGGCTCTGAAGAAAAGCAAAGGTAATTAACATCTATTTTATACTCAAAACAAAACTGCAATTAGATGGAGGAGGAATGTGAAGTACCCCCAAATAACAAGATAAATGGAGAGATGGACACCAGAAAGACGATGTGATAACTGTAGTAAACACTTTAAATTCTCTACCATTTAATATGACAACACTAGCATCAGTTTCACAGGTAACCACTCTACAGAAAAGTGATCAGACAAGGAAAAAGCTTGTCATTAGCTTCAAGCACTTCTTTCTCACCTTTGGAATATGACAATCATGCCACACATACATTTAATTAATTTTTGTACAACTGCCCTACCCACTTTGTTGTCCTCACTTTGGTGACAGATATAAGATGCCCAAGAGTGGTATCATCAAAAAGTCAGTAAGTTAATATTTATGCTATTAATCATCATTATGGTTTTATGAGGGCTGCATTGGCTAAAAAATATTGTCACTAATGCTTACCTCACCTCCTCATGTAATTATGAATATTACATGCAATTTTGGTTTTATTAAAACTACTGCCAAACCACAGCCTATTATTTTTGGGTCTAGAGGCCTACTTTAATTTTATTTGGTTGATTAGATAGACTGTAGAATGGTGGTGCTGGTGTTTTTCGTTTTCGTTTTTCAGTTGTGTCTGACTCTTTATGACTTCATTTGGGATTTTCTTGGCAAAGATACTGGAGTGTTTGCCATTTCCTTCTCCAGCTCATTTTACAGATGAGAAAACTGAGGTAAACAGGGCTAACTGACCTGCCTAAGATCACACAGCTATAAAGTGTATGACGCCAAATCTGAACTCAAGAAAAGGAGTCTTCCTAATTCTAAGCCCAGCACTCTATCCACTGTGCAACCTAACTGTCCAGAATCGTATTTAGTCTCAAATTACTGAACTAAACAATGGAGACTTCTTATGTAACTCTCTAAAAATAACAATCTTCATGAGCAGTTAGAGATATAAATCAGAATCCTTCTCTATTAAAATAAAGAGAACTTGGGGGTTTTACTTTATTTTTTTCTACATGGATTTTTTTTTTTTTGGTGAGACAATCAGGGTTAAGTGACTTGCTCAGGGTCACACAGCTAGTAAGTATCATGTATTTGAGGCCACATTTGAACTCAGGGCCTCCTGACTCCAAGGCTGGAGCTCTATCCACTGCACCACCTAGCTGGCCCCCTGAATTTTATTTTTACATTTCCTTCCATCCCTGCTTACCACTGTCCTATATCTCTTCTGCTCTTTTTAGCTAAACTCCTCAAAAAGACCATCTACAATAGGTGCCTCTACTTTGTCTCCCACCTTTTTACAATCTGCCTTCCAATATTATTCTGCCCAAACTGCTCTCTCAATCTCTTAATTTCCAATTCCAATGGCCTTTTCTCAACCCTAATTCTCCTTGATCTTCTTGTAGCTTTTGACACTCTTGATCATCCTCTGCCTCTTCAACAATTTCTACTCTTTATGTTTTTGAGACACTTCTCTCCCCTGTTTCTCCTTCTACCTATCAGACTGCTTCTTCTCAATCTCCTTTGCTGGATTCTCATCTAAATCATGCTGTCTAACCACAGCTACCTTTCAGGGCTCTGTCCTGGGTGTTCTTTTCTCTCTTTCTATACTTCATTCGGTGATCTCCTCAGTTCCTATGAATTTAAAACTACCATCTCTATGCTGATAACTCTCAAACTCTTTCTGACCTCCAATCTTGAATCTCCAACTGCTTTTCAGACATCTCAAAAATGAATGTCTAATAGACATCTCAAACTAAACATGTTTGAAACTGAACTCATGAACCCTTAAATTACTTCCCACCTTCTCTCCTATGACACAACTATTGCTCTAGGGTAGGTTCTCATGAATGGACTAGTGCAATAGCCTACTGGTGGGTCTGCCTGCCTCCAATCCATCTTCCATTCCGCCACTAAAAAGGTTTTCCTAAATCACAGACCTTACCATTTCACACTCCTACTCAATCTCTGATCCAGTGATACTGACCTCCTGCTTGTTACCATGAACAAGAAATCCCTTCTCTCAAAGAACAAAATACAAACACAGAAGACAACATACTTAAAACTCCCATATACAAGCCTTAAAGAAAAATATGAATTGGTCTCAGGCCATGGAAGGGCTCAAAAAGAATTTTAAAAATCAAGAAAGAGAAGTAGGGGAAAAATTGGGAAGAGAAATGAGAGTGATGCAAGAAAATCACAAAAAAAGAGTCAACAACAACAAAAAAAGGGTCAACAGCTTGGTAAAGGAGGCAAAAAAAAGAAAAATACTGAAAAAAAAATATCACACTTTAAAAAACAGAATAGGCCAAATGGTAAAAGAGGCACAAAAATCCAATGAAGAGAAAAATACCTTAAAAAGTATGATAATACGCTAAATGGAAAAATATACACAAAAATTCACTGAAGAAAAGAACTCCTTAATAATTTATTAAAAATTAGAATTGGGCAAGTAGAAGCTAATGACTTTATGAGACATCAAGAAGGAAAGGCAAACCAGCCCAGGTTGGAAAAAGAGAGCATGTCCAAGCTTAGGTGCTCTTCAGTATGGGGAGCCGACCTATGAGTAGCTGCTGCACTTGTGCCTCTGATAAGTTAAAAGAGATCCAGTTGCCAAAAACCAAAGAAACAAATAAAAAAACTGAAAGTAAATTAAAAAAACCACAACAGACACTCTCACCGCCAGTTAAAAACATTTTTTAGAAAAAGATTGTCATGCAAATGGAAAATGAAATGATCTCATCTTTCAAATTATTTTAGTATATGGCTCATATTTAATGACCACCATATTCTTTTTTCTCCAAGATTATTTCCTCTAAAAAGAAAAAAGAAGGGTCTTTTGAACTTAGCATTATCAATTCCCTAAAAATAGTGGCAATTTCCTATGTGTTGCACTGAAAACAAAAAAATTCTGTAATTTCTTACACAGCAATTTTTAAAACTTTATGCAGATAAAACGATCTCAGATATTCTATAATTTTGCTTTTTCATTACTATAAAACTTAAATAATTTGGACTAAAGCAGTATACAAATAAAAATAAGAACAGAAAACAGCATTATATATGTTAAATTAAGCCCTTTCTAACTTTATGGAGGCAATATGGAGTCACGGAGTCACGGATAAAAAGCTGGTTTTGTAGCCAGGAAGGCCTGTGTTTAAGTCCTGCCTCTGACACATATCAGCTGTGTGAGCCTGGGCAAGTCACTTCAAATTTTCAGTGTTCTAGGCAATTATTTTATAGGCTGCAGACAAAGTGATGACTTGCACTAGCAGAAAGAGTTCAAGACTTTTCTTCTTCAAACAAATATATATCAACTTATGTAACATAGCAACTCAGATTAGTGACGGTCTAAAGTGAAAGAGGCTCATCCATCAGATACTGGTGGCCAGGTAATTATTATTTTTCAGCCAAAACAATGCATGAAGATAATCTATTAACCACTAAGGATACAATTACATTATGTTTTAGTTTAGGAACCATACACTAGCAAAATAATGACTTACAGATTTAGTGTTCAAAGAGACCTCAGAGACCATTTAATCCAAGACCTTAATTTTAAAGATAAAGATATAGGCTCAGAGAGTAGCTAGAAACCAGGTAAGACTGGGAGCTGAAATCAGGTCTTCTAAATCTAAATCCAGTGTGCTTTTCACTATGCTAACCATTAAGTAAGCAATTAAAACACTCACCATTAAATACCTCATTAAATTCTCCTGGAGGGGCATGGATGATGAATTTTGCTGCTATGCGCACCTGAAATAGAAATGAAAATATTAATATTATAGCACATGAAAATGAACAACTATTTTGAAGGTCAAGGCATACCACCAGCAAAACCTTAAAAACTAGAGCCCTATTGAAAATACCATCAGAATGTTCCAATGGAAGGAGAAGAAATTCATTCCAAATTTACTACCATTTAAAAATCAGTATTGATTAAAACATACAATTCAATATAAAACATGCCATTTAGAAGTTGGATGCTAAAAGCAATCTAACAATCAAAATTCATTCCTATCAACAACTTTTAGATACTTCAGAATATGTATAAAACAAAGAAAAGTGAACTTTTCATGAACACATATATGTTATCTGGGCATATGAAAGAAGTATACCTGTTTTTTACGGAAAAAAGCTACTGATTCAGTGATTGTAAAGGGTCTGTCACAAAGTAGTGGAAAATTAAACAAGAAGAGGGAATAAAAAGGTTATCACTGTACTCAAGACACAAATGATGCCAGAGCAGCAGCCGAGAGGTTTCAGCCACAAAATAAATGATAGGGAAAACAGCTTTAACACAAATAATGAAGTATACTTCAGGCAAGAATAGACTTAATAGTTATTCTCAACAATAGCCTAAAACAGTAAATTAAAGCCAAACATTCATGTTCATAATAAAAAAAAATTTAAAAGATTATCAAAATATCTGAAATACTACATTTGAAATGTTTGTAGAGGATATTCATCTTCATGTACCTTAAAGTTTTTTTTAAAAAACACTTTTATTAAAATTTTTTGATCTAAAAGTCCTTTTTTAATCTGAGCATTTTTAGTAATTAATCACAATTAAGATTTGGGTATTTGTGAAGGCAAGAGGTTAAGAAAAGAAGGCAAACAAAAAACCTCCAACAACCATTGCATTTTCTGGTTCATTTGTAGGAGCTTGTGGAAATAATTTTTACAGCAAGATTATGAGAAGCATAGCCTACGTAAACTACTATAGGCAAAAACATAGATACAGTAATCCAATGATAAGATAACTAAAGTAAAATAATCTTTGGAGAGCTAGTGGAATTTTAAGGTGACAGCTATTTATATTTTCAACAAAAAAGTTAAAAGCACAAAAATCACATCAGCACTAAATTTTAAGCTTAAAAAACAGCCAAACATCAAACCTCATCTGAAATTTCAACACATTATCTATAGCTTTGCAATTTGGTCTCTGATTAGCAAGCGCTTAATAAAGGGCCTACTATGTGCCACACAAGCCCTGGGAATTCCTGTCCTCCAGGAGCTCACAAACCTAATGGTGAAGACAATGTGCAAACAACTACGTACAAACAAAAACATACACAGAACAAATTGGAGGTAACCAAGGAGAGAAAGCACTACATTAAGGAAGACTGGGAAAGTCTTTTTTTTTTCTTAAGGCAATTGGGGTTAAGTGACTTGCCCAGGGCCACACAGCTAGTAAGTCGCAAGTGTTTTGGTCTGAGGTCACATTTGAACTCAGGTCCTCCTGACTTCAGAGCTGGTACTCTGTCCACTGCGCCACCTAGCTGCCCCTGGGAAACACTTCTTGAAAAAGATAGGATTTTAGCTGAGACTTGCAGAAAGCCAGGGAAGCCAGGAAGCAGTAAGAAGCATTACAGGCATGAGAGTTAGGCAGTGAAAAGGAACTAAGTGGAGAGATGGAATACAGAGTACATGGAAAGGAGTAAGGTGCAAGAGACTAGAAAGGTAGAAGGGGGAGAGATTAGGAAGGGTTTTCAAAGTAAAAGAAGTCCTAAACTGAATTATCTAGAAAACAGAACATGCAAAAGAAGGAAGGCACACAACTCTGGCACTTATCATTTATGTGATTGTTCTAAAGGTCCAAAGCATACTTTTAATTGAAAGGGAGTGTCTTGTGAAGCAAAGTCCTAGGATATTAGGCTAAGACCACAAAACATCCCTGGATCAACCAGATCAGACATTAAAGCTTTCTAGAAACCCAATATACCTGTGGTGTTCACTGACTCATAGAGGGCTCTGTGATGTCTCAAAGTAGGTGAGAAAAAACAGAAGTCAGAACTTTCTACAAGCCTCACTGTTACTCAGTATAACAAATAGGAGCCAGGCTCTCTCCCCAAACAAGAGACCCACAAGTTGGTAGAGATTTGCAAAAATTACTTTCAAATACCCTTCATAGGACAGTTACAAGTCATCTCAGGAATAAAAAGAATGGGGAGTAAGAGGGAGGAAAGGAGGCCCAAGTAAAAACCACTGGTTTTTTGCCGTTTCTGTTATCATTCTATTCCTAAGGACTGAGGCTGATTGGAAGATACACCTCGAACGATATCCAATATCTTAATTAAAACTCTCTTTGCCCTCACCAACAGCCTTCTTCTAGGTGACCTCTAAAGAGGAAGAACAACTTTTGTTTTTCTAAGTTATTACTATCATTCTGCAAATGTTCGGGGTGGGGCAGGGGTTGCAACTATTCATCTAAGCAATACCTTAGGTAACTGGCATTTGACATTTGTACCAGGCAATGAATTTAGTAAGGTTAGAAATATTTTTTAAAAATTAATAATTTTAAAATTATGATTTAAATTAAATTATAATTTAAATTAAAAATAATGATTTTAGAAGTGGAAACAACAAATTAAAGACAGGTACTACATGAGAATCTTAATAGTCACTTTAAACTCTTACTAGGAAATTCTTTAAGTTACTAATAACAATGTTTTAATACTAAGAATACGCTAATTATGTTCAAATAATATAAACTGCCTTCTAAATAGTTCAAAAAGGCTTTAAGTTTTGCAAAGGACTTTACACGTTATCTCATTTGAACCAGATAATAGCCCTGTAAGGTAGATGCCATTATTATCCTCGTTTTGCAGAAAAGGAAATTGAGAATGAGAACAATTAAGTGATTTGCTCAGTGCAGCTCAGGCAGAATTTAAATTCAGGCCTTCCTGACTTAAGTCCAACACTATTCACTGTGCCATTTAGCTTCCTCTATATTTGTGTATTTAACAAGTATTAAAGCCAGTTTCTACATTTTAATTATTAGAAATCTCTCCGAAAATTCATTCAGGAAAAATAGAATATTTCATATACTCCATTTAGAAGAGAAAAAAAAATCAGGATGTAACATGAAAAAAACTGGAATTGACCACCCTCTCTCTACAAACTCCAAGTTTCAACAGTAACAACAATAATAATAATACTAGTTAGCATTTGTGAAGGCTCTTAAGGTTTTCAAAGAACTTTACAAGTTATCTCATTTCACCTCCACAACCTTGTGAAACAAGTGCTATTATCTCCATTTTACAGATGAGGATACTGAGGTAGGTTAAGTGCTTTGTCCAGGGTCACAAAAGCCAGTATGTACCTGACGTAGAATTTTAATTCAGGTCATATTAACTCCAAGTCCAGCACTCTACCCACTGCCACTCAGCTGTTTTATGCAATATCAACAGTTATTGTTGCTTTACAAAGAGAGATAAGTTGCCATGAAGAAATCTTAAATTCTTTATCAAGAGACTGGAAACACCAATTCAAGTACTTTGCAAGTATGATGATATTCCTCCTTTGTTTTCACCAACGGCTTACTTTCTCTGAACAAACTGATGGTGGTATCAAAATATATTTCAGAAATTTCATCTAATTCATTTTTTTACATAAATTTAAAAAAGGTAATTTGGTGGTCATTATTCCATTTATACATACCAGAACCAATTTTGGAAACTAAGAAATAATCTGCTATTCTAATTTCAGCTGGACCACGATCTAAAGGTGACTGCTTTAAAAAATTCTCTCTACTAATACAGAATTAATATCTATTCCCTTTTACTTTCTCTTAAACTTAGATCTGTACATAGTATCCTAATCTTGTACAGTTGTATGCTGTTAACAGAATGGCTTGGCTTCCTACAATAACTGATGTCTTATTTTATTTCTAAACCAGTTTCATTAAAAATTTTGTAAAATAAAAATGACTTCTATCTTGTCTTTCATGTGTGCAAAATTGCCAGGGAATGTTTAAGATATTTTAAATTGATTTATGATCCATCTTCAACTAAAACTGAATTCCTAAGTGTTCTCCCTCATAGTGTGTCATTGTAATATGTTATTCTCTATATGTGCTCAATGAATATTTACTACTTAACAGTAAAAATTCAAATTACTAAAATGCTTACAGATTGAGATATCCTAGTTAACTGAATTTTAAAACTGAATTAACCAAAAATCTTTTTGCTTTAACCCTTACTGAAAAATCTTACTAAAATACATGTCAAATTCCTGTCTTTTAAAAAATAATTTAACATCAGTTATCTTTATTGGTTCTCAAAGTGTGATACAAAGACCCACGAATCTTTGAGGGGAAGCCTATGAGGTCAAAACTATTTACATAATAATAGTAAGACATTACTTGCCAATTGAAATACTACTCCCTTTTCCAACTATATATTTGTGTAAGGAGAGCTTTCCTTCACATATTTCAACCAAAAAAATATTATTGAGACAGACTGTATGTAGAAGCAGATAAGCAAATCCAGGTATCTTCTACGAAATAAAAAAATTAAATAGATTTGCAAAAGTAAGTACACTGCTATTCTTCTCACTAAGATTTTTTTAATTTTGGAAAATTTATTTTTTCATTAAAACGTTACCTAGTGGTGCAGCGTATACAGCACCAGCTCTGAAGTCAGGAAGACCTGAGTTCAAATGTGGCCTCAGACACATGGTATTTACTAGCTGTGTGACCTTGGGCAAGTCACTTAATCCCGACTGCATTGTTAAAAAGAAAACACGAACAAACCAATAACAACAAAAAATTACCTATGTTTACATGTAATGGGGTTTACTGTTACGATTTTTAATGAATAAACCTTTTAAAAATTAATCAATTTTAATTTCAGAATGTGGTAAATATTTATAGATATAACCCACATGAAAAAAGCTCTTCAGGGTCCCCAATAATTTTTATATGAACCTTTTTTTGGGTAGGCAATGGGGTTAAGTGACTTGCCCAGGGTCACACAATGTCTGGAACTCAGGTCCTCCTGACTCAAGGGCCAGTGCTCTATCCACTAAGCCACCTAGCTGCCCCATCCCAATAATTTTTAAGAGAGTAAAGGAGGTCTTGAAACCAAAAATTTTGAGAATTGCTGGACTAATTATTGTAAGTCTCCTAATTAGTCTCCCTGTCTCAAGTCTCTCCCCACAGGATAGGGTGGATGTCAGGAAACCTGAGTTTAGATCCAGCATCAGACACATACATAGTTGTACAACCCTGGGCAACTTACTTCATTTCTCTCAGTCTCAGTTTCCTTATCTGTAAAACAGGGACAATAACAGCAGTTATTACTTCCCAGGGTTTTGATGAGGGTAGAATAAGATATTTACAAAGTATCTTGCAAACTGTAAAGTGCTATATAAATGCTAACTATTATTATTACACACTATGGACAAAATAACTTTCCCTAAGCAAAGGTCTGATCAAATAACTTTCCTACTCCATCAAATCAAGTGGCTTCCTATTCCCTCTAAGATAAAATATATAAACTTCTCTTTTTAACTTTTAAAGCCCTACACAATCTGGCTCCAACCCATTTTTCTAGCCTCACTGGACATTACTTTCCCTTTCCCATAGAACACTTCATCTCTGGCCATTTCCACAAGTCTGGAATATACTCCTTCCTCACTTCTCACTTGCAGAGTCCTTGACTTCCTTTAAGATGTAGCTTAAATACCATTTTTTCCCCCCAAGAAGCCTTGATTTAAGTATCCCCAAAATACTACTTCCCTTTCTCCCAATGTTGTCTTTCATTATTTTGTGTATATTTGTATTTATTCATTTTATATATTTGCTGTATATACTTACATATGTACTTGTTTCTCTCATTAGAATGGAAGCTCCCTGACAGCAGGGATTGTTTCATGCCCAGTGCCTCACACACAACAGGCCCTTAGTGAATACATGTTGATAGATCTTTGCTCAGTTTTACTCTATATGTATTCTCCTAATAATCAGTTCAAATTTGGTAAGAAATTTAGTCAGTAACAGCAATTGATAGCTTTTGAGCTTTCTTAAATTAAAGTTCCCAAATAAGGTCTATAATTATCATTTCCAGGAAACCACCACTCAGTACTTACTCATTAGGCATGCCTAAGGCACAAAGCTTAGCACAGTGCCTGACACATAGTAGGCATTTAATAAGTACTTATTGACTGACTAGGCCAGACTACCTCTTATCATGAAAGGCAAGGAGATTCAAATTGATACAAATGGGAACAAAACAAGAGTATCCACCAAGTAAAAATACGCAATTTTTTTAAGTCCAGTAACTTTCCCTTTCGTGCCTCCATAAACTAATTATTTCTTTAATTTCAATTTAATTTAAAAAATATATCTACTGAAAGTAAATCATAAGTGCAGGAAAAACAATTCTATTGTTTATACTGTTATTCTGATGGTGAAATTATGGTGTGATGGTTTATTATGCTTCTAATGATCAGATAAATTCTCTCCTACACTTACTTTTAAAAGACCTTCTAACTTTCCATCCCTTTTGCTTTAATGAAATCAGTGCTTTCAAAATTCTCTAAGTTTGTCAATGATTTATCCTAGGAAGGAAAAGAGAATCAGGGTCTTCTCTCTAATTCTACATCTTCTGACATAATTTTAACTAGTGGTGAAGCAAAGAACTGAAACATCATTTCAGCATATTTGAAAAAATTATCCATACCTCTACAGGAGTGACAACATTTTGATGGTTACAAAATGGAAATTTTTTTTTGTACTTTATATAACAAAAGGAATCTATATTCTGCACCTCACTATCACATCTTTACTAAGTTCCCTAAAATATAATCATATCTTCACAATTATTTTGTATTGAACAAAGAAAAAGAAAATATGATATATTTTTATATACCGTTTAAGAATTTCAACTGGGCTAAACAACTAAAATGAAATAATTTTCCTCTACTAAAATAAGAAAGGAGAAAGAAGGAAAAATGAAACAATTACAAAGCAACTTGAGGATTATTTTAAGCAATTTATTTCAATAATTATCTAAGATGGTTAAGGCAACACATGTTCTTCTCAATGAAGATTCTTTGTAATCTTCCTCAAAAGGCTAAAGTGTATAATCTTCAGAATGGCTTTTTTGGTATCTGTTTCTACACAAACCTGAATGCTTCAAGCACTGTAATTTTACTGGTGCCAGTACCTACCTCTACCAATGCAGACAATAGTCTTTCTGTAACCTAGCAGACAGTTTTCATGGACTTTTAGGAATTTAAATTTATCATTTTAAAGCTAAATCATCTGCACTAGTTCTTTACCTCAGATCAGCTGATTACAAAAGCTCTGGTTTTTCTAGAATTTTATAGATTAACACTTTTTTCTTCTTTACCATTGATGCAATTCAGCTCCACACAACACAATAAAATCATTTTACTGTGAGTCTTATGTGACTTAAGAGCCCTAATATGAGTTAACATTTTTACCTAACAGTAAAAACACAGCCTGGATCACAACAGATGTTTACTTACAAGATTAATTGGAACTGAAGGCAAACCTGTTTGAATCAGTGGTTCCCAACCAAGTTCCCCGTCAGAATCCAAGTAACTTAAGATACGGTCTCTTTGCTTTTCTACTTTTATTTCAATGCTAACATAATAGCACAGTGCTTAGCACGGAAAAATTTTTCTTCATTGGGTTCATCATTTAATAGACATTAATAGTACAACTAGTATATAGGGGAGCCTTGAAAATTTGACATAAAAAAGAGCTATTCACACTCAAAAAAGACCAGCTTAATGACTAACAAAGGCAAAAAAACCACCCCATTGAAATTGGTTGAGTTTTTTTGTATTTTTAATTGTGGCAAATGTGAATTGCAACTTTTTGTTTGCTCCTGTTTATACAGCTTATGGGGAAAGTGGATTTTTAAAAAAAATCACACACAATTTCTTTAGTACTGTGACCTAATGGAAATCCCTTAGAGAGACTTCTGTTACTCTAAAGAGTTTACTAATCTCTGACCTAAGTAAATATAAGAGATATTGGACCTGAGCATATTGAAACTTGCAATTTAAAAATGCATACCATAAATGCATTTTGTGATTGATTTTCGGTGTCTGAAACTTTAATTTTGGAAAAATTAAGACTTTAAAATAGAAGTTACTTGAATTTATCACAGCTTTTCTTGTTTTGGTCTTTCCATTCTAGACAGTTCTCCTCCATTATATACCATAAAGATAAAATAAAAACAGCTTCTAATTTCTCATTTACCTAAAAAAAATATGCTTTAAAAAAAAGTCACAGGGAAGTTAAAAAGCCTAATATATTTTTGCTGAACAATTTACATCCATAACTCCAGAAGAAAATAAAAAAAAATAAAATTAACTTTTGTGAAAATGTATGATAAAATGGGAAAAATGAGGAATATTTAGATTTCATGTTATAAGTTTTTAAAAGATTTAAATATCACTGAAGTGACAAATATTAGGCTAAAGAATATATTCACAAGTACATTATTTATATCACTGCTTTCAACAGTGTTAAATATTTATGAAACAATAAAAACAAAAGAGAACTTATACTGTCCAACATTCTATACAGCAAATTCCTGAAGGACAATTAAAGACAACTACAATATGCACACAGATGTGTATTAGTACCCCGTGGCAGCTGTGGTGTAGTAGAAAGAGTATGAGTTTTGGAAAATCATTTAATGTGTAGTCCAAGTAAATCATCATTAAAATGGAGAAGGCAATGTTTACACTATCTCATGGGTTAGGAGGATTGAGAAAGATAAAAAATACAACATAAACTATTATTAATTACAGTATTTATCACCCATTCTTACCTATGTAATACACCTACCATAAGGATATCCACTCTCTCATTCACCTACCCATGTATTTTCTCCATATTCTTTTCCTAGTCTTCTCATCTTTTCTTCCCTTCTACTTTCAATGGACCTCTCCTCTCCTGATTGCTTCTTCTTTTTCACTCACTTTTTTCTTCCTCTTCCTCATTTTTTTCCTTCTCCTGCAGTTTATTTCTACCACAATAGCAAGATATCATCTATTAATATAAGAAATGAGTACACATATACATGTACTATAGTTAAGAATATGTTTACATATATAAGTCTATAAACACACATTTAAAAGTGTTTCAAGACTTTTTTCTTTGGTACCATGGGATACATTGAGACTTTTAAGAGCCCTTAGAATAAAATTCCTGCGCCCTTGTGGGCAAAGGGTTCTTAACCTGAGGTCCAGTCACACCCCAAATGGGCCCATAGATATCTTCAAAGTTTCCATAAAGTTGGATGGGGGGAAAATTATCTTTATTTTCATTGACCTCTAGGTGAAATTCAATATTTCCTTCACTTAAGAATTTTTTAGGGGCAGCTAGGTGGCACAGTGGATAGAGCACCAGCCCTAAAGTCAGGAGGACCTGACTTCAAATCCAGTCTCTCACCAAATACTTGACACTTACTAGCTGTGTGACCCTAGGCAAGTCACTTAACCCCAATTGCCAAAAAAAAAAAAAATTTAAATTATTCAGACCCCATAGGACTTACCAGACTACCAAAGGAATTGAAGACAAGAAAGGTTATCTTAACCCCGCTTATCAGTCAAATGATTCAACTGTTCTCCCTTTTTAAACAGATCCAAAGAACTGACTGGAGAAACTGAATTATTAAATATTTAAATAGGAATTGCTGGAAATTTTGATAGCATTTTACAATTAAACAAAAGATATGAAACACGCTCTACCTCAAATTAGTTTTACCAAATTTCTAGAGCAAGGTTCCAAGGTTCCTTTAGATCCACTAGAAAAAAAAATCTACTTCCCAACTTTATAGGCAGCCCTATAGTATGAGCATGGAGGGAGCCAGGTCCCAGGAATTCACCTTCTCTTTTGAACAATATAATGCAGAAGACTATGAATCTGCTATGTGAGGGATCTCTGAAGGGGAGGATCTGTAAAGGACACTGGGGAAACTCTCATGAAGGAGGTTAGAGAAGTCCAGTGTAGAGATGGGCAGAATATGGCAGCTGTGTCTTGCTTGGACTTTGGGATGCCTGGTTCACACAGCCCAAGGTTTTGATTATTATCCTGATCCCTTGCTGAGATCACCAGCACTCTCAAGACTGTTTTAGGGTTTCAGTAACCACCCAGTTGTCAAGGTATAAGAAAAGCCCCATGCTCTCTTAAGCTGTGATGAATTTTATAACACCTTTCAATAAATAATTTATATATTCTCTGGGACAGATTCTATTCAGGATAGAGGAAAGGGAACAAGCATTTCTTAAGCATCTGTGTGCCAGGAACTGTGCTAAGTACTTCATATTATCTCATTTTAATCTGACAACAACCCTTTTAGGTGGGTGTACTTATTAACCTCATTTTACAATTGAGGAAACTGAGGCTGAGAGATATTAAGTGAGTTCTCTAGGGTTACAAAGCTGTTCAATGTTTAAGGTCATAGATGAACACCTGACTCCAGGCCCAGGGCTCTATCCACTGTATCACCAGGCATATTCTGAAGAAAGATTGCAGTGCTTCCTGGGATTTGGGGGAGGGGAGGAAGAAAAGGCAACCATTTGGGAAAAGGTGTACAGAGCAGTCAATATCTGATTCAATTTCCTCTATTTCTTTGTTATTTTGCTTTATCTTCTTTTGCTTTGATAGTCATCTAGTTTGGTCTGGTAAATGAAGTGACAACAAGGACAACAATTCAAAAGGCTTTTATTAAGAACCTCTAGTGTAGCAGGCCTGAGGGAAAATAAAGGCAAAAATCAAAGTAGTATTTTCCTGCAAATACCCTTCCTACGTGTGGTACGGATTTTGAAAAATGAACAATCCAACAATACTATAAACCAGGGTGTAGCTGAGAAGACAACTGTGGGTGCTATGATAGTAAGGCAAGGAGCTTTTTTTTTTAAACCAGGTAAAAAGCCAACCAGAAAAAACAGATAGGAGGACTAGGTCTTCTATCAGCCAAAGCAGCAAATCATGAAAACTAGACAATTCTTTGAAGGAAAAGAATGATAAACCAAGATGAAAGGAAACCAAAATAAAAGGTAAAGCTTGATTTTGTACAAATAAATTACAACAAAAAAACTAAGAAAATGACTAAGAAAAGAAGCATATGAAAAAGCACAACCTAAGCAACTAGGTTAAGTAGAACTATATAGATGTAAGAAACACAAACATAAATATCACCAGGAAACAAAAGAGCTAGGATCATGACTGCCAATCTGATGACCAGTTACCAGGAAGAATTCAGATGGATAACTAATTTGGGCCAAATTCTGCAATGAATTATTTGCTTGCACTTTGGGGTAAAATATGAATTTCCTATACATAACCTTTCTTTTAATACCCAGCCAATTCTTGTGTACATGATTATCATCTTAATCCTGTTGTTGTTAACTTGTTCATTTGCAATTTAGTTTGAGTGCTCTATTAATATTCCATTAGCTCTATTAGTATTCTTTTAGAACATTGTGTTTTCCCAGATATGTGATTTTTGAAAATGTTTACTGCAGTCTTTATGAGTTTTTATTTCTTCTTAAGAATTATTTTTATATCTCGATAATTATAAATGTCAATGGGAAAGGGTTAACAAATTTTTACTTTATATACAACTATTAAATTCTCTAACATTTTAAATGTATGAATCAAGGGAACATGTATATTAACTGGGTTATTTTGCTTAAATACTAATAACATTTCTACAGCACTATAAAATTTACAAAATATTTGATGCTTACAATAATCCCATAATATAAGTACTACAGTTGTTATCCTGAGTTTACAGATGAGCAAACAAATTCAGAGAGAGTTTAAGTGACTTGGACCAGTCACAGACCTAATAAAAATCAGAGGTAGCATTTGAATATAGGTCTCTCCTGACTCTTAAGTGGTGCTCTTCCCACTTTGCCATAGTGCCTTTCTACAAGAATCTCTTTAAGGGACTACTTTATCAAAAGCAAATAATTAGATGATACATAGATTGCTAATTTTCAAAGACACCAGATTTAACAAAATACATACCTAACATTAAAACTACCAAGATTATAATGAAATCTGTCTTTGATGACTCAGGAGGCATTTCTGGATACTGTACCCTTTAAGCTCATGATTATGAACTTCTATTATTGTTGTACAATACAGGGGATCTCACGGGTTGCCTCAATGAGATCCACAGTCAATCTAAAGAGATTAGTTTAACAGGAAAAACCAAGTAGATGAATACATAATAAATGAATGGGTAATCTTTTGAGTTAATCCTTTAGCACTTATATCTTGGATAGGCACTGTAGATAGATGATGAACTAGGCCCTGCAGGAGAGCAATTATGGAGAAATGCACAACCATTTCAATGATTCCAAACTGCAAAATCCCATCTTTTAAAAACCCAATATTCTTTTGGTGATGGTATACCAATTAGCATTTATTAAGCACCAACATATGTCAGGCTATGTGCCAACAGTCAAGGCTAGGTGCTAGGGCTAAAAAAGGCACAAGAGAAACAGTTCCTACCTTCAAGGACCTCACACTCTATGAGGACACAACATGTACACATTAAAAAAAAATATATATATATATATATACACACACACACACACATACATGAATCAAGTCAACAAGCATTTATTAAGTGCTTACTGTGTGCTAGCCACTGTACTAAGCTCTGGGGACATAAAGAAAGACAAAAAACCATCAGGCAGTTTCAACAGCCCAGGCGTGAGGTGATGAGGGCCTGCACTGGGCTGGTGAGTATAGGAGGAAAGAAGGTGTTGTATGTAAAGAAATGATATAAAGGTAGAATTGCCAGGAGTAGAGAGGGCAGGGTGAGAATAAGGAATGGAGGATGAAACCTAGGCTTCAAGGCTCAGTGACTGAAGAAATGGTAGTGCCCTGGACAACAGTAGGAAAGTTAGGAAGAGGGGAACATTTTGGAGACAAGATAAATTACTTCAGTTTTGGACACTGCATTTAATGTGTCTATCAGATATCTAGTTGGAGATGCCCAATAGACAGCTGAAGATGTAGGACTAAAAGTCAGGAGAGAGGATAGGTTGGATAAATAAATCTGAGAATCATTTGCATGGAGATAAGAGTTGAATCCACGGTGGTTGGTGAGCTCACGAAGTAAAATACCTCTACAAAAATAGAAAACATACAAATAGTAACTTGAGGAAGCACTTGTAGCTGTAATGATTGGGAAGAGGCTTCATGTAGGCAGTGTCATTTCTAAGAGGCAAAGGTGAGAAGGATGCATTCAAGGCAACAAGTTAAAAAATGTTATGTGTGACTAACAGAAAAGCCAATTAGCTGGACTGCATTAATGAAGAAGATGAATATATAATAAGGCTGGAAAAGGAGGCAGGAACTATACTTTGAAAGGCTTTAAATGCCAAACAAAAGAGTTTATACATGATCCTAGAGGTGATAAGGAGCCACTGGAGTTTATGAGTAAAAGAAGAGAGACATGAAACGATCTAATATGTTTTAGGAATATCACTTTGGCCACTTTATGGAGGATACAATGGGAAGAGGAGAGATTTGAGGCTCGAAAACCAATCAGAGTACTATTGCAATAGCCTAGTTAAGAGAGGAGGCAACTAGGTGGCTCAGTGCAAAAAGTATTGGGCCAGGAGTCAGGAAGATCTGAATTCAAATCTAGCCTCACACACTCACTAACTATGTGACCTTGGGCAAGCCACTTAACCTCTGTTAACCTTAATCAATTGGAGAAGGAAATGGCAAACCATTCTAGTATCTTTGCCAAGAAAACTCTATACACAGGGTCACAAAGAATCAGACACAAGTGAATAATGACAAGTTCGGAGGAGATAAAGGACCTGAACCAGGTATTATCCCCATGAATAGAGAGAAGGCAATGGATAGGAGAAATATAGAGGTAAAACTGTTAAAGACTTCACAAGAGGCAGCTAGATGGCTCAGTAGATAGAGTGTTAGGCCTGGAGTTCAAATCAAGCCTCAGACATTTATTAGCTGTGTGAACTAGGGCAAGTCACTTTGCCTGTTTACCTAGGAAGCAACTAGATGGCTCAGTGGATAGAATGCTGGACCTGGAGTCAAGAAGAACTGAGTTCAAATCCCAGCTTTAGACACTTACTAGTTGCGTGACCCTGGGCAAGTCACTTAGCCTTTGCCTTAATCCACTGGAGTAGGAAATGTCCAGTGACTCCAACATCTTTGCCAAGAAAACCCCATGGACGATATGGTCCATGGGGGTCATGAAGTTGGAAAAGACTGAACGACTGAACAAATTAAGAGGAGATGAGGGACCTTAACCAGGGTGCTATACCTATGAATAGAGACAAGGTGATGAATGAGAAAAACATAGAGGTAAAATAGTTAAGACTTTGCAACTAATTGGATATGTCAGATGAAGAAAGGGAGGAATTCTATGACTCCAAAGTTAAAAACCAGCAAGACTGGAAGGGTGGTATGCTCAAAAGAATGGAAAGTTCAGAAAAGGGGTGAGTATGCCAAAATCTTTGAAGAATCAAAACTATAAGTCACTCAAGGTCAAGCAAATGTTCATGTTGGTTTTAATAATCTGTAAGTCAGAAGTATAAAGGGCTTTATCTAGGATGTACATGACCAGAAAGGAGTGTGCTGGTCACAGAGCAAAAGTTTAGGAGTCATGTAACAAGAGCAAGACATAGTGATGCAACAAAAAGAGAGCTACATTTGGAGTCAGGGTTCCCAGGGAATTCAATTCTAGCTCTTCCTCTTATTACTTGGGTGACCATGGGCAGATTTTCTCACATGTAAAATGAAATGAGAGGTTTGGACTAGATGACCTCTGAAATCCGTTGCAGTTCTAAATCTAAGATTCTGTGATAACAGACAAATATTATTCTGATATTCAGGAAGTATCCAAACAATGCCTTCAAAAGGATTATGGGAAGACAAGGGCAATAACCTTCAGATGAAAAGGCTCAGATAGGCTGTGATTTGCAGTGCTTGAAGGAGTGCCTAACTTTGGTAGGATCACAGATCCACTGAAATGTAATAAAAGTATATGCAGACTGGTATGATTCTAGTATTAGTCCTTTAACTACCTTGAAAGTTATTTTTAAAAACCTGATAGTTTGTCATTTATATTTTTCTCATAGAAGTATGTCACGTGCTCTATCAAACTCAATTATTTTATTTTTATTACTGCTTGGATTCTGGATAAAAACAAATTTAGCACAATATTTTAAAGAAAAAGACTATTATTCAAAATAGGGGCTAGGTTACTAAATGAAAGAGCTAAGCTCCGTACTTCCTAAAATTCTGGAGACAGGATCTTAAAAGATTATCTAGTCTTGCTCCCCTTATGTGACAGTAAAATGTCTTTGCTACTGTAAGGAAATGCTGAGATGAAATATTTGGTTTTCTTTTAAATCCACGAAGGTGACATAAGACACTGCAGATAAATCAGCTTTCAGGTCTAAGATCACTTCTAGTTCCAACTACATATTTATAAAAACTATTAAAAAGAAACACCAAATGTTTACAAATAGTTCACTATTGAATCTTACTATCAAAAATTATCTAGTCAAAATGACATTATGTAAGTTATTTGAAGCTGCTCTCAAACAAAAGATTCAAACTATTTTCCTACTGAGTATCAAAATTACTTTCTGACTTTAGAAATCTCATAAATTAGGCTGTTAAATTTTTTCCCTTTTGCAACACATATTCAAAATGATAAAGTTCAAGTTGACTTTATTATGGGGCTAAGGCATCTAAAAAAATGTTAACTGTATAAATAGACTACTCTGAAATACTAGCCTCTCCCTCCTTTCTCTCCTCAAACCCAAATTCCAAAATAGTTAAAATATTAATATTAATCTCCTCCTACACTTAAACTTCTAGTATCCATTAATCCTATAAATGATGACTCGAATATACAGGAAATGGAACCAATTCCTCTCAATAGCTACTGTTTCCTGAGGGTTTCCCTGAGCAGCAAAAATTCCCCTCAATTCACACCCCATAGATATGTCCACAATCCCCTCACATGAACACTGATAATAAAATAGGTGAGAACAGCATTATTCATCTCATACTGTTGACCTTGCCCTATAAGCAGGTACCTATCTGCAAAACTAACAAGAGTCAAAGCTAACCGGTATGGATCATCTGATGAAATAATCACATAAATCAGGCTTTCAAGTTGACTATTTAATGATTCTGATACCTAAAACCACAAATGTTTAATAAAATATTCTGAATAAAGTAACAATGGCCTACTGCACAAATCCTCTCAATTTCACATCTAACACCAATGTTCCCATAACTTCAAAGTTTCTCAGACTCTATTTTTCTCCCCAAAGTAAATGTCAGGTCGTTTGTTTCCCTGTATATTCTCCAATCTCTACTTTGATAGATTATGGGATTTCCTGTGTATCATACTGTTTTTTAATTTTTTTAAAAAAAGCAATGAATAATCAAAATATCTTCAGATAATATTTTGGGGTTAATTATGTGTTTCTACATTAATGGGTAGGTAGAGCTTGATTCCACATAAGGGAAAAAAATTCAAACAATCAGAACTAGCAGAAAATGGAATGGCTACTCTTGGAGGTAATGGTAAAGATCAAGACTGGAGGTCTTGAAGTAGAAGTTGAATATTATCCACTGGGGAAGGACTAAGTTCATGCTTCTAGTGAGACTCAAAAAACTATAGGAGCTCCCTATCACCGCCAGGATCAAATATAAAATCCTTTCTTTGGAGTTCAAAGCTCTTCATTATTTGCCCTCCTTTACATTATTTTTATACCTTACACCCCTTCCCTAACTTTTCAATGCAGTAACACTAGACTCTTCATAGTTCCTCAAACAAGACAGTCCATTTCCTGATATCATGAATTTTCAATGTCTCTTGCTCATGCCTAGAATGTTCTACCTTCTCATATCTGCCACCTGGTTTTCTTCAAGTCACAGCCAAAATCACATCTTCTACAGGAAGCCTTTTCTGATCCTTCTTTATTCTATGGCCTTCCTTCTAATTATTTCCAATTCATCCTGTATATAGTTTGTTTGTACACAGTTGCTTGCATGCTGTACCATTAGACTGTAAACTAAGAACAGGGACTTTTTGCCTTTGTCTTCCCAATACTTATCACAGTGCCCGGTACACACTAGGTGTTTAGTAAAAGGTTATTCACTGATTGATTGGTGGAGGAAAGGCTAAATGACTTCTTTTATTTCAAGAGTCTATGAATTTGTGGTTTTGTGGGTAACAACCTTCCCTATAATTATCACAATCCTTCAACACTTTTAGTAAAGATAGTCTTAACGAACTGCTGGAGCTCATCTATTAGTGATGAAATCCTCCAAACTTAGCTAGGCTGATCTTTGAATTTACAGGCATAAAGTCTGGCTTCTGCCTGTATTAAAATCTTTTCATCTTAGAAAGATCTTTTAACACCTCCGTTCTGCGATGAAGCAAAGGAGGACTTTTAACAATTGTTCTTTGTAGGAGATAATACTTAGTAAAAAAAAAAGCCAAGACCATGTATATAATTTGACCATCTGTTCATTATCTCACGCTACATGTCAACAGAACACTTTACATTCCTCTTTACAGTCCACTAAGAACACAGGCTCATCCAGAATAGGAACTTCTATGATAAATTATACTATCAAAACACACTAACATTAAGCAATCATTAATATTGAGGATGATGTTTAACTTCCCATAAAGTCTCACAAGTACATATCATACTCTTAGAAATGAAAAGGACCTTTGAGATCATTTGGTTCAACCTCCTTATTTTACAGTTAAAGAAAACAAAGCCCAGAGAGGTTTAGTGACTTGCTCAGTCACACAGATGACTTTGGCAGAAAAAGGGTTTGAACTTGAGTCTTCTAACACCACATCCAGCACTCTTTCCACTGTATCCAATCTAACATTAAGAGGATCAGCACTAGGTTGGCTGCAGGATGATTATTTTTTTCAGCCACAGTAATTCATAGAAGATCATCTCTTAAGTAATAGAGGGACTGTGATCTGCTTCAATAGAGGGCATAATGACACTAAAGAAATTACATATACCTGATGTACTGACATATAGGGATGATGCAAACCCTCCCTCTGGGAGCGACAACCTCCCCAACATTCATCTGAACCTTCTAGTTAGGTTCTTAGGACAAACACACAATAATGAAGCTAAAGATTCAGTAAATGAGACTGGAAAAAATGGTCAGACAGATATGAAGAGAACCAGAAGTAGAAGGGATGCCAAGGGAGGATAGTGTATTCAGAAGTTAATTGACAGTGGGGAAACAACAGAAATGTCCAGAAGAATAAAGCCTGAGAAGAGGTTCCTGTATTTAATAGCTCTAGGGGTGGCAGGGGTGGTCTTCTGGTAACCCTAGAGGGAGCTATTTCACTCAGATTGTGCAGAGTCAGATTTCAAGAAATGAGTGGGTGATGATGCAGGCACTTGACAGTGAAAAAGAGGACACACAGAAGGGACAGCTTAAGGAAATGGCAAGGTCGAGAGTTTTTTAAGGACAGGAGAAACCTGGCTGGACATGTTTATAGAGAGTAGAGAAAGAGCTAGGGTACAGAAGGTATTTTTAAGAGGGTCCATGATCTGTGCCTCTAAACTTCGTATTTCCAAAAGGTCAAGTATAATATTCTGCACACAGAATGTATCTAGGGAGGGTGTGTACACTCATAAAAATCAAAGAATCTTAAAATCTAATATCATTATTATGCCTCATGTTAATATGAGGGCATCAGAGGGATTACAATTTCATATTCTTATGCACATCTTAAATTCCTAGGTCATGATGCAGATGTGACAGAGGTAAAATCTTTGTTCATATCAGGATTAATTTTCTTTGTACATAAGCCATCATTGGTAATTAACTGTGTTGAGTGGCAATTATAAATAGTGTGTTTATCTAGGCTTAACAAATAAAGAGCTTAATCATACACCTAAAATCAGTACGACCAACTTTTTCCTTAATAAATTTATCATTTCTATAGACGTAAATTATGGCAGTTAGGCGTCACGGTGAATAGAATGTAAGGCCCTGGAGTTGGAAAGACCCACCTTCCTGAGTTTAAATCTTGCCTCAAACACTTCCTAGCTGTGTGAACCTGTGCACGTCACTTAACCATGTATGCCTCAGTTTCCTCATATGTAAAATGAAGTACACAAAGAAATATTAAACCACTCCAGTATCTTTAACAAGAAAATCCCAAATAAGGTCATGAAGAGCTGGACATTACTGAACAGGCCCAAAGATCCACATAAGTATGTATATAAGTATAACCTAAAGGTCTATATAAATAAGACCTGTTCCTGCCCTGAAAAGACAACAGGGAAAATAAAGCATGTACCCAAACTGAAACTGTCTGAGCCTCAGTTTCCTCAGTATAAAATGAAGGTAATGCATGCATTACCTAAATCATAGTGCTATTGCAAGGATAGCACTTTGCAAGCCTTAACTATAAATTATTATTTATCATCAATTAATAGAAAAAAAATTTCACTTAGTAACAAATGGTCTTCAAAAAATCTTTTCATGTACTTGCGAAAAATGTAACCTACTGATAAAACCAAACTACCTTGATTTTCCATCTGACTAGGTTACTGAACTAGGTAAATTAAAAATCAAGATTAAGATAAACTCTTTGAAAAGATCCTGGTCCTACTTTCTATGATACACAAAATGCTGATTGGAATACTCAGAAGAATTCAAAGAATAGTTTCTAGTGATGTGAATAATTTCACAGCAACACAAAATATGTTGGTAATTGGACTGTAACCAGCATCACCATCTGCATCTCAAAATGTATGAGGCACTTCATTCGCACTATGTATGAGGTTCGTTTGGTTATAAAACAATTTAGGAAAAATAGATGATTCTTCCCATTCCTACTCTCACCCAAAAGCTGGCCACATAGCACAACTACTATTTTTCAGGCTCTATCTATTATAACATCTTTTTCTTTTAAACAATTTCAAATAATTTCTTTCATAATTCATTAAACAATATTTGGGCATCTTATAAAAGGCACTGTAAGATACAGAAAGATCAATGGCCAATCACTGCCCTCAAGGAGCTTAAAAATTAGCAGGAAGATAAAGTATGGGCATAAATAGGGACAATCAAAGGCAGCAGCAATATTATTCGTATAACATATTCTTTTTAAAATTTTTTTGTTAGGCAATGGGGTTAAGTGACTTGCCCAGGGTCACACAGCTTATGTGTTATGTAAGTGTTATGTGTCTGAGGCAGGGTTTGAACTCAAGTTCTCCTGAATCCAGGGCCAGTGCTCTATCCACTGCGCCACCTAGCTGCCCCAAGTAGTAACATATTCTATATCCCACAAGTGTATATAGTCCAGTAGAATTTCTTCCTTCAGGTCACTGTATCTCCAGTGCACTGTGCATAATAGACATTTAATAAATGTTTGCTCAGGTTGAAGTATAAATTTCAGAGTATCAAATTTTTCTTCTAGTTGGAGTAAACAGGAATGGCCCCATGTAGGAAGTATTTTAACTGGTTCTTAAAGAATGACTGAGTTTTGTTTCCTCTTTCTAATGGTTCCTCCTATTGGTTTTAATTTTTACTTACAACTTCACTAATGTGAAAATATGTTTAATAAGAATGTAAATGTATAGCCTATATGAGATCGTGCACCATCTTGGGGAGGGTGGTGGGGAGGATGGGGAGAAAAATTTTAAACTTTTTTTTTAATTTAAAGCATATGGAAGTAATTGTTGATAAATCAAAATAAATCAATAAAATTTTTAAAAAAGAATGATTGAAATTTTCATAGACAATATTTTGGGGGCACAGAGAAAAGAATAAGAAAACTTCCCAGGAGTAGGAACAGTTAGCAAGCGGAGGCAAGCAAGTACAAAACATGCTTAGTAAATGATCAGTATTCTCACACATGGATGTGAGGAACCACGTGTGAGAACAAGTGTTTTGTAAACCTTAAAGTATTACGTGACTAGCGAAGAAGTGATGAGGTTGGAAAGGTAGGTTGAAAAGAGATTCTGCAGGAGTTGTACTGACAAGCTAAGGAGCCTAGTAGCTACTCAGGAGCTATTAAAGGAGTATCAATATCACAGCATTGCTTTAGGAAGACTAATCTGGTAACAGTACAAAGATAAGGACACTAGATGCTGGGAGACCAGGAAGGAGGCTATTGTCATCGTAGAGCAGGAGATAATAAAGACCTGAACTTGGATAGTAAGTAGACAATGGAAATGAGAGGAATAGATTCAAAAGTAGACAGTGACACAAGACTTGGCCATTAATTGGATACAAGAGAACAAGGGAAATGGAAACATCATAGATGACTTGAAGTAGATTGGTCTGAGAGGCTGGTGGCAAATAGAAATTGGGAATTCTGAATAAAGAGCTAGTTTTGGAGACTACAAGCTTGCTTTTAGACATGCTGATTTTAAGATACCGAAAAGAGATATCTTACCTGAGGTAAAACTGCCTAAACAGTTTAAATGTGGGACAAGAGTTCCATGAGAAAAGACAGGATTGGACACAAAAATTTGGGAGTTATCTACATATAAATGATAATTAAAGACATAGGTGGACAGGATTGCTGAGAGAAAATGTAAAAAGAAAAAAAGAACTTTCCAGTTACTATTTAAGGTACTATCTAGGACTTCTGAAATATTACCAATTTCAGAAGTGTAATGAGTAGAAGACTAGATATGAAAGTCGGGAGGTGTTTGAAGTCCACCTTACACATTTACATTTACTAGCTATATGGCCCTGAGCAAATCATTTAATCTCTTTGGGCCTGACCTTGAAGGTCCCTTCTAGTTCTAAATCTATGATCCTAAATGTTTGGCATAGTTCTTCCTGTAAGCCTAAAGTCACAAGCCTTCAAACAAACTGAAGTTCTCATAAAATTGTTTCACAAGCTGATAGAATAGAGTTGACCCTTGACAATGTAGGAATCGAAGGGTTAAAACTGTATTTAATTTCTGCATCTTAATGCAGTACTGATTTTAGCAAATGAAGTTAGTACTTCCATCAATATGACCCGTACCCCTCATACTTCTGCCATTACTTTTGGTTTGGTAGAAAGGATTCCCAGAATATATTACATACGTCTGCTACTCTGTTGCAACTGTAAGGGAACCTTTAAAGTTAAGGATTCTTTTTTTTTTTTTGGCTAGGCAATGGGGTTAAGTGACTTGCCCAAGGTCACAGGGCTACTAAGTGTCAAGTGTCTGAGGCTGGATTTGAACTCAGGTTCTCCTGACTCCAAGGGCAGAGCTCTATTCACTGCGCCACCTACCTGCCTAAAATAAGGATTCTTAACAAACTTTTTGTGTCATGGACTTCTTTTTGCAGTCTGGTGAAGCCTATGCATCTCTTGTCAGAATATTTTTATATGCATATAATAAAACACACAAGATTACAAAGGAAAAATTATGCTGAAATGCAGTTATAACAAGTATTTAAAAAAACAATTTCATGGATCCTAGGTTTAAGAATTTATGTCATAGTCTTTTCTACTCAACAAGCAGTTTTTGACATGGACACCCATGATCCTGCCTCCTGTCCCTTCTTTGGAACCTCCCCTATGTGGATGTTGCAGGCTTGGAAAATTCCAGGCTAGATACTTCCAATTTCCTAGTTACTGGCACCTCCCTGACTGGTACCTCAAAGGTAGGAAACAAGTCATATTCTGCCTAGCCATATGAAGAACCTAAGTAGACCTTAAACATGGAGTGAAAGTGGACCTAGGAATCCCTGTGAAAAGCTGGATGCAATTTTTTACAAGACCAGTATAAACTCTCTCTTCCTGCCATGGCATTAAGACCACTATGCTTGAGATTCCTTCACAACATCCTTAGAAGTTTCCCTTCTTTGCTCTTTCTTTCTACTCATAGCATGTTCATCTGTCATGGAGGATAAGGAGGGGTCTGAGGAATGGGGGTACTGGTCATTGTCACTGAAGCTGCCTTAGTTTGGAGATGAAAGTCTTTATTCTAGTGTTAGATGCAGTGACCTGCTAGTCCCTTTCCTAGAGTGTCTTCTGTTAAGATAAAAAGGGCCTAAGGCTTTCATCACTGACTGGATCTTTTAATTCTGTGAAGGCCTTTTAATTCCAACAATAGCCCTCTATGGGCTTTTGCTTTTATTGGTATTACTGAACAAAACCTGTACACAACTAGAAAAGTTACCCAAAGAAGAAAAAAAATATTCTGAAAGCCCCCAAGTAGGACTTCATATTATTATAACCTGAAATAAAAGTTACAATGTTAGCACAAATAACATTTTTAAAGGGTAATTTTAAAAACAATTCTAAAGTAATTAAATTACTAATTACAGAAAGCAGAACTTTGTTTTTACTTATGAAATTTTTTTAAAAGAAAAGATGGCTTTCTCTCTTGTCAACATAAGGCAATACAAATAAAAGCAGATAAAGAAAAAGGCATTGCTTTCAGCTGACTCATAATGAATAAAAAAAAAGGAAGTACCTGAAATTACTAAGCTAACTGTTTTGAGAGGCAGTATGGCCTAGTTTGAGTACACAGAGAGAGTTGGCTTCAAAGTTAGGAAGACCTGGATTCAAGTCAAACCTGACACAGAAGGGCAGCAGACTGTGTCTGACAAGCCATTTAACTTTTCTGTGCCCTAGGCAGGTTCTAAAACTTCTACGAAACCTTCTCTAATTTCCCTGAGTCTTTGGTCCTCACAGAGCACTTTTTTGTACTTTTCTGATGCAGTCATCTATTACAGTCATTTATATATGTCATATCCCTCACTAGACTGTAAACTCCAGAGGTCAGGGATCAGATCTTTTTTTTCTCCTACAGTACAAAGGACTTTAGAAGCTATGAACTGTGCTGATTTGGCATCAGTTATCATTACTCTTAAAATAATATCTTCTAAGTTGAAAAGTTAGGATAAAAGAAACTCAGAGAAATAAAAACTCTTGAAAATTAAAGTAAGAAGCAGAAGTAGCAAAGTAATCAAATAATTCAAGTGACAGCAATCAAGGTAAGAACTCCCTATGAGGATCTCCCTTCAACCAATCCAAGTCAGCAGCACCTTCTCTGCAATTGTAGTCTTAGCGTTGCCTAGAGCACTGAAGTTAAATGAACTGCCCAGTGTCACACAGTTTGTATCACAGGTAGGACTAAAACTCAGGAACCACTCTAGCCCTATAAACAATTCTTGACCAAACAGAGGACTTCTGTCTGATTCCTTCTAAAAAAAAAAACCTTCAGTCTCCTAAAGCTAATACTCTTGCTAAAAATGATGAGTTGATTCAGATGACTGATCTGGAAAGAAAAATACCACTTTAGTTTAAACATTTATTTGAATTTAATTGAGTCTGAGAAATAACAAAAGTTTATAGAAAATCTGTATATGTAAGCCTATATAATTACTTACAGAAAATTAGGTTTTAAACTTGAAAACAATATTTTTTTACAATGGAAAGACTAAATTCACTGCCACCAAACTTTAACAGTATGTCTCCTTTGTGATGCCAGTTGCACACATGCAGTTATATAATTTTAAAATAAATTTGCTATTTTAGACCTTTTGAATGCACAGCAGTTCTGTATTAACCATCCACATTACCAGATCTTCAACTATTTGATTTCTGAGAAATCAGTTAGAATATATTTGAAGATTATTAGTGATTTGCCAAGAAAACAGGAGCAGTGTAAATATTCTAAGTTAGCTCTTCTGACTCCAAATTGAGGGACTTTCCATTCCTTTTAACTCTACTTCATTTTCATGGGATATGAAACAACATGGATAAAAGTTGCAATGACAAACTCCCCCCAGTATTCTAACTGCAAACACTGAACAGATACAACAAAACTTCAGGTGTTCAGGTGACAGACTAGCATTTCTGTAGCTATCTAAGTCTTCTGCTTCTTTTTTTCCCCTACTTTTGTCATTCATTAATCATTTCCACCAAAGCACTAGCAAGGAAGATGAGATGACACCTAGATGAAATTTTATTCTGCTTAGGGGCATTCACACCATCTAGTTGATAACTGGTTAAATTAGTTGCTTAAACAGAGACTTCTGAAATTGAATCATTTCCTTATTTGTGCATTATATTGACTGGTTCTGGATTTGAGAGATCATACCAATACTCTCCCAAATTATCCTGAACAATCAAAAGTAGTTTGGTTTTTTGGGTGGTGGGGTGGAGGAGGAGGCTGTCAATTCCCCCAAACGGCCATATAACTGCAAAGCATTTAAATCTGCAAAATGCAACCCTCTTCTTATGGTACAACGATCTTTTTTTTTGTTACTTAAAGTCTGAAAAATCAAATGCCGGTCTTAACTCCAATGCTGCCAAAGCATCATCCAAGTGCCAAACACAGTAAGAGAAGTTGCACAATCTCCCCCATTTCTAAGACAGCAGGACCACCAGGCGCCACAACATCAGCACCCTGCAGTGGTGCTGTAGGAGGTTGGAGAGGTCGCAAGAATTGGGGGGGGTCTTGAAAGTGGATGGGGCTCCACACCTTCCTCGACCACAGCAACTCTAAGCAGGGAAGTCCAACTCTGCCCGGCACACCCGTGAGCCCGAACGGAAAATAAAATCCCTCGAGAGAAGGAAGGTGAGGGGAAGAGGGAAAGGATCATCAGAAAAAAATGGGGGTGACGTGAAGCAGTTCGGCTGGGGGGGGTGATCTCTTTGGCGCCTCCCCGCTGCCCCTCTTCCGGCTGGCACTGCCCTCGGGCCGCTCCCCACTCCGGATGCCACCTTCCCCTGGGTCCCCGGCCCGGGGCTCCGCCCGCAGCCCTGGCAGGCGCGGGGGGGCCCCCTCAGAGCGGAGCGGCCCCCCACCCCCCCGCGCCTCGGGCCACTTCCCCGGGCTGGGGCGCCCCCGCCCCAGCTCCGGCCTCCTATTTTCGGCGCTCACACACCCTACAAGGAGCGGAGGGAGCAGTCGAGCGGCCTCCGGCTGACTGACAGGGGCAGCGGCCGAGTCAGGCGGGCAGACAGGCGGCGGACCTTCCTCCCCAGTACTCAGATTCGGGAAAAGCCCTCTTCCCTCCCCCATCCCCACGCGCCGGGCGTCTCAAGACTCCGAGCCCGAGGGGGCTCTGCCGCCCTCACTTCTCCTACCTTCTCCTCATCCGACAACTGCTCCTCCAGATCCGCCATCTTCCTTCTGGCGACAAGCGGCGGCGGCAGCGGCCACCTGACTTCCCTCTTCCCGTACCGTGCCTGGCGCCGCGCGCCCCCGCAAGGGGAGGGGCCAGGGAGCCGGAGGCCCGCAGTCGCGCGCTTGCGCCTGCGCCCTCTTCTCCCTTCCCCTCCAACCCTTCCCTCCCCTCCCCAACCCGGGACCGCCTCCTTGGGCTGGGAGGGCGTGCGGGCGGAGGCTCGTGCCTCTGGGTTGGGTTGCGAAGGGAAGAATTCGAATGGCTCGGCAGGCAGGAATATCTGTGGCTGACTTTTTCGATTTCACTCGGAAAGCAGATAATTAGCTCTCCTCCCCTTACCCTCCTCCCCTCCTCGCTCAGCCAATAAGACTCCCCTCGTGGGTGGACTTGATGAGGGCGGATGTGCTGGGAGCAGCCTCCGAGCGGAGCAGAGGCGCTGATTGCCATAAAAGGACTGGTAGAGCCAATCTTTTTTCGTCCCCAGCTCCTTTCAGACCTGCTGCGGGGGCTTTTTGGAGTCCAGCAGGCGCCTTGGGGACCCGGCTCATTCTTGAGAAGGGCGGTCTGCAAAAAGTACAGCCCATAGTTTCTCCCATGTCTGGTCTTTGCTGACATCTCTTCTGAAATAGCAAGTACTTTGAATCTCATCGTTCGGTGCTTGTAAGGTCAACAAACATTCGTTAAACTCCTACTATGTGCCAGGTACTGTAAAAAAAAAAACCACCAACAGTCCTTACCCTAAAAGAGTTCACATGCAAATAACGATTTAAAAACTATTTAAATTGGAGATAAGCTAGAAAAAATAATCTTCCTAGCATTAAGATAATTTGAAGTCAACAAGCATTTATGAAGCTCCTACTATGTGCCAGTTACAGTGAGATTTAAAAATAAACTAAAAAAGTCCCTTACTTCTGGGACCATCCGTTCTCACAGGGAATGGGGGCAGAGGCAACATATAAAATACTGGTTTGTGAGTGCTTATTATGTGCAAAACTGGAAATTCGGCTAAGACTGGGTACCTCTAGTCAGTCCAGTAAAGAGATAAGACTTGTTTGCAAATAAAAACAGTTCAAATTAGTACATGAAATTGTATGAGAAGCACACATAAAAAAAAAGTATTATGAAAGTTCACAGAAGGCAAGAATCTCTGGAAGGGGGAGGGCAACCAGAGAAGTGTACATCCAGGAAGTGGCATTTGAGCTGAAACAGGACCTTCAGTAAATGCTGTTGCCTGACTGATTTTGGTGTTCGGGAGGGAGGGAAAAGGAGGTAGGTTTCTAAGCGTAAGAAATCAAATGTATGCGGGTAAGAATGGCTATGGGCTATCTACGCCCAAAACAGTGAATGGACAAGTTAGGTCAGAGTCTAAGGAAGAGGCTGGTGAAATGTCACAGAAATGTTCTCACCAAATTTGAATTAGAAGGGACCTCAGAGGCCTAATAGTCCAGTTAACACATTACAAACCCCCACTATGCAACATCCCTTAAAAATCCAGCCCTCCCTTAAAAACCTCTAGTGAAGGGGAAAACCTCCTTAGAAAGGAAGTTCATTCCGCTTCTGGACAGCTCTGTTAAGGGTTTGTTTTTGTTTTTGTTTCTTCCTTTTATCAAGACTAAATCTAGGGGCAGCTAGGTGGTGCAGTGGATGGAGCATTGGCCCTGGAGTCTTGAGGACCTGCGTTCAAATGCAGCCTCAGATACTTACTAGCTGTATGGTCCTAGGCAAGTCACTTCACCCCATAGCCTGTTCCCCACCCCCCAAAAGAAGACTAAACCTGCCTCTCTGCAACTTCCACCCCTTTGGTTCCTATTTCTGTCCCTTTATTTCATCTCTGATATTGAATAGTTATGTGACCATAAGTGTCACTTAATTTTTCCAATTTTCAGTTTTTACACTGTTCAACAGTGATTAACTACTGAAATACCTCACAGGGTTGTTGTGTGGATCAAATGAGATAATTTATATAAAGACTTTGCAAACTGTAAAACACTGAACGTTATCTCCTTATGACAGTGGTCTCCAGTGTGGAATAAAGCCATAAAGGTAGTCTGAAATCAGATTGCATAAGGCCTTGAATCACACAGTCTAAGAAGTTTACACTTGTAAGGGAGTGATACAACTGGACCTGTGCTTTGGGACCTGGCAGTAGGTTCTTGGATGGACTAGAGGGAGAAAAAAGGAAAGCAGGGAAACCAATTAGGGAGACTATTATAGCAGTACAGCGACTGGACTAGGTAGGGTGATAACTGTAGGGGGAAGGAACAGATTTTTAGAGGTAGGATGATGAAGATTTGGACAGATTGGATGAGGTGGGTGAGAGAGAGAGGCATGGAAGGGTGATGAGGCTGATGGCAAATTAGAACACAATGTTAATAAGGATAGAAGTTTCAACTCTGTAGGACAGTTAGATTTGCTGTTATTCTCTGGCTACAGACCTCATTCATAACTTCAGCCAACTATTCAAAAGGGGAGTGGGCAAGGGCCCTGAGAAGAAAGTATGAATTGATTAATGAAAATCCATCACCACTGACAGATAACATATGGCGTAAGAACTGACATACGTTTTCTATTTTCCACTCAACCCAAGTGAAATAATATGTATTACGGTACTTAAAATTTTTGTAACATCCAGCTTTTAACTTTAAGCTGTATATAGTTCTTGAGGTTTGCAAACACACTTCTTATAAAAAGCATATGAGGTACATAGAATATTCTTTTCTCCATTTTACAGATAAGGAAACAAGATCAAACAGGAGGTTTATTATTATAATTACAAAGTGGTTATTCCTTGGTCACACACAAACAAGTATCAAAGGAGGCCATAGAGTTTTACTGATAAACTGCCATTGATGTCTTCATTTTTTAGTGTGCTTTCCATTTTAAAATGGAGGTTGAAGTCCAGGGTCTACCATTTTTATTTGTGTGAGACTGTGCAAATCATTTTAGCCTCCTTAAGTCAAAGTTTCCTCACCTAGAAAATAGGGATAATAATCAATATCTCAAAATGTTGCTGTGATGAAAGCACTTTATTAACTGTAAGAGTACAGATAGATGCTCTCATAAAAGAGGTGAGGGGTTTGTAGTGACACATATGTGCTCTCAACAACCCTTGTGAAGAACTGACCAGGGTTACAAGTGAGATCTGTAGCCACAGAATAATAGCAGACTAATTATTCCACAAATGTTGAAACCCATAACCTTGTCTTTATTAGCACTGGGCTTTAATTTATTATCGTCTTCATCAGCAGGTAAGGTTGGTGCCCCATATGTACAGATGTGGGGTGAGAAAGAGGGTGATTTATATATATGTTGTATGAGGCAATATGGTGTAATGGATAAAAGGTTGCCTTGGAGAAGTCAGGAAGTCTTGGGTTTAAGTCTTGCCTCTGACACATATTGTTTGTTAAGACCATTAGTGAGTTACAGCCTTAATTAAACACAGTTGTACTTTCTAACTTAATAATGAGCCTACTGAAAATAGGGCATGGATTTTGAATTGCTTTTCCTGAAGATTTTTCCTTCAAATCACTTGTTTTGTGTCAGTGATAATGGGGCTCCTCTTGTGAGCAATTGGTTTCTTTTAGGAGTGAAATTACCAGGAAAGAAGGAAGCAAAACTAACTTGCCATCAGAGGGCTCAAATCCACAACTCAGCATTATGCTGTAACTAAATGACCTACTTGTCCAAAGATAAAAATACAAAGTAAAAAATGAATAAACTATCGTTTATCCTTTAAAATAACTCATACTTATATAGTGTTTTTCAGAATCACTTCTCACAACTGTGTGAGGTATGTGTAACTGTTATTGTCACGATTATATTTTTGTGTGTTTAGTTAGATATCTAACAATACTTCTATATCTATATAGCTATATGCATATAGATATATATAATTTAAGGACACCTTGGTGGTGCCAGGCTTGGAGTCAGGAAGACCGGAGTTCAAATGTGGCCTTAGACATTTACTTAGCTGTGTGATCCTGGGCAAGTCACTTAACCCTGGTTGCCTCAGTTCCTCAACGGTAAAATGAACTGGAGAAGGAAATGGCAAAACACTATAGTATCTTTGCCAAGAAAACCCCAAACAAGGTCATGAAGAGTCTGACATGATTGAACAGCAATATATTATCTGTATTATTTACTTATATGTTATATAATTATCTAACTACGTACATATGTACACATACTAGAGCTTAAAAGGATTAATTTTGTCATGGTCACAAAACTAACTGAGATTTGGACCTGTATAAGTCATAGGCTTAGAGGGGCCATAAATACCACTGAATCCAACCCCTCACTTTTTAGATAAGAAACCTGAGAACCAGAGAGGCATCGATCAATCTATTTGCTCAAAGTCCTGAAGGTGGAAAATGGCAGAATGAGGAGTCAAATTCAGGTCTTCCAAATCCAAACCCAGTAGTCTTTTCATTGCACCACAGTGCTGCTATGCTGACTCTATGAAACATTTCTAAAAATTAATTAGTTAATTTTCAGTTTTCAGCATTCACTTCCATAAGCTTTTGAGTTTTAAGTTTTCTCCCTCTCTCTTCCCACCTCCTTCCCCAAGAGCTTGCAGTCTGATATAGGCTCTACACCACACACACACACACACACACACACACACATACGTGTATGTGTATATATATATGTATATATACACACACACATGTATGTGTATATATATATGTATGTATATATATATACACACACAGATACATTCCTATTAAACATATTTTCACGTGAGTCATGTTGTAAAGAAGAATTAGAACCAATAGGAGGAACCACCAGAAAGAGGAAACAAAACAAAACAGAAGGAAAAAAAGAGCAGAGAGTGTGCCTCCATCTGTATTCAAACTCCATAGTTCTTTCTCTGGTTGTGGATAGCATTTTCTGTCATGAGACTTTAGGAGATGTCTTAGATCCTTGCATTTGCTGAGAGGAGCTAAGTCTCTCAAAGTTCGTCATCACACAGTGTGGCTGCTACTATGTACAATGTTCTCCCGGTTCTGCTCCCTTCACTCAGCATCAGTCCGTACAAGTCTTTCCAGGTTTTTTCTGAAGTCTGTTTGCTCATCATTTCTTATAGCACAATAGTATTCCATTACATTCATATACCACAACTTGTTCAGCCATTCCCCGATTGATGGACATCCCTTCAGTTTCCAATTTTTTGCTACAACAGAAAGAGCTGCTATAAATATTTTTGTACATAGGGGTCCTTTTCTCATTTTTATGATCTCTTTGGGATACAGACTTAGAAGTGGTATTGCTGGGTCAAAGGGTATGCACATTTTTATAGCTCTTTGGGTGTAGTTCCAAATTGCACTCCAGAATGGTTGGATGAGTTCACAATTCCACCAACAATGCATTAATGTTCCAATTTTTCTATGTCTCCTCCAACATTTATCATTTTCTTGTTTTGCCATGTCAGCTGACTTGATAGGTGTGATATGGTACCTCAGAGTTGTTTTGCTATGCATTTTTCTAGAATCAATAGTGATTTAGAACATTTTTTCATGTGACTATAGATAGTTTTAATTTCTTCATCTGAAAACTGCCTGTTATGAACACATTTATTAGACTCTCCAAAGGTCAAATAACCGAAAACAAGTTTTGATAGGGCCACTTGAGGAGAAAGGACATGATGATGATGGTTGGGGTGTGAGAAAGTAGGTGCTTTTTGTCTTGCCTACAGTAAAATATAAGTTCCTTCTGATTAGGGAATATTTCATTCATTGAACAATGCCAGTGGTTGACTGGCCCAGAATGATATTTAATAAATGCTTATAGATTGATTAATATGTGTTGGTGTATAACTATCTCCACTCTGTCATTGGTCAGTCATGGATATAAATATGAATTTTGTTCTTTCCCCTAAAATAAAATTTAGCAAAGACTAATTTCAGAAATTGCCTAATAGCAAAGACTAACTTCAGAAAGAGCCAAAAATACATGTTTAGTGACAGATGTGTCTCTCTCTTTTTGTGACTCTCAAGCTTGGCAGGGATTGCCTGGCAGGTAGTTAATCTATTGTTTCTGCCAGTAAATCTAAACAAAGGGGGTGGAAAGGATTTTCACCAAGAACTCTTCCCTCATATCATTATGGATCTCCAAGAAGATCTGACGACCTGTTCCCTTATGTTTAGATTTTACTCCTTGTTTCCTCCATCAGATCTGTTCTCTTACCACAGCTAAAAAGGGCCTGGTAATACCAATGTCTTCTACCCAGCAGATTTTCAGTAAATTTTTACCAACTTCTCTTCCTCCTAGCAGCCTCACCCATATCTGATAATGTCTTGCAATAATTTGAGTCAGAGAGTGTGTAGACTTTACGTTCTGGTCTCCATGGTGATACCAGCAGTAACATATAGTTCTTAACAAGCCTTTCAGTAACAGGACCACTCCCACCCCTCTCAGAGAATTAGGGAGGCTCATGAGATGCAACACACCCAAAGCCTTCTTCATTATTAGTAAGATTCTTCTCCTTTAAAGTTCTCTGTTGGCATTCTCTATTAGAATGGTTGGAATTGGGTCTCCCAAGGGCTTGTGCTTCTTTTAGAAATATGTTCCAAGAGTCTCTTGGACGCAGGATCTTTTTGTTGATGTTCACTCATTTCAGTCATGTCTGACTCTTTGTGACCCTATTTGGGGTTTTCTTGGCAAAGATACTGGAGTGGTTTGCCATTTCCTTCTCCAGGTCATTTTACAGATGAGAAAACTGAGGCGAACAGGATTAAGTGATTTGCCCAGGGTTGCACAGTTAGTAAGTGTCTGAGGCTGGATTTGAAATCAGGAAGATGAGTCTGACTTCAGGCCTGGCACTCTATCAGCTGTGCCATCTACCTGTCCAGTCTTTTAGCCTTGGCAGTTGAGCAACCTGTCAGATTGTATTTAATTATTCACATTCTCACAATTCCTCACAGGAGTGTAAATGTAGGAAGCATACCGATAGATAAACATCAATCACATTTGTAGGGGAAAAAGTCATGAACTGGAGTCATATAGGACCTGAGTTCAAATATTGGTTCTTTCATTTACTATTAGTGTGACCTTGAACGAGTCAGTTAACATCTCAGGGCTCTAGTTTCTTCATTTGTGAAATGATGGATTTGGACTGCTTAGCCTCTCAAGGGCCTGCCAATCCTAGATCTATGTATGGTCCTATGAAAATTTAGCTAACAGAAAAGCATGCAAAAATCATTATTCATCAAAATGGGAATCAGCTTAATCAGATGGTATAGTGGAAAGGGCATTGGAGCTGGGATTGGGTCACTTGGGTTAAAATTTTGACTCTGCTGCTTACTACCTATATGACCTTAGGCAAAATCAGTTTGCTTCTCTGGGCCTCAATTTCCTCATCTGTAAAATATAGGTATTGAATTAGATGACCTCTAAGGTCTCTTTCATCTCTAAATCTATGTTCTAAAGTAACTCTTTTGCTTGATTTAACAACTTTAACAACTTCTAACAGTTACTCATACAGTACCCAATTCAGGTAGGGAAGACTCATAGAAAAGAAAGATAAAGGGCTAAGATTCATGAGAAGACAAATATTCTCTCTCTCTCTCTCTCTCTCTCTCTCTCTCTGCCGCAATCATGATTATACAGGACTTAGCAGCTGCAACATTAAAAGATCAGAAGTTATGGAATGTAATATTCCAGAAGGCAAAGGAGCTAGGACTACAACCAAGAATTATCCACCTGGTGAAATTAAGCATAATACTTCAAGGGAAAAAATGGTCATTCGATGAAATAGAAGGATTTCAGGCTTTCATAAGAAGATCAGAATTGAACAAAAAAAATTGATCTCCAATATCAAAACTCAAGAGAAGCCTAAAAAGGGAAAAGAAAACATAAGGGATTCAATAGAGATGAACTGTTTACATCCCTATATGGGAAAATGATACTTGTAATTCTGAAAAATTATACTACTAATAGTACAGCTAGAAGGAATATACATAAACAAAGGGTATGAGTATAAGGTGAATTTGAGGGGAATGACATTAGAAAATAATTAAGGGATGAGAAAGATGAGTACACTGGGTACAGAAGGAAGGGAGGAATAGAGTGGGGTAATTTATTTCACATGAAGAGGCAAGGAAAACCTATTATGGTAGAGGGAAAGATGGGACAGTGGGCAATGGGCATTACTTGAATCTTACTCTCGTCAGTATTGTCTCAAAGAAGGAATAGTATACACCAATCAGTTGAATATAGAAATCTATCTTACCTAACAGGAAAGTAGGAGGGGAGGAAATTAAATAAAGGGGGAGGAGGAGAGAGACTAACAGAAGAGAGGGCAGACTGGGGGAGGCAGCAGACAGAAGCAAAACACTGGTGAGGAGAGAAAGGGTGAAAGGAGAGAGATGACAAACAGGAGGAAAAATAGAATGGATTGTGAATGTGAATGGGATGAACTCTCCCGTAAAACAGAAGCAGATAGCAGAGGGGAGAAAAATCAGAATCCTACAATATGTTGTTTACAAAAACATACTTGGATAGAGCTATGGCCTTCGAGTCAGGAGGACCTAAGTTCAAATCCAGCCTCAGACACTTGTCACTTACTAGCTGTGTGACCTTGGGCAAGTCATTTAACCCCATTCTCTACCCCCCCCCAAAAGGAAGGAAACTACATCCTGCTAAAAGGCACCATAGACAATGAAGTAATATCATTACTAAACATATGTACCAAGTGGCATAGTGTCCAAATTCTTAAAGGAGAAGTTAAATGAGTTACAGTTTCATGAGCAAACAAGAGATAAAAGAGCATTATGAATGTAAAATAGATCATTTTCATTATATTAAATTAAAAAGCTTTTACACAAACAAAACCAATGCAAGCAAGATTAGAAGGGAAGCAGAAAGCTGGAAAACAATCTTTACAGCGAGTATCTCTGATAAATGCCTCATTCCTCAAATATATAGAGAACAAGAGTCAAGTTTATAAGAACATAAGCCATTCCACAATTGATAAATGGTCTAAGGATATGAATAGACAGTTTTCAGATGAATAAATCAAAGCTATCCATAGGCATATGAAGAAATGCTCCAGACTACTTTTGATTAGAGAAATGCAAATTAAAATAACTCTGAGGTACCACCTCACACCTACCAGATTGGCTAATATGACAAAAAGAGGAAAATGCTAAATGTTGGATGTGGGAAAATTGGGACACTAATGCACTTTTGGTGTTGTGAACTGCTCCAACTATTCTGTAGAGCAATTTGGAACTATGCCCAAAGGGCTATCAAACTGGTATTGATCCAGCAATACCACTAGTAGATCTGTATCCCAAAGAGATCATAAAAAAAGGGGAAGGGACCTACATGTGCAAAAATATTTATGGCAGCCCTTTTTGTCGTGGCAAAATATTGGAAACTGAGGTGATGCCCATCAGTTGGGGGATGGCTGAATATATGGATGTAATGGAATACTACTATGCAATAAGAAATGATGAACAGGCAGATTTCAGAAAAACCTGGAAAGACTTGTACAAACTGATGCAAAGTGAAATGAGCAGAACCAGGAAAATATTGTAAACGGTATTAGCAACATTGTATGATGATCAACTATGAATGACTCAGCTCTTCTTGGCAACACAGTGATCTAAGAGAAGTACAAAGGACTAACAAAAGAAAATGCTACCTACATGTGGATAAAGAACTGATGGACTCTGAATGCAGATCAAAGCATACTTTTTTCACTTACCTTATTCTTTTTAGTTTTTTTTTCTTTTAATCTGTTTCTTCTTTCACAACTGTGACTAATATAGAAATGTTTTACATGATAACACATGTATGACCTATATCAAATTGCCTGTCATTTTAGGAAAAGGGGAGGGGAGGAAGGAAGAAAAATTTGGAACTTAAAATCTTGTAAAAATGAAAGCTAAAAATTGTCTTGACAAAAAAAGGTATAAATGAATACCAATATTCTACTCATTTTCTTATATAGCTGCAGAAATAGCCTCAGAAAGTGTGAGTGACTATCATACAGAGGACAATGGACAGTTAGGTTCTGGAGCAAAATCAGGATACAGCACCTAGTCAGTGTGGAACTTATAAGAATATAAGTAGAAGATGTCATTAGGGAAATGCACGATAAGGAGAGAAAACAGATTAATGGAGAGAGCAAGGCCTAACAGTGTTCCATTGTTATCCTTGATCTGTCAAGAGAAACTAAGGAAGGCCTCCAGCATATTGAATGGACTCCCTATAGGGGAAGTTATGGGATGATCTGGACAACAGTTCCACAGGAGGACTAGGCCAGGCTGCAAGATATGGATTGTGATCTGTGTGATAGAAGGAAACATCTAAATTGGTAAGATCATAGATTCATTTGAGTATAATAGGCCTGTCTGTGTTCAGACAAGTTGGGATTGTCTCTTTGAGGGAAAAGAAATAAGAGGGACTTCAAAGAAGAAAGATGTCACCACCTTTGTGAAGCCAGTTCTCTTGTTCTTCCCTACTCCTTCTACATATCCATCTAGGACTAATTCAACAGTCAGATGAGTCACTTACCACCATTATTATGGCTTCAGTATATCTTTCAGGAACATACCATGTTAGCAGCACGCCAACAAAACACAGGCTACCAGTAATCACACAGAACAACTACCCTGTAACTGGAAATGCAGCTACTCTGTTAAAAGTAGACAGGCATAGTAGTAGGAGTTATGGGGGGGAAAAAAAAACCCAATATAACTTCTTTCTTGCCAAAGGGGAATTTTTTAGCTCCATGTACTTTCAAAACCTTGTACAAATATGTCTCCAGGAAATCTTGCCTGATTAACCCTACTAAACCCTGATAACTCATTTAATCTTTTCTTATCACTAAATGTTGAGAGTCAAGAGATTAAAAAAAAAGTAAACACATTTTTAAATATTCTGAAAATAAGTATTTGACATTTAAAATTAAAATCCATAAATTTTAACCTACAGGCAACCTGAGAATTTTTTTTAATCAGGTCTATACCTGAAAAGTAGATATATTTATTTTAAGTGGCATGAATATGGTAAAAAGCATCAGGTCATCAAATAAAAATGTATGGCCTACCTGGAATGACAACCATAAAAACATGTAGAATTTCCCCAAGCTGAAATAGCTAGGTATAAAACTTATGATCATAGATTTAGAACTAGAAGGAACTTTAGATGAAGTCATCCAGGACAACCCTCTCATTTCACAAATTAGGAAACTGAGACCCTGGGAGGTTAAGTGTCAGTTCAAGGTCTCCCAGGGTAGTAAATGACAGAACTGGAACTCAGACCCATTTCCTCTTACTCCAGCATTATTTCCACTGAACCACTTATTTTATGTATGTGTGTTTCCTTGAAGGAAACTAGAAACAAATTTAAATACTCACAAATAGACTAAGTTTTAAAGTGCTTTCTATAAAGTGAAAGAGAAAAATGTGACTTTAGTCAGACTGGCAAACATACTGAATACATCAGAAGAAACCAAGGTGTATGAATGAAAGTAGGCTTGTGGGTTGAGTGCATAGAACAACAAGAAGAAAAAATTACTTTGATACTTAATATACCTAATTAATAAACTATCATGTATGAGTTCTTTGCCTGGGACTTTCTCCAACTTAGAAACAGGAAATGCCCTATAGGTAGGATTTCCTCCCTAATATTTGTTTTTTGTTTTTACATGTGGCAGATATGAATGACTCAGGGGTGGGTGTAATGGAGTCAGGTAATCAGGCTATTGATAAGGAAAGGTGAGGTAACATAGGCCATTGTTTTATTCTACTTTCTCTTCTAGCTTTCAAAGGAGATGCTAAAGGAATGATACTTTCATCTAGTGGCAGGTCAGAGGGAAGTACATTTTCAATTTTAGGCATTAAAATGAGAAAAAATATTGTAATTCATTACTTCCCCCCCCCTTTTTTTCAGTGACAATGAGATATAAGATAAGTAACTGGGTAATTTATAAAAGTAATCACTATGCCTAGATACTTAGATCAGGGGTCTGAAGGAACTAGAGAATGCTCAGTTTTATCCAACCAGATCCATATTCACTAAAACCAGTTTAACAGTTAGGGGAGTGAAGGATGACTTTGGAATGTACATTTGTAACCCAAAGAAAGTTCTCTGTCATAAGAAAATTGCAGACAATGGAAATATAAATGAAGGAGCCAACTCTGATTATAATATAATATAAATATAAATATAAAATATAAAAGATACTGCAACCTTAAAATTAACAGATTGCATGTAATGCAATCTAGAATTGTACATACAAAGCTATTTGAACTATCCAAAATTGGACAGTTTCCTTGGGTAATTAGTTGCTTATCACTGGAGGTATTCAAGCAGAGGCTGGGCTACCACTTATGGGAAATTTTGTAAAGATAATTCATATTTTGGGATTGGAATTGGACTTAGATAACCTCTAAGATCTGTCCCAACTCTGTGATTCTATCATTTGGTGATTAACTATATACCAAGAAAAATTAGTGAACTGAAATGTGACAGCAATTTGAACTATATGAATAACTAAAAATAAAAATAATAGGCATAATTAATTAGCTATTTAATTAATTACTTCAGCAAACATTTCACTGAGCATCTGTTATATGCCTAGCACTATACTTGGCACTATAGTAAATAAAAAAAAGAAATAGAGAGGTTTCACCTCCTACCTTGCAAATTGGCAAAAATATTTTTTCAAAAATGAAAACAGTCTAACTTGAGGGGCTGTTGGAGGATAGACATAATAATATACCATTTGAAGAGCTATGAAGTGGTTTAACCAATCTAAATATTAATTTGGATGTATGTGAGAAAAATGAATAAATTTTCCACATGCTTTGACCTAGAGAGTCCACTACAGGATGTATAGCCCAAGAAAGTCAGAGACAAAAAAAAGGTCCAATATGTACCAAAACATCCATAGCAGCACTCTTTGGGATAGAAAAGAAATGGGACAAAATGAGTATCCATCTGTTGGGGAATGGATGAAAAAACTGTGGCATTTGAATAGAATGGGAAATTATTATGCAATAAGAAATGACAACTATGAGGAATTCAGAGAAAGATGGGAAAATTTATATGAATTGATAGAGAAAAATAAACAGAACCAAGAGAATAATATATCTATAATGACTATGACAATATAAATAAAAAGATTATTAAAAGAAAGTCTACCTTTTAGTAATAGAAAAACCAATGAACATCCCAGAGCACAGATAATTGAACATACTTCTTCCTTCATGACAGAATAATAGGGCATTACTAGTCCTAAATATCAACTAATATGTAGTCAGATGTGGTTACTATATGGGATATTTTTGCTTTTTTTTTTTCCCTTTGTCACAAGTGAGGGCTGAGCCTGGAGTTGGGGAAAAGTTGAAATGACCATGATATAAAGACAAAAGGCATAAAAATGTATTTAAAAATAAAATTTAAAAGATAGATATGATCTGTACCACATGGTGCAAATAATGCCATTTAGAAGACATGAAACAAGTAGGCAGCAAAAGTAGATACATGGTAACAGAACAAATTATGTAGCTACATATTATAAGAAGGGCCAGAGTGGGATGAGATCAATAGGATTTGGTAATTTAGGAATGGAACAGATGGGGCAGGGAGAAATTGAAGACCAGTTCTACTCGTAAGTACCAGTGTGTCAAGTCTTTTAGCCTCTCTGGGCCTCAGTTTCCTTATCTGTAAACTGCAGGGATTAGACTAGACCTCTAAAGTCTTTCTCTGAGTTTTAAATCTATGATCCTATGACTCTGAGATTTGGAACCATGGCAACTAGAAGAATTAATGATATCATTAGCAAAAATAAGAACATTAGGAGAAGGGATAGGTTTTAGGAAGAAGATGCTTTCAGTTTTGGATTTATTGACCTTGAGGTGCTCCAAAGACATCTAGGTGGAAATGTGGGTCTCCATCTCCTCTCTGCTTATTATTACCTTGTCCTCTTTAAAGGTTTTCTATGTTATCTTTAGATTTTTTTACTTGAAGGTAGGATGAGGGAAGATGAAGAAGAAATCTTTCAGATTGGGTTTATCTATGGACGCCTGAACCTTCCTTGAGTTTCATAATAGGGTCCGAAACTTGGGAAGAGTGGGAGTAAGCATTCTTGGCTATAGCAAAGATTAAATGCCTTTCCTAAAGTATAATACCTTGATTGGCATCTCAAGAACTCTAAGGAGTTGCAGGCAAAGTTTGATTGAAATATTAAAGTTGTAGATTGGCTAACAAGTAAGTTATTTATTGAACACATACTTGGGGTAGCGCTCTGTCTGAGACAACACATAGAGCTGTCTCAGCTGTAAAACTTTCTGGGAAATCATGGCAACCAGCCAGTCCGTTAGTTAGATTTTATTAGTTAGATTTAGTTAGATTTCCCAGGACTCTGGCCAGGAAGCCATAGATACAGCAGAAGTCTGGATCATAGATCATGAGGATGGCATTTTCAACTCAGCATACATGGGTATCCAATTACTTTGGAGACTCATATCTCTCAACCTCACTCTTTTCAGCCTAACTCAAGAGATAGAGATGGCAAAGGGAAAATTTTGAAGCAGACAAAATATGTCCTTAGCTTCTCTGTTCAATATCCTTTCCATTTTAGTGATGCCTTGCTTCCCACCCCCCCAAAAAAAAACCCCTGTCTTCAGATCCTTTATTTGCATTCATGAACAAATTATCTGAAAGAATTATTTCCCAAGGGATATTTACATTTAATCAAGGATCAACTCTTTAGAATCAAGAGCCTATTGGATATGGAATTAGGAGACCTGAATTTTAACCTGTATAACTTTAACTTAAAAAAAATCTGAAGATGAAAGTCTTTGCAAACTTTATTTTACTGTAGTTTCTGATTGGTATATGGGGAAAGTGCATGATGCAAATTTGAACATGCCTGTGCCTCCACTAAATCTAGATACAGTATCTATATAATCGTATGAGTCACAACTTTTCTAAGCCTCTATTTCTTCATCTGGAAAATAAGGAAAAGAACATGTACCCTACCTACTATATAGGGTTGTTAAAGGGAAAGTGCTTTGTAAAGTGTCTTTTAGATGTGAGATATAATAATAATTACTCAGAAAAAGGGACGTGGTGGAGGTAAGTTAAGTTGGTGAAAGTGATTGGTGATGGATTGGTAAAAAGGGGGTGTGAAGACTTTCTATGTGGGGGAAGATGGCATCCTCAGAGGCAGGAATACATAAAATGTTAAAAGAGTACTTAAAAGCCTTTTTCTTTTCCCAAGTTCCTCTGTTTAGTAAAGGGATGACTAGTTTGCTGGAAAAATAAAGACAAGGGTTTGCTTCCTTTTTCCAGAGAGCTCCATTTTTACAAAATATTCTTAGGTTAGTTTTTGATTGGAAACATAACTGAAAGCTTTATTAAAAGCATAGAATCTTTATGTGAAATATAAACTACATGAATATACAAAGATAACCATCAAAGAGCTTGCAATGAAAGAGCATTCTAATGATCTACTTAACTACTTTGTCATTTCTTTTATCACTTGATATTCTTCAAGCAACTAGATTGATTTAATGCTTTTATTTATTTTTTTTTTGGCCTTTTTTTGGTGAGGCAATCAGGGTTAGGTCTCCCCAGGGTAGTAAGTGTCAAGTGTTTGAGGCCAGATTTCAACTTAGGTCCTCCTGACTCCAAGGCTCTATCCACTGCACCATCTAGCTGCCCCCTATTTAATGCTGTTTTAGTGTTGTTTTCCATGCTTTTTTATTCCCAGTTCTAAAGCTGTTAAGTTCATATTTGGGGATTTATGAAAATGAAATCACTTATAGGAATGCATAGTAACACTTTTTATAGTGTCAGGAAGTCAAAACAAACATTCAAAAAAAACTTATGATGTGCAAAGTACTGAGATTGCACAGAAATATAGGTCACCTTTTAAAAATTTTTTTTGTTTTGAACTTAACCAAGTAACACGAACACTTCAACATACAAAGAAGATAAAAAGAGACCTTTATGTGAAACCATGAACTTTTGTTATATATTGTTTCTTTTAAGACTAGTGTATATTAAATTTAATAAAGTTGAATCAAAATTGTCCTTTTTGTGTCCCCTTCTGAACTTTTTGTTTTCCCTCTTATGTATTTTTAAATGCTTTGTTGATGTTTTCTTTCTTCTTTTTTTTGTATGTCTCTAGCATGACCCATTAATTTCTTCTTTTTCCCATAGAAATTCTACCTTGTAACAAATAAATACAGGCAAGCAAAATACATCAACCCATTTGACTCCTGCTCTTAAGAAGTCTATAATCTAGTTAGGAGAGAGAAAATGCATAAGCATAGAAAGTTAGGTAATAATTCCAGGCAGCATCTGATGAATATGATAAGTGCCAAATAAGTAATAGAGATAATAAGAACTGAAATGAGAACTGAGATCATTAGGGAAAAGGCTTTATGGGAAAAGATGGGATTTGACCCGGGTCCTGAAAGTTTGTATATGAAATAAATAAGCAGAAGATGAGATGAAAATTGAGCAAAGGCACAAAGAAAAGAATGTTCAAGGTGTGTTTGAGGGACTGTGACTAGAAGGTGGGAACTTGGCTATGATTTCATTGATATAGCAAACTCCTGGGTAAAGAAGTTCTCTCTACCAATGTAGGTCAACATCATCTCTTCAACTAGATTTATAAAGACTAATCAACCTTATAGCATTCATTATAAATCTGTAGGATACCTATTCACATGAGTGAAGGGTAAGGGCTTAAAGACATATTTCCTGTTCAGTTAAATGATCAATATTAATATGACCAAACCCCCTCTGAAGTCCTATACTTATGCCTCATTGTGAAATGTGGCTAAAGCTTGTTTTTTAAAGGTTATGTCAGCAGAGTATAAGGTTTAGCAGATCCTGCCAAAGCAGAAAGACTTCAGGCATGGGCCTGGCAACAGATTTTGTGTCAGATGGTAGATAAGCCTAGTTAAAGGGCAGCTAGAAGCTTGAAATCAGGAAGACTCATTTTCCTTAGTCCAAACTTAACCTCAGACATGACTAGCTATGTGACCCTGGACAAGTCACTTAACCCTGTTTGCCTGAGTTCCTCATCTATAAAATTGGAGAAGGAAATGGCAAACCACTCCATATCTTTGCCAAGAAACCCCAAAATGGGATTGTGGAGAGTCAGATTTGAGTGAACAACAACAAAGCCTAACTAAAAGACTTTTTATCAAATTGATTGACCACTAATGATTCATCATCTTTTGGTTCAGCAACTCACAAAAACCCTCTATTAAGGGTGTGAAAGGGTAGTGAATTTGCATTGAGGAAAGAGTGCTCATAGTGATGAAGCCATGGATCATTTGAAATAATACTGTTGAAGGGCTCCTAAGTTTTAAAGAATGGACATGGTTCTTTTAATTTGGATTCTTAAATACAATTTACTAGATAGGTTTCATGGTAGAATTGGTACATGTAGAAGAAGGAATGTGATATTATCACCTGAATTGGGTATTAAATCAAAAGAAGGATTTCAATAGGCAGAGTTTTAGAAGGACTCTATTACAGGAATGGGATTTGGCTTATCTGGATTCACCAAGGTGGAATAAAAGGTGACAAAACTGGGCAATAGTTCATTTTGACTGGAATATAGAATATATTAACCACAGCTATAACATCTAACATTTATATATAGCATGATAAGGTTTGTGTCATTCTAAAAACATCTTGTTTGAACCTCAAAATAGTCCTGTGAGGTAGAACTACTGGTATTATTGTTCTCATGTACAGATGAGGAAAGTGAAGCTCAAATAGATTATGTGATTTACCAATAATCCCAGCTAGTGTCGGGGATGTGATTCGAATCCACATAATCTTGACTTCAAGTCTAGTATTATAGCGAAAGGAAGTAATGCTAAATAAGACTGGAAAGGTAGGTTAGAGACATTTTGTAGGGCTTTAAATGTCATGTTAAGGAGTTTTATTATATGTAGTAGATCATAGAGAATGAGTATAGAACGTTTTTCAATAGGTAAGTAACACGGTAAAACCTGTACATTAGAAAGATTATCTTGGCAGCTGTATAAAGGATGGATTGCAGGGGGTGGGAAAGGTGGAGGTGTGTGTGGAATCAGGCAGAATTTATTAAGAGGCTATTTTACTAATATAAGCAAAACATGATGGAAGTCTGACTTGGGGTGATAGCCATGTGAGTGGAGAGGATAGAACAAATGCAAGATATGTTGTGGAGGTAGATTTTCTGACAAATGTTTAGATAGAAACGATAAAGAAGTCTTCATTTCCCACCTGGCTACAGTCTTGGACTTTTCCATCAAACCCCAGGAACCTCTTCATCCTGCAGGATCACATCAAACCTAAAACTCACACTTCATTAGTACCTCTGTCCTGAGGCTCCTCCCTCTAATTGGAGGGGAAGAGACCTCTCCCTCCTTCTAGAACCTCCATTTAAGGAGAGAACCCAGGTGAGTCATCTCTTCATTTTCCACCAGCTAAACTCCTCTAGCTGTCTCTATAATGCCTTCCCCGACCTTTTGTGTTTCTTTTTGTGTGTTGTTTTCCTCCATTAGATTGTAAACTCCTTGAAGGCAGTGACTACATTACCAAAAATGATTTTTCTTGAAAACTATAAATGTTATTCTATATATCATGCACCTGTGTGGCAAGCACAATTCTGGCTAATCACTTACTTTCCTTTTCCATGGATGTGGGCCAATACCCAGCAGGTGACAGAGGACCAAAAGAAAGGCAGATTGGAAGCAGGTGTTTTCATCTTAGGTCATTATTAATTTATCCATTTTAATGCGTGGGTGTTTTCATTTTAAAATATAATTCATATTAATAATTTTGTACTTAGGATGATTCAATTATTGAGCTGAACTAACTAGTCTGAGAACTCTGAAAACAAAAAATGCTTTATTTATAATACAGAGCTGAAACCTTATGTCATAGAACCTTTGGCCTCTAACCAAATCCTTACTAATATAAGGGGAAAAAATACCTGCCAAAATTTTCTCTTTTCTTGTAAATTTTCTGATATGAGTAGTTGTTAAAGACTGGGAAGAGTCACAGTGGGCCCAAATATTCCTCAAATTATATGATTATCTTTTGAATACTGATATAAGCAAATAATGTAGGATACCTGAATGTTCCAATTGTATATTTAGATATAACACTCAAATCTTTTGGTTAAATTTTTATTTTAAAATAAGAAACATAATTTAGGTATATAAAATATATAAAAACCAGCTGGGATATTACAAATTAAAGAAAATGATGATAATAATAATAACTATATAGCACTTCATATGTGTCAAGCACTGTGTTAAGGGCTTATGATTTTCTCTTTTGATCCTCACAATAACCAGAGGAGGTAAGTGCTGTTATTGTCTCCATTTTTCAGGTGAGGAAACTGAGGCAAACAGAGGCAAAGTGACTTATCTAGGGTCACCTAACTAGTGAGTATCTGAGGCTGAAGTTGAATTCAGGTCTTCCTAACTCTAGGCCCAGCATTCTTATTCACTGTGCCACCTACATGCCCCTAAAATGTACCTAGTAAGATTAAGAATTTTTGGGGCAGTTAGGTGGCGCAGTGTATAGAGCACCAGCCCTGGATTCCGGAGGACCTGAGTTCAAATTCGGCCTCAGATATATAACACTTATTAGCTGTGTGACCCTGGGCAAGTCACTTAACCCCATTGCCTGGCCAAAAAAAAAAAAAAGAAGAATTTTGCTGCTGTGTTTACAAGGAATGATGTAATTTATATAATTATATAATTTATGATCCTAGAAAAGCAAAATGTCAGTTGCCTTGGTCCAAGCCCAGCCTACTCCCTTCTATTGTTATTGATAGCTGAAGTCCTCAAATAAGTACTCTATACCTGAATATAGTATAATAAATGTACCCTATTTTAAAATTTTTTATTAATATATTTTTGTTTTTACATGTATTTTATTTCTGATTATATCTTCCCCTTTCCCCCCACCCACAGGGCAGGAAACAGTTTAAAAAAAAACATTTCAGCAGAACTAATACATCAATTGAGTGACAATATGTACAGTGTTCCATATCCTTAGTCTCCCACCTCTCCAGATAGGGGAGAGAATAAATGAAAAAGCATTTATTAAACATTTACTATGTGTCAAGCACTGTGCTGAGCACTAGGTATATAAACAGCTATAGATGAGCTCAAGGAGCTCATACCCTAATTGGATGAAATCACACACACACAGTCACACAAAAAGTGAGCTGCAAGGTGTATGAGAATCCCAGAAATCCTAATGGTTCAGTGCTGTGATATATAGCAAGGACTAGTAGTCCTTAGGTTATGTCACTAGGTTAGATAAGTGTACTACGGGTCTTCAGGGTGCAGTAGTAGGACAGATAATAAGACTTGGTGGTCTTCAGTATAACTAGAAGGAATAGAATTGCTGACTCATCTCTCCATTCCATATGAGCAGTCAAACAACCCAGATGGGTTCTGGGCCAGCCTTGGCCAGAGCAAAGGTAAAGAGGGAAGGATGCCCTTAGTCGGGGCAGGTCTGGGGAGAGAAGAGCGAATGAAGAGTCGTGGAGGAAACCAGAAAGGAGAAAGGGGCAGTTTTCCCTCCCTCACACCATACTTTCCTGACAGTTTCTTCTTCCTGTTAACAGTGAGAAGAACTATAAAAATAGATATCGAAAATGCACAGAAACCACAGACCGAGCAAGAAAGCCCATGGAAGTCAGAATGAGGGTTTTGATTAGAGAGGGCAAAGTTGTTAGTAGATAGTGGAAGCTGCTCAGAAATACTTTCTCTGGACACTTTCCTTTTTTCATTGGCAAAACAAGGGGACTAGAACAGATAATCTATAAGATCCAATCTAAATCCTTTAATCGCGTACATCAAACTATCCTGAAACCTGCAAAGCCAAGTGCAAGCCCTGAGAGGGTTTGACCACAAGTAAAGACAAGCGAATTATTATGATGCATTCTAATAAAAATAAAACCTGATGAAGGAAAAATTAAAGATTAATGAGAAAGTTTCCATCTTGTATCTTATGGTTTATTTTTTTTTAAAGTGTGGGGACTCTAGTAATTATTAAAACAGTTAAATATAAAACAAAAATATTTTAATTTTTAAAAAGAAGTAGAAAATTATTGGTTAAACCTTGATCTCAAAGCCAAAGTATGAGAACACTGCATAGTTATGTACCTCCCTCTCCAGTCTGCACTGAGACTACCACTTGATAACAACTACCCACATTTGAGGGGCAACTTTTTGAGAGGTTAATAAACCCCTCTGAGAACTAAATTTGCAAATCCCAAGTGAATAAATAACAACTTAATGACACCTGCTTTTTACATTTCATTACTTCTCCTTAATCCCATGCATTCTGAATTAGATTCCCATCATTCTACTGAAATGCCTCTTTATAGCAAAATCCTGTGATCAATTTTCTGAGGTTCCTTCTCACTCAAGGTCTATGATCCTATGAACTTTCCTCAGTCACCATTTTCTCTGATAGCTCTGATGCATTTTTTTAATATTTTCTTTATTATTATTATGAACTAGACAAACAGGAGTGACAGCTAGCTGCCACAATGTGTATAGAGTGCAGGGCCTGGAGTCAGGAAAACCTGACTTCAAATCAGACACTTACTAGCTGTGTGACCTTGTGCAAGTCATGTGACCCTCTATGCCTCAGCTTCTTCATCTGTAAAATGAGCTGGAGAAGGAAATGGCAAATCACTCCAGTGTCTTTGCCAAGAAAAACCCAAGTGGGGTCACATAGAGTCTGACACAACTGAACAATTAAAAAACTCTGGGCCAGTCATTTGACCTCTATGTAATTCAATTTCTTTAAAAGAATAGGCCATAAACTTAAAATCATGTAAAAGTGAATATTGAAAACTATCTTTACATGTAATTGGAAAAAATAAAATACTATTAAGTGGGGAAAAATACTATTAAGTAGAAAAAATAAAATACTATTAAATGAAAAAAAGTAGAAAAAAGGTGCTTGCTGTCTTAGGAAGGGGGCAGGTGAGAGAGGGAGAAAATTTGGAACTCAAAACTTTTAAAAAATGAAGGTTAAAATTGTAATTGGAAAAAATGAAATATTATTTAAAAATATTGGTTTTTTGCCTCCTGCATTAGTTTGTGAGTTCCTTGAGGACAGGGACTCTCTTTTATCTCTTTTCTTATCTTTGGTGCTTGCCATAGTCTAAGTATACAAGTAGTAGGTACACAAAAGCAAATAGTAGGTGTTTAATAAGTGTTGTTGATTAATTGACTAAATAAAAAAAGAAAAAGATATTTCCCCCCAAAAAATTATTCTGTTTTTACAAACAACATCTAATAATGGTACTTTAGAAATCACCTTGAATATATATGGAATTATTTTACCTAACTATAAATAATTGCAAATTATGTTTAATTTATTGCATTGTGTGATATTATCAGGTTAATAATAAATCATTTAAAATATAAAACAAAATAAAATTCTCCAAAAAAAAGGAGGAGGAGGAGGAGGATAGGCCATAGCAGTGGAGGGTATTTCTGGTGTGTGAAATCCAAGGGTGAATTGATCTTCAGTTTCTGGGTCATACTAGAAAAAGTCCAGGAGAGTTCTGAGTATAACCTTACTTTAAACCAGGAACCTTATCCATGATGCCAAACTGCCTTATTCTGTGAGGAATCATAATAATAGTTCTGTGTGGCATTACCAAATATTGGAACTCTGGGTAGATAGGCAAGTCTCTTAATCTCTCTGGAATTCAGTTTCATCATCTGTAAAATGAATGAGTTGCAGTAAATGGTCTCTGAGATCTCTTTCAGTTCTAGATCTATGTTCTATGAGCCTAAGATTGAAAAAGCAGTCTTATCAATGTAGTGGTAGTCGGACTTTTCTGAAGACTCCATTGTTTTTCCTCCCTTGTAAAGGGCAGCCCACACTTGACTGATTATTTTGCCTCTTTTTCTGTATGAAGAAATATTGCACAAATTGATAGTTTTGAAACCAAACTTTGTCCAGTATTACAAGAAAAGCAGCACAGGAAAGACTATGCAAGACCGCTTTGTAATTCCCAGTTCAAAACTTGGCAGAACAAAAGCTATGGTATGTCACTACAGTGCTCTTCTTCCTCAATCCCTAAATTTGATAGTTCCTTGAAGAAGATACCTAAGTGGTGTATAATAATATTTTATGCATCCATATAACATATATGCATAGAGAAATAACAAAAGTTTACAAGGCCTGATAGGCAGAAAAAGATATTCTAGAACAGAGAACATACACATATGTGTGTGTGAGTATATATTTCTTCTTACCATGGGAAAGTAAAGGGTGATAATGTCCTTACGTACTCTGCATTTTGAAATATATTTTATATGTACTTCCCCATTTGTGCTGTCTGCCAAAGGGATATATATGCTGGAGATGCTAGTCAGGGCAGAAAACTTCAGTTTATTTGATCCACCGACTATAGCTTAAAAGGTAATATTACCTTCCCTTTGTTCTGGAGGAGAAATCTCACAAGAGGAGAGATGAGTGCGGGAATGAGCTAGAAGACAAGAGAGACACATTGGAGAAGCACAGGGGTGAGCAATATAGCTACCTGGAATTGACCTTGATGCTTCTGACTTTGCCTGCAGCTGCTGCAAGAATAGCGGGAGGCGAGTGATAAGAGCCTGAGAAGGGTACAAAGGAGGGCCATTTTAGAACTGACCATTCTGGAGAAATGATACCAGATGGTGATTTTTGGCTTTCCCTCCTCCTCTTTCTTTCTAACTGGAAGGTCTTAGATTCCAAGCTTGCCTATTCGCTGTAGTTTGCTTACATTTCCTTTCAATTTGTATGGGGAACTTGGCATTAGATAAAAAATGTACTCAACCATACCAACTTCAGATTTTTATGTGTTTCATTTTGGGTAATGGAAAACACAGGAAAGGGCAGTGACTAGCGTGTGTGTGTGTGTGTGTGTGTGTGTGTGTGTGTGTGTGTGAGAGAGAGAGAGAGAGAGAGAGAGAGAGACAGACAGACAGACAGACAGACAGAGAGAATGAGACAGAGAAAATAAACTTTGCTAGAAGTCACTAGTATTTGTCTTGATGGGAGGGGCTCTATAGTTAAATTAAAATAATCATTGATTTTAAATTCCACAACTTCCCCAAAGAGGGAAAGATTAAGTAAATCCAAACCTAGGCAAGATCTGAGCCACAAGTAAGTTTTAGGCAGTTGGGGAAGTTTGGTGAGTTAAATAAAGTTGGAGGAAGTTCCCTCAGAAGCACTGGTCTTCAGGAACCCATGTGAGGCGGCGCTGCCAGTGGTGACTGTAAAAATCACAGTTAGTGGGAGGAGAGTCATTCCTCCAGCACATGGTTGGAGGCCATCCAAGAGGGAGTAGCTACCTGTTTACTTTAGCCGAACACTGCTCCCTCCCCATCAACTGCTATGTACCTATACACATACAGTACATATACATATACCTGTACATATACCCTCACATACATACACAATACAGATGTACACAGTACCTACATGTAATGCATGTATACATGTGTGCACGCAGAATACATAACATATATACCTGCTACAGTACACATCCATGCACACACATACACAGCATATGCTGGTAATATGTATATGTTTACATGTATACATGCACTACAGGTACATGCATTAAACGTGCGAGCACACGCACACATACTGAAGAGTAGAGGCCATTTTTGTTCTCATTTGTTTCACTGCTTCTTGTTTTGGCAAGGATGACTTCATGTCAGCTTTTTTCTACTCTTGTTGCTGTTGTGTGTTTTAAGCAACTTTACATGGTTCTTTATTTTTATTGTTCTCTGGCTTGGTGAGGAGTTTTGAGGATACTTGTCCTCTACCTTCCCCCACACCTGAATTAGTTTCAGAACTCTCTTACTTTTTCCTGAGGGTTCAGAGGTTCAGGGTCTCTCTTGCTTTCTGGCCTAAGCAGAGCCTTAACAAACACCAACAATAACCATCAAATGGGAACTAAGCCCAGGAATGTCTTCACTGTTCTGTATTATCTTCCCATAAGTTCCAGTTTCAGTCCCAGAAGTTGTTATATCCATATGTTTTATGAATTCTCTTTCTCTCTGTGCACGTCTGTGTATGTCTTCTTTTCATGAACCTTAGCCCTATTTAGCTACTTTCTTTGAGTCTTCTCTATTCTTTAAGTTGTTAAAGCTAAGTTTCTAGGGCAACGTAATTGAGTTAATTCTTATTTTAATGAACATTTTGCTTACTTGCCTGAGCTAAAATTTCCCCAATATGATCAAAGTATATTTTAATCCCGGATGCTTAATAAATTTGCACTCTTCGTTTTCAAGGAAGGACCTGTGTAAGCAAGAGTAACTGGGTGCAGTCTGCCAAGACACGCTATTGCCAAGGCTAAAAGCTTCCACGTTCATTGGGCTGAATGTAAAAGAAGCATATGCTCATGAGAAAAGTTTCTGGGAATTTGTATAAGAAGCATATGTTCATGTAAAGAATCTTGCTAATGGTTTTGGTGGTAAGTATGGGCATGCATGTGTGTATGCATTTCCATGAATTGTATAGGTGATGATAGAGTATTCAGGCAAAATAATGTTTGTGTCACAGTGAGTGACCACAAATGACAGTAGCACAATTGTATTCTTGGCTAGACTTGGCCTAGCTTTCATTTCTATTAGTTTGTTGAAGAAGTGTTTATGTATATAAACTGAGAAAGAACTTTGAATGCTAGATTTGAAATATTCTTGAAATGTGCAACTTAGAACTATGTTAGTAATTAACAGTTCTATGAAGTTTTAGTTTTAAAGCTAGAAAGTTTGGGCCTTGAGACTTCCTATGTAAATGAAAGAGGAAGAGAATTTGGAGTTTTGGCTTTGTGATGTCCTGTAATAGTCATACTCACATGCAATCTTCCTTCTCTTCTGACTGTTATAAAGTTTACTTTATTGTTTGTTTGTGTGTTTTAGGCAGTTGGGGTTAAGTGACTTGCCCAGGGTCACACAGCTAGTAAGTGTCAAGTGTTTGGTCTGAGGCCGGATTTGAGCTCGGTACTCCTGACTTCAGGGCCAGTGCTCTATCCACTGCGCCACCTAGCTGCCCCTATAAAGTTTACTTTAAACTGTACTGGGCAGGTGCACAAAGCTGCTCTGGGACAGGTGTTTAGGATAGCTGTTAATCTTGGCTCAAATTAATATATGGATTCTGAAACTTATTGTCTTCCCATTTTGGCAACCACTCACCACCAAAGACTTGGAATTCCTTTATAAAATGCTTCCCTTTTTAATCTTACTGAAAATCAATGCTTGTTTGTTATTACCAACAAAACCCAACAAGATAAGCTAGAAAGGGAAATTCCATTACAAATAACTACATACTATATAAAATGTTTTGGAGTCCACCTACCAAGAGACACACAGGAACTCTGGATGGGGGAATATAACATCATCATCATCATCACCAGCATTTACATAATACTGTGTGCCAGGCAAAGTGTTAAGTGCTTTACAATTATTATCTCTTTTGATCCTCAGAACAGCTCTGAGAGGTAGGTGCTGTTATTATTATTATTCCCATTTTACAGTTGAGGAAACTGAGGCAACAGAGGCTAACCAAACAAGGAATAAAGAGGATCAAAAAGAGAAAATTTTGATTACATAAGATTGAGCAGCTAGTTGCTGCAGTGGATAGAGTGTTAGGCCTGAAGTTAGGAAGACTCATCTTCCTGAGTTCAAATCTGGCCTCAGACACTGCCATAGCTGGGCAAGTTAACCCTGTTTGCCTCAGTAAAATGAGCTGGAGAAGGAAATGGCAAACCACTCCAGTATCTTTGCCAAGAAAACCCCAAAAGGGGTCATGAAGAGTAGGACACAATTGAAAACAACCAAACAGCAACAAAAATGGAAAAGCTTTTGCACAAATAAAATCAGTGCGGTTAAAATTAGAAGATAATTAGATGGCACAGTAGATAGAGCACCGGCCCTGAAGTCAGGAGGACCTGAGTTCAAATCCAGCCTCAGACCAAAAACTTGACACTTACTGGCTGTGTGACCCTGGGCAAGTCACTTAACCCCAATTGCCTAAAAAAAAAAAAAACCCAACCCATAAAATCAGAAGATAAACAGTTAACTGGGAAAAAGTATTTGCAGCTAGTTTCTCTGATAAAGGTTCTCATACCAATAAATGATTCAAATGTACAGGGTGTCTCAAAAGTCTCAGTGCAGTTTTAAGCTTTAGTAGATTAAATATAAAATAGCTATTAAAAGTTAAAACTGCATTAATACTTTTGGGACACCCCATATAAGAACAAGAGAAATTATCCAATAGATAAGTGGTTAAAGAGTATTAAAAAAAATCTAAGCTACTAACAATTACATTAAAAAATGCTCCAAATCACTAGTGATAAGGAGAGAGATAGAGGGAAGGAACTGAACCAAAGATTTCATTCGTATAGGGAGCTCCCAGGTGAAGAATCTCCCTCTAGCATGGCAGACCTTCACCTCCTGGATGAGAGGTTTAAGTGACTCACCTGGAGTCGGAATCAGTATTTTTTAACACTGAGATTTACCACAAAGTAGGCTAATGTTTATAGACTGGGTCAGCTGTATGGTAGCTGTAGCTAGGAAGCTACAGAAGCAGGATTCAAACCTAGGCCCTTCCTTCTTATCCCAAATGTAGCTCTTTTCCCGCTATACTCTGCTGCCTCTCATTATTGGTCATTTGGGGAAATGGTCAAGTAAAGAATGCCTCTTTGAATTTTCAACTTGTTTCTCTTGTCTGTAGATTTGGCTTTGAAGCCAGGAAGACCTGGGTTATGTAGTACTTACTATATAGTGAGTACTAACTCACAGGTCCAGTGCCTTTCCCAGTAGCACCTACTTCACAGGGTTTTGTGTGGATCAAATACGATAATACATGCAAAGCTCTTTGTAATCCTTAAAGCTCTATATAAATGTTGGCTATTATTATTAAATTGTACCTCACAATCCAGAAAGCTCTCATTTCTCAGGGAGTAAGGTGCCTGGGAAACATTACATTAAATGAGGGTCCATATGTTTATCTAAGACCTGACCATGAGCTCACACAGATATAATCTAACTATATAATTAAGGGTCCTAGACTCAGACTCAGATCCTTAGGCAGTTAGTATCTTACTGGGAAAGGGATCATTTTCTACAGTTTTTCTTCTCAGCTCAAACTGTGAGTCATTTATTCCAAACTTGCCTGCTTATTTCCTATAGATCCATCTAAGAGGGAGAAAGTGAGAAGGTTGCCCTGTTCTATTAAAATTATGTGTACATACAAGGGGGGGAGGGGAAGAGAGAGAGAGAGAGAGAGAGAGAGAGAGAGAGAGAGAGAGAGAGAGAGAGAGAGAGAGAGAGAGAGAGAGATTGACTAGGAGTTAGAACTAGGAATCTGCTGTTTAAATACCCTAGATAATTTCCTATAACAAACATAGTTAAGATTGGTGAAGTAGCCTCTAAGTTAATGTTAGTGAAATAGCCATTGGAGGGCTAATCAGTTTCCTTTTCTCCTTCAAGTTTTATTGTTTCCTTTTGTATTTACACGCAGTAATTTATTTCTGCTTTAACCTTACCACTGCTGTACTCTCCCTTGCAACAAAACTCAACATCACCATAACCATGTGATAGCCATAGTTCTGCACCTTTCCACTAAGAGGAAAAATGTGCCTTTCACCATCAATTCTCCAGGACTGAGATGGATCATTACAGTTAGTTTGATTGCCTTTTAGAGATGTTTTCATTAACATGATTGTTCGAATCCTGATTATTATACTTTGTATCTGCTTATAGAAGTTTTACTATATTTCTCTGTATTTCTCGTGTCTATTGTTTCTTAATCCAGCCTTCCAATTTATGGGCAAATTTGAGGACAATACCTTTAGAAAATAGAACGGAATTACTTATCCTTGATAACCAAAATTAAGCCTTCTTTTACATGTTGAGAACATTGTATACACATAAAATGTCCATTAATTTTAAGAATTGATCAACAAAAAGGACAGCTATACAAAGTAAAATGTGGAAACATATTTTAAAACCTCATTTTTAGTTTTTTCTTTCCTATCCCTTTGCTTTTGGAGATTGGCCTCCATGTCTTGTCCAGGCTGGGAGTATAGTACTATTCAGAGTCCTAATTCCAAAACTGATCAGCAGGGAAGCTTTAATGTGTTAAGTTCCTCCAAACCCTTCAAACAGCCCGGAGTTGGACTTAACCCCTACACCCTATGGGCTTCACCCATACTATAGCTAAGAACTCCTATATTCAAGGGATCCACCTGCTTCAGCCTCCCCAACTTCTCCCCCTATTACAAGCACCATGCCTGGCCATTTTTAGTTTTTCCAGAAATATTAAATACTATTTCCCTTGTCAGGCAGTTAGGTGGTGCAGTGGGTAGAGCCCTGGACCTGGAATCAGGAAGATTCCTCTTTGTGAGTTCAAATCTGGTCTCACAGTTACAAGCTGTGTGACCCTGGTCAAGTCACTTAATCCTGTTTGCCTCAGTTTCCTCATCTGTAAAATGAGCTGGAGAAGGAAATGGCAAACTACTCTGGTATCCTTGCCAAGAAAACCACAAATGGGGTCATGAAGAGTCAGACATGACTGAAAAAATACCAACTCAACACCACATTTCCCTGGTCAAAAAGCCCTTTACAGACTTCCTTGTTTGAAAGTGGATTAGATTGAGGGCAAAAAGGCCTTTCTTTCATAAGGAAATAGATAAAGGATAGAAACCAATCATTTAACAAAGAGTAACTTGTATATAAGATAATTGCCTTCTCTGTCCCTGAAGTGACTAGAATGTTGACCTATCTAAGGGTAATCACCTCTTTATTAATCTTCCTAGGACTTCCATAGACCAGAAGTCCTATTTCTAGCTTGGCATTCAAAGTCATTATCCAGGAAAGGAATTCCTGTGGAGAAGGGGTCAGCCACCCTCACCAACTACCAACCATTTGCTACCTATGGGGTAGGCAATCCTGCCCAGCTGAGGCACCAAGGCATCCTGAGAGAGAGATAGGAGGCATTGTGTGCTAGGTTAAGTCAAAGTACCATCATGTCAACCATGTTATTGGGGGGATGTTATTCCCCCAAAACATCAGAACTGCTTTCAGCCCAGTACCTATAGTTAGTCAGTTGACAAACATTTATTAAGCACCTACTATATCCCAGACACTGTGCTAAGCACTGGGGATACAAAGAAAGGTAAATGACAATTCCGGCTCTCAAGGAGTTGTTGTTGTTTGTCCTTTGTTGTTGTTTTCTGAGAGGACCAATGACACCCCAAGTGCTGTCTTGACTCATGAGTGAATTGGTCTTAAGTGAGGCAAAATTGCACAAAATCATCAGCCTTACTCTCTCTCTTCCAGAGTCATCATAAGTCCAGTGGCAAGACAAAAATCAGAATGACTGGTGATGGCCCAGGATGTAGTGGATGACCATGGCATCTTTGATGGTTGACCAAGATCTAAGCAGTTGCCTTCATGGCCTACTCTGCTGGGGGAAGTCTTCACGTGTTTGGGGTAGACATCCCCCTAACTCACCCATGGGTTTGAGACTCATCTGTTGGTTACCCTCAACCTCGTTTAGCCCGTTTGCTGACACATTTAAGCGGGGGTGGCCACTGCACATGCTACAGCTTCTTGAAGCAGCAAGTGAGAGCGCCAGGCAAACACCAGGGTGGAAGAGCGCCCCAAAAAGGGCTCAGCAAGCCCTCACACCAGAGATGCTAGTCCATCTTGACACCCTGTATATCCCATTGGCTCACAAGGAGCGAATGGGAGAGCCAACATGCAAACAACCACAGACAAACAAGATATAAACAAAACAAATTGGAGATAATCAGTAGAGGGAAGGCATTAGCATTAACAGAGGCAGGAAAGACTTTTTTGCAGAAGGTGGGATGTTAGCTGAGACTTGAAGGAAGCCAGGGAAGTTAGGAGGTGGAGGTGAGGAGGGAGAGAGTCCCAAGAGTAGAATTCTGGTATGACAGACAGACAGTGAAAATGCCTGCAGTGGGGAGATGGAGTATTTAGTGTGAATAGCAGGGAGACCTGTGTCACTGGATTGAAGAAGAGTATGTGGGTAGGAGTGTTGTAAGGAATAAGAAGACTGGAAAGGTAGGAAGGGACATGCTATGGAGGGCTTTAGAAGTCCCAAAGAAGATTTTATATTTGGTCCTGGAGGTGACAGAGAGCTACTAGAGTTTATTGATTATGCATGTGTATGATGGGGTGGGGGTGGGGTTGGTGATATGTTCAGACCCACACTTTGGGAAGATCAATTTGACAGCTGAATGGAGGATAGACTGAAGTGGGAAGAGGCTTGAGATGGGGAGACCAACCAGCAGGCCATTGCAATAGTTCAGACATCAGGTGATGAGGGCCTGCATCAGGATGGTGGCAGTGTCAGAGGAGAGGAGAGTACATAGAGGAGATGTACAAAGGTTGAATTGAAGGGACTTGGAAATTGATTGGATATGGGGTGAGAGAATGAGGAGACCTGGAGGTTACCTAGGGTGTGAGTCTGTTTGACTGGGAGGAGAGTGATATCTTCAACAGGAATAGGAAAGTCAGAAAGAGGGAAGGATTTGGGAGGGAGAGGTAATAACTTTGATTTTGGACATGTTGAGTTTAACATGTCTATAAGATACCCAGTTTGAAATGTCCAATAGGCAGTTGGAGATGAAAGACTAGAGGTCAGAAGAGAGGTTAGAGTTGGACAAATAAATCTGAGATCATCTGAATAGAGATGATAGTTGAAATACAGCTATCCTCAAGGGCAGATATTGTAGAAGGACCTACCTTCCTCATCACCACGAGCAATATCTGCTGACCAACCATCACCAATGAGCAGATAAGCACAAAAGCCCTGGGAGTGGCAGCACCCTACCCCCACTCCCAGACCACTGGCTCTGTTAGAAGCCCAGACCTGATAACTATTATCCTGGGAAGCAATTCCTGTTGAGAAGGGCCTACCTATCCCCACCAACTGCCCATCAACTGCCACCTGCAAGGCAAACAGGTCAGCCTAGCTGAAGCAGCAAGGCAACCTAAGGAAAGAGACGGGCAAGTCAGGCAACCTTGACCACCATCTCTCCTCATACCTTGATGAAGATAACCCAGGATCTTAAGTAAATCCAAGAGCCTTGGGATAGCAATGCTTTCAGCCCGGTGGCCATAGCTATCTTCCTTGAAGCAACAAGATGCACCCTGGTCAACTGTGCTCCTGGAGGTGCCACAGCCACAGTTCCTGGAGACTCAGAAAAGTTTTCACTTACCATCAAAGTCCTGGGCAATGTTGAATGGTTCCATGTCAGAAACTGATATGACTATCAGTGGACTGGGATATTAAAGATGAGGCATTACTGTCTGCTTTCCCGAAGCGCCCTAAGGACTGTGGGACTTTCCATCAGACTTGCAGATGAAACCTTGCATTTGTTGTCTCCCTCATTAGAATGTGAAGTTCTGGAGAGCAGGGGCCATCTTGCTGTTCTGTTTGTATCACCAGGACTTAGCACAATGCTTTGCACGTAGTAAAAGTAAAAGTTAAAAAAAGTAAAAGTAAAAGCTTAAAAATTGTTTTCTTCCTTCCTTCCTTCCTTCCTTCCTTCCTTCCTTCCTTCCTTCCTTCCTTCCTTCCTTCCTTCCTTCCTTCCTTCCTTCCTTCCTTCCTTCCTTCCTTCCTTCCTTCCTTCCTTCCTTCCTTCCTTCCTTCCTTCCTTCCTTCCTTCCTTCCTTCCTTCCTCCTTCCTCCTCCTTCCTTCCTTCCTTCCTTCCTTCCTTCCTTCCTTCCTTCCTTCCTTCTCCCCTGAAAAGATTAGCCCTAGATGTACTTGGGGGAAGTGCCCTGAGGACTTCAAAGGGAAGCACCCTTTTCTATTATTCAGAAGAGATTTGCCCTCTTTTATTCTGAAGATATTCTTCAACAACTCTCAAAAGGGGGACCATGAAGTCAAAAAAAAATTCATAATAATGTTAAGGTGTTCAGATTTTGCTAAATATAGATAGCTATAACCCACATAAATGAAAGTACTTTGAGGAGATCCTCAATAATTTTAAAGAATATAAAGGGGTCCTGAGACCAAAAAATTTGAGAACTGCTGTCCTGTATCAATTTTGGGAGGGAATCCCATTGATTTCTTGACCAGAATAGTCCAGGAAGAAATGATACTTTTTTCTTTAACTCAGCCTTCCTGGAATTTTGACCCTAAAACTGTCCTTTAACATATTATCACCCTAGAAATGTTCCATCAAATTGTATTGAGGTAGAGAGCTACATTGGAGGGCATGTTTGAAGTCATTTTGAAGTTTGAAGTCAGTTTGAAGATCTCTCTAAGGCAGAATTGACTTAAATATTAGATTAATCATAAATTAAATAAAATTACTTCTGCTAGATTTTCTTAAAATAAAAAGTATTTTAAGCAGCTCAAATACATTTAGTGGGTATTAGTTTGATCAGGGATTTCCTTTGTACTTTGGAGGTGTATTGGGGATGGAGGAGACTTGTGACTGATTTTGCTATCTTTACATCTCTTTTCTAACCCACCCAGTACACCCGATAAAATAGTATTAGGAATATTACATGAGTAAAAGGATTGTGCTCTTAAAATTTCTGGGTGTAAAAATTCCCCATTATTAAGTAATTAAATTCATTAGCTAAGGGCAGATGCAGAAAGGAGGATTTAGGTTTTTTTCCCTTGTTTTGTTTTTTGTACTTTCAAGCTTTCACTGGAGAGGGTTTTTCTGGTTATAGAAAGGGAAGAGGCAATTTCATATGAGATCAAAAAAAGGACAGAGGGGAATTAGGGGGAACCGGAAACCCAATAAGAGATGGTACAGGGAGATAGCATCTGTTACACATTTCCCTTCTACTGCCAAATTTGGAATGAGAAAAATATAGAAATATATAGTTGGGAGTTTTATGTAACATCATTAAAATACATTTTCTAAGAATTAAAAATATTCCTGTTACTAAAAACAATAGCATTCATTTTTTAAAAAGTGGAACTGAGGAAATACAAATAAAATGAGGACAAAAGGACTTGAGAGAACATGTGCATTCACTCAAGGCTGTGTGATATCCGTTATGACAACTAAAAAGGTCAACTCCATTCCCATAAAGAATCTGTGTGGCAATTTTTCCTCAGTTGGAGGGGTTTGGGAAGGAAAGATGTGTGAGATTCCTAAAACCTACGCTATAATCCTAAATTAGCATTATGCTGAGGGTACTATATAGATAATCCTTATTTTTGTGGAAAAGTATCAGGAAAAGTGATTTTCATAGATTCGACATCTTGTTCTCTTTCAAGCAAAGTATATTAGCTCAATTATGGGGTTATAGATGGTATAAACTCCTAAAACCAGAATTTTCTCTTGAAAAATCTTTAAGTAGAGTTTGTCACTAGGGGTACTGAGTACTGGGAGTGCTATCTCAAAGAATTCCTATAAATTCTCTGTACTCATTAAACTTCCTTCTCATTAAGCTCAGGACTCTTTATGTGGTTTTCCTTGGAAATTAGTTTTCTTCTTCCCTTATATTGCCGTTTTCAATGCTTGTCAGAGAATTTGAGAAGTTTTTACTTCCTCTTTTCCTCCTAATTTTCTTAATCAAAGGTATTTCCATCCAGATGACTATATACCATTCACCTTGCCTGTTTTTTTTGAAAGTTTGTTCTAAACTTTTTTTTAACATTACTACCATTTCTTGATCCTATCGTCCAGAGAGTCTTATAACAAAAATAATTATGAAAAACAAACTGAAATATCAACCCCACCTAATAGCTATGCAACATTCACCATCCCTAGTCTACCACTGCCCTCTTAACAGTGTCATTATAAGTCCTCTGCAATCAAGATTAGTCATTATATAAATCTGAATTCTGAAGTCTTTGAATGTTATTTTATGTTACATTGTTGTGGCTATCATGTAGATTGTTCACTCACGCCTTTCTCTGAATTTCTAATATCCATTGCTACTTATAATGCAATACTAGTTACATTTATATATTATCATTTGTTCAGCCTTTTCCTAGGCAATGGGCACATACTTTATGAGTATTTTAGTATTTATTCACCTTAACCAGTTAGATAGGCCCTCTGTGAGAACCATTCCTAATGTTCAAGTGATGTCTACAGAGTGGCCCAGAAATCTTAGAAAGGAAGGGTTTAAAAGACAGCCCAAGAACATGGCTATGTATGCTGCTGTTGGACAGCTCTTGTATACTAAATTTCTCTCCAGTCCTTAGGATGGCTTCTCTACAGATACCTAAGCTCTTTGGTTATCTCTTTGGGCTAGATTCTCCCTCCTAATATTGAATACAAACAAGTTTTACCCACTGATAAAATTTTCTGTCTCCCAGGCGTCAGGAGTTGAATTGTGGTTACATACCCATGGGAGCTTCTGAAGTCTCTAGACTTAAACTGGGGTTACTCAGATCAAGAGCTCCATGCTGGATGTCATATATACAACAGAGGTCTAGGCTAGCCACATTTACAAAATTCAGAGTGACATTTATACATATTTGATCACTCATGTGTTTTTGCTCTCTCTGTAAATTAAAAGCTAACCCAAATATATTTAATATTCTTTTAAAGTGGATTGGGTCATTCCTGTTTTTAAGAGTTTGTCATTTATTATATAGCATGTCTCCAAAGTCTTAGTGCAGTTTTAAGTTTTAATAGCTTCAGCCATATAACTGTTACATACTAACAAATAATCATTTGAAAATTTTCATTAAAATTTTTTACGCTCATTTGGTTTTATAAATTATGAATAACAAAATTTTCATTTTAATAAGACAAACTATCTTTTTTGTGTGTGGAACAGTTTCTGGAAAACTGCTTTCTCAGCATGGTAGATAAATAGAGGAGGTCTTCTTGCTTGGCCACCTCTGTGACCTGATCTATCTCCAGTAGACTTTTTTTCATAAAGTCTTTTTAAAGCCATTATGTGTGCACCAAAACCTCATTCTTTGGATGTGCTTAAAGCTAGGATTACACATATAGTCCTTTCCATCACTGAGCATCAGCTGATAAAAGTTTTTACAAAGTCTGAAAAGTGACTAGAGTTTTGTATAGCACAAGATGATGGTTATGTTGAATTTTAATAAGAAACATCACTATTTAACAATTTAAATAGTTAACCTTTCAATTGTTTTTGTATGTTTGTAGCATTAATATTTCTGAAGTTATTTAAATTTAAAACTGCAATAAGAGTTTTGAGAGATGCTACAAATGTTGATCTCCAAAAGTCCAAGGTCTGATCACATAATTTCAAGATTATCTAGGTACTTGTTATTTTTCTTTCCTGTTTATTAATGACTCTACTAGAAGGCTAGAAAGAGAAAAAGAAAGGAAAAATTAAAACACTTAATTTTGGATATTAATGACTGAGGATAGAGATGGTTAAACCAATTGAAGTCAGGCTTTCATTTAATTTGTTGAATTTGTGCTATTCTTATCTCTTTTTAGTTCTAGATTTTATAAGCCTTGAGATTAGTTATCTTGTGAACTGTTCTAACAGGTAAATGGCTGGGAGACAAAGGAATTAGTAGAAGTTGTATTTTAAAACCCTAGATGCCCCTTTGTTAAAAAAAAAAAAGAAGCTACATTATTAATTACCCAAGAGCAAAATACCTATGTTCAAGCTGTCACTCTCTTGATTCAATAGGCTTTTAAAATTTATTAATGAACAACTAAGCAGAAGAAACTAACCAGTGGATTCTAAATTGGGAAGGATTTTCTTTCTTAGTCATTTGGGCATTTGTAGTGGCCAAAGCTCATCACTTTAACACCAATATTTTCAAAGACATTAAAATGATAAATAACCTGGAATAGTGTATAGTGAGGGAAGCAGGATAAAGAATGTTATCACAGATGGCTTGTGTGGAAAAAGTGGCATAACATATTATTGAAGATATGTATAACTAGGAAATAATAGTAATAAGCCAGCAGTTATGTAGCCCTTTAAGATTTACAAAGCACTTTACATATATTATCTCATTTAATTCTCACAATAAATATAGGATAAGCATTTACTAAATGCTTACAATGTGCCAGGCACTGTGCTAAATGCTTTATTAATATTGTCTTATTGGTTTCTCACTATAACCTTGGGAAGTAGGTGCTGTTATTATCCCCATTTTACAGTTGAAGAAACTGAGGCAGACAGGTTAAATGACTTGCCCAGGGTCACACAGCTAGAAAGTGTTGGGCTGGATTTGAGTGCAAGTATTCCTGACTCTAGCCAGCATTCTATCCACTTCACCATCTGTCTAACATAATAACCCTGTGATATAGGTGCTATTATGAACCCATTTTAAAGATGAGGAAAATGAAGTTGAAAGAGGTTAAGGGATTTGCCCCCAGTTACACAGCTAATAATGGTATGGGAACAGGGTTTGAATTCATAAAAGAAGGTAGGCCATACAATGAGAATAAAGGATTACTATCCTCATTTTGCAAATATCACAGTCTTTTGTTTTTTCACTTTTCCATCTGCCTTCCAATTTTTTTTTTTTTGGCGAGGCAATTGGGGGGCTAGATTTGAACTCAGGTCCTCCTGACTCCAAGGCTGGAGTTCTATCCACTGTGCCATCTAGCTGCCCCATGCCTCTGCCTTCCAATTTCTGATCCTGTTATTTAATCCCCACTACAACTTCCAATTTTTCCACCTCTCAGATCTTTGCCAGGTCATCATCCCTGTGCTGGCTGTATTCTTCTTCCCCATCTTAATCCATTTGTGAACCAGTTCAATTCTACACTATCCCTTTCTTGAATTCCTTGCCCGCCTTATCTTATCACCAATCTTGTCTTGCCAAGCCCTAGTCTTGGGTTCCACCCATGATCTGTTTGCATTTTCTTCTATGTGGGTGCTACTGAATGAAGCAGGAGAAAGTCTTGGAACTGTACTGACTGGGTCCACTACAAATTTATGTCACATAACATTAACAGGGCTCTCACTTCAGCAAGGTAATACTTTTATACCTCTCTAGTGACTTCCTATCCTACTCACCAGAGCACCTTTTACAGTTTCATCTCCTCTAGCTTCTCATGACTTTCCCTCTCCCCAATCTCTCAGCTGAGAACCTTGCCCAATATTTCACTGAAAACAAACAAACAAACAAGGCCATTAGTTGAGAGCTCTCTTTTCTTCTCTTCTCCTCATCTCATTCCACTCAAATGCCTTTCCCCACTACCTTCTTCTTCATGCCAGCCTCATATGAAGTGGCTGTTCCCCTTGTCAAGGCAAATGTACATGCAAAAGTGATGTTATCCTGTCCCATCTTCTCGGGCAGATTTCCTACTCTATCACCCCAATCTCACTAATCTGTGAACTTTTCTAGTCTACTGGCTGCTACCCTACTGTCTAAAAATACACTTATCTGTCCCCATCCTCAGAAAACCTTCAGTAAATCCATTCCTACTAGCTTTCATCCTATATAATGGCTCCCTTTTGTGGCCAATCTCTGAGGAGGCTGTTGTCAACTGACTCCTCCATTACCTCTCCTCTCACTGTCTTCTTAACTCTCTCCAGTCTGGCTTCTGACTTTGTCATTGAACTATCTCCAGCATTACTAATAATCTGTTAATTGCCAAATCTAATGCATTTTCTTTCTTTCTTTCTAAATCTTTCTTGATCTTTCTGGAGTCTTTGATACTGTCAGTCAACTTCTTGACACTCTTTTCTTTCTAGGTTTTCATGATACTAGTCTATCCTAGTTCTCCTACCTAAGTAACTAGGGTGTGTGGGGAGTTCAGGAAGGACTAGCACCTCTCAGGTGAAGGCTTGCCCAACCCTTTTCAGGCTGCTCATTTACCTTTGGTATCTACCTTCACCCAACTTTCACTTGTGTCTCTAAGAAACTGTAGCATTCTTTAGCAGTCACACCTCAGAAAACCATCTTGTTAAACCATCTTAGCAAATAGGCTAAACCAGGTTAAGGTTAACCGGCAGGTCTCATATCTGTCAGTGGGTTAGGGCAATATCTATCCCAAGTATGTGAAGACTTCCCCTGTGAAATGGGTGGATGAGAACAATTTGTTCCAATGGCCATGAAGCAGGTAATATGGAAGCTTAGAGCTCAGTCAGGCATTTGATCAAGATGCCAAAGTCATCTACTGCATGCTGAACCATCAGCAGTCATCTTGATTTTTGTCCTGCCAGTGGACTTCAATGACTGGAAGAGAGAGTAATGCTGATGACTTTGTACAACTCTGCCTCACCTGAAATCCAATTTAAGTGCAAGAAGACATCACCTGTGATATCACTGGTCCTCTTTGAAAACTAAGGATGATTAACAGCAACAACCTGTTTAACCATTCTTTCCCAATCTCCTTTGCTAGTGCTTTACCCAGGCCACACCTGCAAGCCGTGAGTATCTCCCAAGGATCTGTGTTGGGCCCTCTTCTTTTCTCCCTCTATAATATTTAGCCTAATAGATTCAACTATTATTTCTTTGCAGATGATTCTCAGATCTCTTTATCTAGCCCAAAACTCTCTTTTGACCTTTAGTTTTACATTTCTAGCTGCTCGTTAAAATCTCAAACTGATATCTTATAGATATCTTTAACTCAACATATCTTTCTCCTTTCTTCCTAACTTCCTCATTATTGTTGAGGGCATCACCATCCTTCAAGTCACCAGGCTCAAAACCTAGATGTACTATCCTCGACTCTTTCTCAACCCCCATATTCAATCTATTGCCAAGTACTGTAGATTCTACCTTTAAAACCTCTCTCATATATATGCCCTTCTGTCCTCTGACTTAGCCACCATCCTAGTTAAGGCTCTCATCACTTCATGCCTGGACTTTCACAATAGCCTTCTGCTTGGTTTTCCTGCCTCAAGTCTCTCCTCACTCCACTTCATCCTCTACTCACTTATCAAAACTATCTTCCTAAACAGGTCTGACCAGGTCATTCCCCTTTATAATAAACTACAGTGGTTCCTTGTTACCTCCAAAATCAAATATAAAATCCGTTTGGCTTTTAAAACCCTTTGAAACCTGGGCCCTTACTACCTTTCTAGTCTTTTCTCAATGTACTCCCCCTCGAAGTATTCTTATGATCCAGTAATACACGCTGTTCCTCTCTGGAGGCAGTCTATTTCCTGACTCAAAGCATTTTCACCGGCTGCTCCACATCCCTGAAATGTTCTCCTTCATCATCTGTTTCCTGGCTTTCCTGGTTTCTTTTAAATCTCAGCTAAAATCCTACCTTCTGTAAAAAATTTCTCCCTGTTCTTCTTAATATTAGTGTCTTCCTTTTGAGATCATCTTCAATTTATCCTGTATATATCCTATTTATATGTAGTTCTTTGAATGTTGTCTCCCTCATTAGAGTGTGAACTCCTTGAAGGCAGGACTATTTTTGCCTTTCTTTATATTCCTAGCAAAAAAAAAAGTGTATAGACAACATGTTTTAATAAATATGATTTTCACCTTAGGGGAAATGTGGTGGGGAGGAAGGGAGGATGAGGTCAAAGGGTCAATATAGATTTCACATGGAAGAGGTAGTACCTGGGCTAGGCCTTGAAGAAAGAGAAGTATTTTAATCTGAAGAGCTGTGGTGGGAAGTGTATTTCACAAGTCAAAGAGAATAGGAGAGGCGATTGACTGAAGCCTCAGAAGCTTCTGATTTCCACATTTTCTCATCTTTCCAAAGAAGTATAAAGTTGCTACTGTAGTTGGAGTTGAAATCATTATAATTTCATTTTTAACACTTCTTTTTCTGAATATTACTCAAAGATTCAAGACTAAAAGCATTTTTTGTTTGTTTTTAATAGAGACTTTAGTAGCTCTGGTTCAGTCATTCAATTCAATTCTACAAATATTTACTGAGCTAGTAAGGTGGGCCAGCCAGGTACTGTGCTAGGCTCTAGGGATATAAATACAAAAGAGAATAGTAGCTATATTCAGGGAGCTTCCTGTCCAGAGTTAGCTTTACTTTTCTAGGGCAGGGGTTCTTAACTTTTTTGTGTCAATCTGGTGAAATATAGATGCTTTCTCATAATATGTATACACACATATATGTATGTATACACATACATACATATATGCATATGTGTATATATGTACACATGCATATATGTTCTCTCCATTATTTAAGAAACTGTTAAGTTTCAGTTAGAGGTTAACTGAAAATAAGATATAATTTTTCCCCCATTCAAGTTCACACACCCCAGATTAAGAATTCCCTGAACTTAGGGGGATGTGCCCAGACTTCAGCATTCTGGCAGTCAGCCCAGAACTTCCATAACAGAAATGCAAATCAAGTGAGTGCATCTGCTAGATCTGGGGACAGGGAAGTGGAGACTGAAGCCACCTAGAAGCAAGACTAACGTCAGATGAAGTGAAATCCACATTGCTTCTGGAAAAACCAGAATTGTTCTGAATTCCTGAATTAATTTAAAAGACTGGTAACTGACTTACTTTGTCATGGTTGGAAGAATCTTAGGCACAATGCCCTGGCCATCTGGGAGTACCTACTGGGGGGCAGATCTTCTGGGGAATCTTTTATCTGCTTGCTACTGGGGTCTTAGGAGGATCACATACTATTCCAGGGAGTACATCTTTGTTGATTTGATATTGTTTTAATCATTTATAACAGAAAGATTAAAGAGATGTCTACAACTATCTTTTTGTAAACAACCTCATTCTGAGATGGAAGCTCCAGGGAATGGATGGGGAGGAGCAAGGGCGTGGAGAGTTTCCCTAAGTAGGATGGGGGCCATCCTACATGATCTGAGTGGACCCCTTCATTGGCTGATATTCCCATAGCTCCCTCTGGTGTTGTATGGTACACGTTATTATTGTTGTTCAGTAGTCTTCGGTCATAGCCTACACTTTTGGCATGGATACTGGAGTGATTTTCCATTTCCTTCTCCAGCTCATTTTACAGATGAAGAAATTGAGGCAAGCAGGATTAAGTGACTGGTCTAGGGTCACACAGTTAGGAAGTGTCTGAGGTCAGATTTGAACTCAAGGAGATGAGTCCTCTTGACTCTAGGCCAGGCACTCTATCCACTGCTCCACCTAGCTGCTCCATGGTACTAAAGTATGGCAGAGGGATGACGAGAACAGGTCATATTGGTCGTATTATCCTCTCCTTGTTAGATGGGGTCTATGCATGTTCCTGGGCTGTGTGAGCAGAGCCTGGTGTAGTGAGAGTAAGTTTTAGTACCTTGGTAAGATAGTTGGAATGTTTGTCAGTGTAGTATAAATTATAATATAAGTTCTATTACCTTTTTTTTTTGGCTTGTTTTTGGCTAGACAATGGGGTTAAATGACTTGCCCAGGGTCACACAGCCAGTAAGTGTTATGTGTCTGAGGCTGAATTTGAACTCAGGTCCTCCTGAATCCAGGGCCAGTGCTCTATCCACTGTGCCACCTAGCTGCCCCATAAGTTCTATTACCTCAATAAGATAGTTTGCAAAGTTAGTCTAACTGATAACATAGGCTGAAAGAACAGATTCTATTACCTTAATAAGATAGTTTATCATCTTAGCCTAACTTATTCTATTTTGTTTTAAGCGTCTATTTTGTGACTGAGCTGTCTTGAGTAATTTGTTTTTGTAACTGTTTTTCAACAAAAAGATAAATATCTGTGTGGTATGATATAGTAAACAACGTGTGTGTATTCTTAAAACAACTTATATGTAGACCCTTCAATAAAACAGACCATCAGTGAGAAAATATTCCAGGTATATGTTGGAGATATTGCAGGTTTGGTTCTAGACTATGGCAATAAAACAAATTATCATAATAAAGAGAGTCACACCAAGTTTTTGGTTTCTCAGTACATATAAAAATTATGTTTACATTATACTGTAGCCTATTAAGTGTACAATAGTATTATATCTAAAAATGTACTTACCTTGATTAAAAAATACTTTATTGCTAAAAAATGCCAACCATCATCTGAGCCTTTAATGAGTCGTAATCTTTTTGCTGGTGGACAGTATTGTCTCATTGTTGATGGCTCCTGACTGACGAGGGTGGTGGTTGCTGACGGTTGGGGTGGCTGTGGCAATTTCTTAAAATAAGACCACAATGAAGTTTGCCACATTGATAGACTCTTCCTTTCACTTGAACACTTAGAGGTTATTGTAGGGTTATTAATTAGCCTAATTTTAATATTGTTGTCTCAGGGAACAGGGAGGACTGAGCAAAAGGAGAGAGACAGGGAATGGCTGGTCAGTGGAGCAGTCAGAACACACACATTTATCAGTTCAGTTCACTGTTTTTTATATGCATATATGGTATGATTTGTGGCACTCCAATACAATTACAATAGCAATATTAAAGATGACTGATCATAGATCACCATAACATATAATAATAATGAAAAAGTTCAAAATATTGCACTAAATGTGACACAGAGATGTGATGTGAGCACATGCTGTTGGAAAAATGTCTTCAATAGACTTGTTTAAACAGGATTGCCACAAGCCTTCACTTTGTAAAAAAATTCAGTATCTGCAAAGTGCAATGAAGTAAAATGCAGTAAAATGAGGTATGCTTGTATAAATAACTTCATTGGTAATTTTGAAGTAAATCACCAATCAAATTACATTGTAATTTAGCTAAAAGTATAACAACTGACCTGGCATCACAGTCATCAGCCTGTTCCTAAGTCTCCAGTAGGTCAGGCTCCTCTTTTCGGCCACTTTGGTGACTAGAGTGAGTCCATGTGTCTGGAGAGCAGTATTGATTGGCTTATCGAGCTTTTGGAAAGTTGGTAGAAGATCACCTGGGAGGGAGATACACAGCTTTGGGCAGAAAAGGAAGCTTATCTATTCTGGTAAGAAAGAAGCCTATTAGAACCCCTAAAACATCAGGGTTGTGGTGGTCTCTTTTTTTAAAGTTGTTATTTCCATACTTTAATAAGTAAAGTTTGATTGCATGCATTAAGAAGTGTAAGTCTAATACATGTTTCTTTTGAACTAATTCTGCCTCTGGGCAGAACTTCATTTAGAAGAGGATTAATGTCATCACAAGGTGATGTCTTGACTTGTAAGTGAATTAGATTTAAGTGAGGCAGAGCTGGTCAGCCTCACTTTCTCTTCCTGAGTTATTGAAATCTAGTGGTAGGTCAGAAGTCAGGATACCTGGTCCTGGAATTCAATGGATGACCTTTGGAGTCTTTGATGTCTGACCAAGTTCTAAGCACTTCAGCCACATGGCTGGTAGAACAAATTGTTCTCATCTGCCCATTCCAACAGGGAAAGTCTTAGCATGCTTGGAGTAGATAACCCCCTAACTCACTAACATGTTTGAGGCCTGTTGGTCACCCTTAACCTGGTTTAGCCCAAATCTGTACAGATAGTTTTACTGGGGTATGGCCACTGTGCATGCTGCAGCTTCTTGGAGCCATAGGTGAGAGGTGAGTGAATCAGGTGGATATCAAAGGTGAATAATCAGCCCTGAAAAGGGCTTGGCAAGCCCTCTCACCAGAGGTGCTAGTCCTCCCTGAATCCCTGAATCCTCCCTGGGCAGAGATTAAGTACTATATAGAAGATGTTGGGCTGGTCAGATATTCCCTTCCAGCCCTTATTTCTATGGGGTTGATTATTGGATAAATAAAATATTTATTAAACACTTACTATGTGTCATGTACTGTGTTAAGCATTGGGGATACATGCTAAACACATAAGGAGATACATGCTATTCAGTCCTTGCCCTCGAGGAGTTTACATTCTAATGGAGGAAGACAACACATAAAGAGAAGCGGCAAGGGGGTGGTGATAGAAGAGGTGTCATGACTAGAGATGTCTGGGATGTACTGTGGAACACTTAGAACTGATCAAGATAAGACCAAAGCTGGCCTACCCAAGCCTAGGAAGTTTCCGGGGTAATTTTACGTGGAGAAGAAATATATATGATCGTGTGAGTGGAGAAGTCTAAGAAGTATTTTAGAGGCCTGGAACCAAGCAAGGTTCTGCGAGGTCTTGAGAGGTCCCAGATAGAATTTTGACCAACGGATGTGAGGAGAAGGCATGCCAAGTAGAGAGAACATCATAGGCTTTTCCTATGTTTAGAAACAGGGGACTTTAGGATGTAACTCATAGCCTGTCCCCTCCCCCATCAAAGGATTCTGAGCTCACATGTACTGGGTCCAATCTTAGGGACTGATCTTTGCTCTTGCCCCAGGGTTTTATACAGGGAGAACTAATGAGTGTTTAGCTGTGGCTTATGTCTAGGTTTCCCCAAAGGTGGGTATCAGGGTCCTCAACCCCTATAGAGCCATTTACAATACTAAATGCATATCAGATATGGGACAGCCTTTATTTTATACCACAGTCTCAAAGGAAGCTATCATAGCATAGACTCACAGGGGGTCAAGAACAGATATAGAAACATAAAGCACTCAAATGACATTAGATTTTCTTCAGAAGGTAAATTGGGAGTTGGGGGTGGGACAAGGGAAAAGCTTTCGGACAAATAAGTCCTTTCTCATGGACCTGAATCTTCTGATGAACTCATAGCAATATTGGGATTTGTAATATTTATATCCTTTGCTTCCTGAGTTAACCTTCCTTGTTCTCTCATTGGCATGGACTTAATCTTTTAGCTGAAAAGACAGCCCTCTAATAGCAACCCTCTTCCTTCTCCAAGGAGCAGGCTGCTAAGGAAATATTCTTCCATTAGGAGGCCCATGCCAGAACTCTGGAACTCAGAAACTTTTGAAATTGGAGTTACCATATAGCCACTCCCAAAGTTCATGCTGCTTCAGGAAATCTCTCTTGTGTAGCTGAAACCTAAGATCATGCTGTCCAGGAAATTAAAAATCCCCATCTTCTACATAGGAGGCTGTGCTTTAGGAACCATTCATATCCTTCAACTTTCTTCTTAGGCCAAGCCCAAACACATTTGCCACTGCCTTGTAGTCCTACCACCCGTTGCAATCTCCTAGGGACGGGATGGGACAGGCGAAGCACCTCTTCCCTTCCTTCCCCTTTTCCCCTAAACACTCAGGTTTGGAAGTCAGAGAGACTGAACCAGAGAGAGACAGACAGAGAAAGAGACAGAAACAGAATGAGAGAGATAGAAAGAAGTGTGATCAGTTTTCTTTTACTGATTACTGAAACTTCTCTGGAAAGAATCTTACCATCCACACACACGCACAAAGTGGTTAACGAGCACTTTGGAGGCAGCCCCAGTCTCCGGAAACAAACCAGAGGAGTTCCATGTATTGTCTCCAAAGATATCGGGTCCATGAGAGGTGCCCTTTGGCAATGGAGCACACTGTCATCTTATCAAGTTGATGGGGATACTCATGAAATTGGTGACGGGACCTTTTGCCACTCCACATTACGGTGACATTTTCAGGGAACAATGAGGGCACAGTGGATAGAGAAATAGGCATGGATTCAGAAGACCCAGGTTCAAATTTGGTTTCAGGCAACTTACTAGCTTAACCTCTCAGCCTCAGTTTCCTCAACTGTAAAAAGGGAATAATAATAATAATAATAGCACCTACCTCAATGGGTTGTAGGGAGTTTCAAATGAGGTAATTTTTGTAAAAGCCCTTAGCATAGTGTCCCGTACTTAATAGGCATTATATAAATATTCCATTCCCTTTCCCCTGCCCTTTTGGAAGTTGGGATACATATTAGAGAACAGTGTGATATAAAATCCAGAAGACAGATTGGGCCAGGAGGACTTGAAATCATGCTGAGAAGTTAATGCCTACTTTAGCAGGCAGTGCAGTCTCTGATGATTTTTGGGCAGGTGAGGAGCAGAGCTCTACCTTGTTGTTTTTTGTTGAGCTTTTGCAGTCCAGTCCAACTCTTCTTGGTCCCATTTTGGGGTTTTCCTTGCCAAGACACTGGAGTGGTTTGCCATTTCCTTCTTTAGCTAACTTTACAGATGAGAAACTGAGGCAAACAGGGTTAAGTGACTTGTCCAGAGCCACACAGCTAGCAAGTGTCTGTGGCTGGATTTGAACTCATGAATATGAGTCTTCCTGGTTCCAAGCCCAGTGCTCTATCCACTGTATCACCTACCTGCCCAGAGCTCTAGCTTAGGTAGACTATTCTGTCAATAGTTTTTAGGCTAGATTGAAGGGAAGAAAACTGGATGTGAGTTACCTGTATGCACCTGACTGCCCAGATCAGTTGTCCAACCTCCCAGAAACCATGTTTGCATAAACCAATGCTACTAGGAGAAGGGCAAGGGATCTCCATTCCCATTGGTTCTGGGATCTAGTCTCCAGGAAGACTTACCTGGATGAGAATGGACTGTTTTTGGACCTAGTTCTAGCTGACCATTTCCTGCCTTTCCTTAATCCTTCCCTGGGCAGAGTTGCCCTGGCCTCAAGGTCCTTGTCCCTTCAAAGGGTTCTGTACACACTGGAGGAATAGTTCAATCAACAGACTTCCTTTCCTCTGGGATGGTTTGGACCATTCCTTCCAAGAAAGGGCTTGGAGTATCAAGGGATGATATTATTGAATGGCACCTTGTTTTCTAATAGCAGAGGGAAGGTGAAACTGTTGCTCTGTAACTCTGATGGGAATATATTTACTTGAAAGGATGGGGATTCCTTAGCTTACTCAGTGGTAATTCTGAGTTCCTGGAAAGGGGTGAAAGAGAGTTCTTATTTAGACCATATGGAAGTGCAGCCTATACACAGAGACTTCTAAGGGGGCAATGATTTTGTAAGATTCTTCTGATGTGGATCTCAGGGAAGAGATGTTGACAGGTGGGCCAGGGAATACTGAGTGTGTGGCAGTCCAAGGAGAGCCTCAGTTAGACCTTCGATCTCAGAGAGGTTGTATGCAAGAGGCTTATGACCCCTTAGCCACTTCACTACAGATGACCTTGATTCCTGATGAAGAATTGTTGAGTGGACCAGAAATATCCATGCTGTGGCCCTGATGTTCCTGGAGCTGCTCATGCTCATTGTGTCAGCATCTCACATCAGAAGTCTGCAACTATTCTGGAAATGTCATCTTTTGCGCCGCTTCTCTTATGTTCTTGTAGCTACTCTCATTCATTGTCATCATTTTGCATTAGGAGACCCACTATGAATGGAAAAGATTTGGCATCACCCATCACATGGATCAGACTGTTGAGAATCAAGATTGATCCTTCTGAAGGGGAAAAGAAAAGCCTAGGACCTCTGGCTTTTGTTTTCCATATTTTTTTCTTTTTTTTCCCCCCTCTCATTATAGTGATTTTTGTTATGTGTTGTTATTTTTTCTTCTCCCTACCCCCTTTTCTTTTTAGTACTGCCCATACAAGGAGGACTGTCCAGTAAAAACTCTAAAAGCATTTAAATGGTACAAAGTCCTCTGATGCAAGAGGTAGTATGTGATATCTGCCAGCATTTCTACACAATATGCATTAGACCCATTCCTTCTCCATCCCTCCAGAAAGAGGGATTAATTTTCCCTAAATGAGACAAAGATATCCTGGGACCTGCTTGGGTCCTCTTTCCCAGATAAAAGCATGAAAAGTCCCACTCACATCCAGTTGGGGCCTCTCTGACTTGGTGGATTTCTGAAGATCTTGCCAGTCACGATTTTCTTTACCACCTCCTACCCTGATAATCAGACAAGTTTCCATAGGGAAGGCCTATGGAAGAAAGGCTGAGTCCAGGAAAACTAAATGTCACTGTATCCTTGTGGTATATCTTTCTTGTGTTAGAGCAAAGCAAAACTCCTTTGTTAACTATTCAATGATTAGTGAGTGCCTCATTTTGCCTCAGCATCTAATCTGAGCTAAGAAAAGTGCTAGCTCCAACACCTGGGATGTCATGATAAGATACTCAGTGAAGATAAAAATTTTTTCATTTTTACTTGTTTATGAGCCAGTTACTCTTTACAAAATATATGAATAGGCAAATGGTGGCTGGTTTTTTACAAAGGGGCTACCTTCTGCTCCCCACTAGGCTGTATGCTCTGTGAAAGTAGGGACCAGATATATTTTATATTTCTTCTAGTGCTCAGCGCAGTGCTCTAAGCCTAGAATGCTTTATGCATATATTTTGAAAGTTGAACTGAATTTCTCCAGGCTTCTAGTCAATCTCTTTATATTTTTTTCCCCCTTAATGGCTTCAATCTTGTGCTCTAAGCCTTTGGCTTTTTGCTTTCTGTCTTCTGTTGTGATATGTTTAGGAACAGTTATGATTAACACATGTTCAGACCATTTTTTCAGCTATTTTTCTTTCCATTGAATTGTGAGTCTATTTTAACTTTCACAGGGCATGGGGCATCTCATGTTCTCTGGGAAAAAAAAGTCTCCCTCCTATGTCACCTCTGGTGGTATCTATTTCAATCCATTGTGACCTGAAAACTATTTTAAGTTACTGTTCTCTCCACGTCCCCCAAATGCCTCCATCTCCCTGCATCCACCAGCCCAGACAAACCAGATGACTTATTTTTTTTTAGGACAGCAGGGGTTCATATGATGCTCAAAGTAGCTGTGATACAGGTCAGATGGGTCAGAGTAGGACTGGGTGCAACACATCCAAAAGGATCACAGGTAATCTTAGCACTATGACTGTACCTTTGAAGTTATCAGGTCTTCCCATCAAGCACTTGACATATTAGGCTTCAAGTAGTTTTCAAATAACATCATCATTTGGAAAGACATCATTTGTTCCTGCTAGGGGAAGAGGAACTGAATGGACTCAAAAATAAAATGACTGACAACACCCTTAGAATACATCCTGCATGTGAATAACTTGTGTAAGCTTACATTTGCATTTTCTTTTAAGTCTAGGTCTTATTATCTTGCCTGGGGTGGAAGTGCAGTGGCCACTCCCAGGCCCCAACCCGTTGCTTATCAGCTGTTCCCCTACTGGTGGGTACACTCTTAATTTCCAGCTCTTTACTGTCATAAAAAAAGAGCTGCCAAAAATATCTTTGTACTTATGGGTCCTTTTCCTTTTTCTTTGATCTCTTTGGGGAATAGGCCTAATAGTGGTATTGCTAGGTCGAAGGGTATGCACAGTTTAGTAACTTTGGGGGCAAAGTTCCAGATTGCTTTTCAGAATGGTTGGCCCTCTTTGCGATTCCACTAACAAACAGTGTGTTCATGTTCCTGTTTTTCTACAGCCCCTGCACCATTTATCATTTTCCTTTTCTGGCAGTTTTGTCAATCTGATTGGTATGAGGTGGAAACTCAGAGTTTCTTTGATTTGCATTTCTCTAATAATTAATGATTTAGAGCTTTTTTTCACATGGCTTTTGATAGTTTGTAGTTCTTCCTCTGAAAACTGCCTTTTTATATTCTTTGACCATTTACATACTGGGGAATTGTTCTAATTCTTATAAATTTGGATCAGTTTCCTATATATCTTGGAGTAACTTGTTGCAAATTTTTCCCCCCAGAAACCTACTTCCCTTCTACTTTTACCTATATTGGTTTCATTTGTGCAAAATTTTTAGGTTTATGTAATACAAAATTGTCCATTTTATCTTTATTTTCTCTATCCTTTATTTTTGATCATAAACTCTTCCCCTATCCATAGATTTGAGAGGTAATTTCTTCTATACTCCTCTGACTTATTTATGATACGGTTGTGGTCTAGGGGTGCTGGGAACCCTGAAATTCAAAGGCAAAAGGTGGAGGTCTGCCTAGCAAGAATTCGACTCAAGCCTTCTGTCAGAGACAAGGTTTATTGTGACGCTAATACAAGTAGGCCAGATTTTAAGAATCTGAGCATTTGGTAGGTGAGACTGACCTTTTTTAATAGGGAAAAAAAAGATTGTGAGAAGATTTGGATGGAATCAAGGAGTGGTCAATAGCCTGAGGTGACCCAGAGGTAACAGACAATGAAGGGCTGGCTGGGTCAGAGGTCAGAGCCACAATGAAAGGACAGTTGAAAGGATTATTCTGGGATCAGCCAATGCCAGGGACTACTGGGTCATGTGGGAAAGTCCAGGGCCTTTAAGGGGTCCATCATTAGCACCCCATCAATACCACCTTTTATATCTACATTATGTACTTATTTGGAGCTTATCTTGGTATAAGGTATGAGATGTTGGTTTCTAGATATCTAGTTTCTGCCTGATTGCTTTCCAGCTTCCCTAGCAGTTTTTGTCCAATAATGAATTCTTATCCCAGTAGCTTGTGTATTTTAATTTATTATACACTAGACTACTAGCATGGTGAGTTGTCCAATCACAATGTAGCCCACAGAGCACATAATAAAAACGATAGAGGTTGACTCTCTGGTCAACTTGCCAGCTCTTTACTTATCGTGATGCTATACTGTCCAATCAGAACAGAGCTCACAGGCAAACCAACCTAGCCAGCTCTTCACTTACTTGTACTCTATATCACCCAATTAAATCTTAACATTTCTTCCTGTGCAACAAAGCAGTTGCATAATTTGTCTTTCCCCTCTTTGCTTTCAAACTAGTGCATGAAGCAAAGGACAACAGGCACTTCTAAGTAGCTTTATCTCCCTTAAGCTTTAAGATATACTGAAGAGTGATATTGGTATCTGAAGCTCTTGTCTGATGGATTTGAGCCTCTCTCCCACCAGTTAGGAATCACTGAACTAAAGCCTTCTGTCAGGTGATTATTTCAGCTCCCACTTCTCCAGGTGCTTTCAACCTTCCTGTTTCCTATATCTTCATTTACCTGGTTCTTCTCTTCCAGCCTCAGCGTCAAGTAGCTTAAGTTATTGATGCCTGGAATTCTATGATTCACCTTTCACTCATGAAGTGAAAACTTACCAAATCTCCCCTATGAAACAAATAGATGTTATTTAATCATACCTCAATTTCTAAATAGTTATATGATGTCTCATTTATTTTGGAATTCAACTTCTCGTTTAAAACAGTTGGGCAGTTAGGTGACACAGTGGATAGAGTGCCATGTCTATAGTCAGGAAGACTCATCTTCCTGAGTTTAAATCTGGTCTTAGACTAGCTGTGTGACCCTGAGCAAGTCACTTACCCCTGTTTGCCCCAGTTTCCTCATCTGTAAAATGAGCAGGAGAAGGAAATGGCAAACCACTCCATATCTTTGCCAAGAAAACCCCAAATGGGGACACAAAGAGTCAGACACGACTAAAAAAAAATGAATGAACAATGATAACAACTTAAAGAGTTATATAAATAAGCTGAAGGACCATAATGCTCTGAAGCATTAAGTTCTCAGCATGGTCCACCATCTCATTATGTACCCTTGAAACCATATTTCTTTGTAATCACATTTTATCAATTTTTAAATAAATAAAAGTTCTTTATCCCTAAAAAACCATCAAACTGTTCACAAACAAATGAGGCATTACCTTTTATACTTTGCAATGTGATTTAAGTCTCTCTGTATATGCCAAAGTTTATTTTGCCCCAAACTTCTCAAGTCCCATCTAAAAATTGTCTCCTTACACCCATATTTTAGCTGTGTGTTTTTTTTTTAAATTAAATCTAAGTTATATTCCTTATCCCTTCAGGCATCAAATGATCATCCATGACAAAGGCAGTACCAATTGATTTAAATCTTTTCCTTTACACATAAGTACTTTTTTTCTCCTCTTTTCAGAACCTAGATGATGCTCCCTGTGAAAAGAGCAGTACCTTAAAGGGATGGCATTTTTTCGTTTGAAATTATTGAAATAAATTGTACAGGGCCCTGACCCGGGCTGGGCCCTTCAGGTACGCCTCCTCCCCTGGGAGCTGGGCTTCGGACGTCTCCGGCCCACCCTGGGGAAGGGTGGGCTCAAGGACCAGACAGTACGCGAGTGTGGTGTATGCTCTTATTGTGGAGGATTCCCCCGATCCTTTGTTCTCAGCCCGTTATATACACTTCAAGGACCCTCCTCCGAGCCTCGTAAGACTCTGCGCCCCTCCCCTGTTCTACCCTAGAGGCGGAGCCTCCTCGTAACCGTCATCTGAGGCGGTCAGGGTCTTCCACGCCCTTCCTAGGAAGCCAGGGTCCAGGACGCCCCTGTCAATTCCCCCTTTTTGTTTAAACAAAGACAGGGTTTTTCTTAGGGAGGGGGAGGTCGGCTTTGACGTTCTCAAGAGAGCGTCGCAGCACACGGAGCCAACAAAAGAAAAGGCAAGGGGCCATAAAGCAGATAAGGATCAGGAAGCCTGCACCATAAATGAGCCAAAGAAGGAATTGCGAAATCCCAGGTTATGTAACCAGTTGAAAAATTGATCGAAAGGGGAATCAGGGAAGAGATTATCCCTTGTTTGACGGGTGACATTGCGAATATGCTCCAAAATAATGTCCAATTGACCAAGGCAATCTTCTATTTGCTCAAAGTCAGTCAAGTTCTTAATAAAGAATCAATGGCAAGAACGCCCTGCTGAAAATAACAAGTCCCACCACCAGTTCCGAAGAGTGCTGTTGTCAGATAGAGGTGCACTGTTATCTGTGAAGTGGATCAAGGGGCCAAAGGCAGCAGCCAGTTTCCACAGATACATGGGCTATAACTCCTCGAGGGCTTCTCACATGGGGTACCGGGGCCGCAAACCAAGGACCCGGTTGTCCATCCAGAAAGTAGAGTTGAGTCCCATTCACGTTTTCGCCACCTACTTGATGCCCTGTAGAACAGACTTGGAAGCCTGCAAACATGTTAGGGGAAGGGGTGCAAAGAGGGAGTGGAGAGGGAAAAAACCCGCTAATAGTACTATGCTGATGTTGCAATACATAAAAGTGTAAATGATCCCCTTTCCCTATCCAACCGTGGGGTCCATGCGGTAACTCAGTGATAGTATCATTTTCTACTCGAGCACAACCGGCATGGGTACCTTTGCTGAGGCAAATGGGTAGTGTGGGACTCCTCATAATAATGGTCTTATTTTGAAGATGGGAAATAACTGGCCGTCCCACCCCTTCGCCCATAAGAAGTGATGCATTGGAAACACAATTAGGGGAACAGGATCCCCATTCCAAGTAACTGGACGTGGTTGGGGGAAGTGTCGTACTAGTGCCCAATAGGTATACTCCTGGTTAATTATTCCAGGGCTTAGCAGTGTGATTTAGCTGTGCAACCAGGTGTTTCGCCGAACGCCCTTCGGCGCCAACGGGTAATCCCCACCCAAGGCCAAGACTAAGAAAGGCTAAAGAAAAAACACAGTGAGAGATCCGCTTCTTATTCTCCCTCTTCAGCCTTCTGGGTTGACATCCGCGGCGTCCTCGCTTCCGCCACCTTCTCGGCATCCGCTCCTGTCGCCAGTTCTCGAACCCAGCGGACGGGAACCCAGCGACCTTCTCCATTCTGTGGAGACACAAATAGATAACCCTTCCCCCGGATGGTTACCCTATCTGGACCATGCCACACACCCTCAGGGTCTCTCCACATAACAGAAGCGCCTTGCTCCAGCAGCTCCTGCCGTGGGGTCAAAGACGGTGCGTGCCCACCGGTATCACATGGGCGAAAAAATCTCTCAGCTCGGGTTAGGCCATCATCAGTCACTTGTAGGAAATTTAAAGTGAATAAAACCTGATCAAGGAGGGCCTTGGTAAGTCTGCCTGGGACTCCCCCTTTCTGTTTAACAAGAAGCTGCTTCAAAGTTTGGTGGGCTCGTTCGACAATGGCCTGTCCGGTGGGATTATGGGGAATGCCAGTCACGTGCCGTATGCCGAATTCGGCAAGGAAAGTCGCGAGAGAGCGCGAGCGATAAGCGGGGCCATTGTCCGTTTTAATTGTGTGGGGGAGACCGGCTATGGAAAAACAATATAGTAGATGAGCACGAACACTTGAGACATTTTCACGAGGTTGAATGGAGGCCATAAGGAAGCCGGAATAAGTGTCTATTGACACATGAATAAGGGTAGTTTGAAAATGGGTCACATCCATTTGCCACAAGGCATTAGGTGCTTGACCACGGGGATTGTAAGTCGGTATAGAGGGTGGTGGTCGAAAAGGAACACAATTAGGGCAAGCTCTCACGATTTGTCTGGCTTGCTCTCTGGGAATACCAAACATTGTTCTTAAAGTACGAGCAGAAAGGTGTAATTTCTGATGAGCCGTGTAGGGTGTCATAAAGAATACATCAGTAGGGGCTTGTTGTAAAGCCGCATCCGCTACGGCATTGCCCTGATATAAAGGCCCATATGGGCCTATATGAGAGCGGACGTGAAGTATATAAATCGGTGTAGTTCGGCTCAGCAGATGTTGCTGCAGTCGTTGAAAGAGTGGAAGGACGGACGAAGGTGACCGTGCCAAGGCAGCATCTGGTAAATGCTGGAATGCATGATAACAGTACATACTATCTGTGATAAGATTAAAAGATTCTGTTGCTAAGAATTCACAAGCGCTGATAATGGCTGCTAATTCATTCTGCTGAGCAGAATTGTAGGGGGTAGCATACACTTGTAAAACCTGTCTTTCTGGGATATAAAAGGCTGCTTTTAGGTGTTTTGTGGCGTCTGTAAACACATTTGGTCCCTGCACTGGTTCTGCAGCAATTATAGTGCTAGGACGTTGAAGGGGAACCGCTTGCCACAAACGTAAAGCTGCGTGGGGGTAACGTTAACGGTAGAATGGTGTGGGCAACAAGTAAGACCGCCCAAGCTTCGCTAGTCAAAGCGAGCTCCTGTAGCACCTGAGGGGTTATATTAAGAGTTATAAGAGGTTCCTTACCGCTAATTCTTCGTGCCGTGGCACTTGCTTTTAGCAGTAAGCGAGCTTGAGTTTCTATTCTATTAGGGAGTGCTTTCTTATCTCTGTCTGGATAGACCCACATAAGGACCGTGCTGTTGTAGATTACTGCCAACATGCCTTTATGTTCATCTTGTAAGAGAGTGAGGTAGAGAGGACTTTGCAAATCTCTACGTTGTAACTGCTGTTTACACTGCTGCTGAATATATTGAATTGCTTCAAGGGCGCTCGTGGTCCATTGTCTGGGAGAAGTTAAAGCAGAGGGCCCTTTAAGGCAATCATAAAGTGGCTGCATTATAGTATCTGAGATAGGAATCACTCCTCGAAGCCACTGTATAGCACCAATTAATCTTTGAAAATCATTGAGTGTCTTTACTTTGGAGGTATCTATTTGAGGCCATGGACGATAAATGGCAGTCTCAGTCACTTGGTGGCCTAGGTATGAGACTGGATCGCCCTTTTGTATTTTCTCAGGAGCCACTTCTAAACCTGCTCGTTCTAGCATTCTAGGCATTGCTGTAATAAACCTCCGTTTCCTGAGTATTGGGGCTGGCTAACAAGATATCATCCATATAATGGATGATCATTGCTTTTGGATAGGCCTCCCGGAGGGGCTGGAGAACGGCTTGTACAAAAGCCTGACACATGGTTGGACTGTTAATCATCCCTGAGGGAGGACAGTAAACTCAAAACGGCGATAAGGCTCTTGAAAATTCGGAGATGGAATAGAGAAGGCAAATTTTTCTGTATCCTTCTCTGCCAAGGGAATGCTGTAAAAGCAATCTTTTATATCTAAACTGCAATGGCCCAATGTCGGGGAATCATACTAGGTGTGGGGAGCCCAGGTTGTAAGGCACCATATGGGTATAAGGCCTCATTGACAGCCCTGAGATCAATGAGCATCCTCCACCTTCCTGATTTTTTCTTAATAACAAACACAGGTGATTGTAGGACTCTGCGAGGGCTGTACGTGCTTGGCCTGTAGTAGACCGTTTACTATATTATTTAGGGCTTCAATCTTCTCTAGTTAGTGGCCACTGGTCTATCCAAATTGGTGTTTCATGTTTCCACTTAAGGGGAATGGGTTGTGGCCCCCCAGTGGCCCACATTAGTTTAAAGGATCAGTAGTCAAAACAGCTCCCATTTGCTCCAAAATGTCACGCCCCCATAAAGCTATGGGCACTCCTAAGGCACATTGGACGAAAAAACCCATCTTGTCCCTCACTGTCCCATCGGAGCAGTCTAACAGATCGCATTCCAACGGCTCCGCCGCCTACTCCTGTCACAGAGCCCTAGGTCCTAGCTCCCAAGTTTGCTCCATTCACTCTCAGGGATAACAGAAATATCTGCCCCCGTGTCCAAGAGGCCTGTGATTAGTCGCCCCTCAACCCGCACCTCCAATTGGGGTCTGTCCTGTCCTATACTTTGTGTCCACGCCACCCAATTTCGTTGTTTCTGCGGGGCTAAGGGAAGAGAAGCTGCGATCGGCTGACCTGGCTCAATGCGTATTGACGTTGCATGAGGATTGGTGAGAAAAATGTGTTTCTGGCCAGCCTTCTGCACTTGGGTATGTACTATGACATCTTTCATCGTGACGTCCCAATAATTAATCTGGGCTCAGTGGCCATCCCTATTTCCACTGTACTCGTTGTCCATGGTCCCAATGTTAAGTGTTTGGACAGGGTAGAGTATATATTGCCCGAGGTTGTAGCTGCGGGTGTCCCTTCTCGGGCTAAGGCACCCGCCGTTCGTTTCCCTGCGGTTTCCTCCTTGCCTTCCTGGTTGCCTCTCCTGTAACCCCGATGTCTTTCCTTTCTTCCCTGCCTACAATACTTCTTAATATGTCCCGCCCTTCCGCACTTAAAACAGCGGACTTGTGGGGCACTGGGTACACTGATTTGAAAATGACCTGCTTTCCCGCAACGGAAACAAGTCCCCTTTGCTCTAGTCCCCGAGTTAACTGCCTGCGCTGCAGCGAAAGCTCTGTCAGTACCTGGACCATGCCTGCATCAGGTAAGGGACCTTCCTCCAGGCAGACATCAATGCATTCTTCCCATGTGGGGTCTGGTGGTAACTTTGACAACAACCCTCGTGACTGTTTAAGTCCTTCTTTGAAAAGCTGTATCAGCAGCTTTTGGGCAACATCTCCTGCTCCATATCTCTTTTCCACAACCTCTTGTGCTCGGGACGCGAATTCCATGGCACTTTCTTTTGGCCTTTGCACGAGTTTGTTTAAAGGAGGTTGCGATTTCTCCCCTAGTCTATCCAATGCTTTTAGCGCCACTATCTGGCACCTTGTATGACAAGGTCTGGGAGTAAAAGCTGTGCCTGCAGCCCAGCATGCTGGCCATACCCAGTTAGCATATTAATGGTATCTTCTACATTCTGAGGGAAATTAATCTCCGCCCAGGTCCTAGACTCTCGGCGTCTACGCCGACCAGGCGGTGTAAGCAGCACTCTCCAATACAGCAGACATAATTTCATCCCAATCCCCTGGGGTCCAAGCGGCCACAGCCACAGTAGATTGCAACAGCTGCTTGACATAAGAAGAGCCTGCTCCATATAATTTACGCCTCTTTTAAATCTTTCATGAACTTATAGGGCACTGGTCGGTGAGACCGACCACCTCCTCCGGCCCCTGGACAAAAATGGGAATTCTGTCCCCACTCTTTCCAGTCTACTACCTGCCCATCCCTGGCGGCCTCTCGCAATGAATGCTGTAAAAGTGAAGCCTGCGGGGTCGTTCATTCTTCCCTCTTTTATCAAGCCGCATTTGGTTTATTTGGGTCTGTAGTTGCTGTATCTGCATTTCTAACTGCGCCACAGGTGGAACTTCCTCTTTCTGGAATTCTAACTGCGCCACAGGCGGAACTTCCTCTTTCTGCTGCCACTTGGCACGTACGGGGATGCGGGGGGAGCGGCTCCGGAGGGAGCGGCTCCAGACTCGGCCATGGTGCGGACGGGATTTCAGAGGGCTTAGGGGCTCAGGCCATGGCTCTTCTGACCCTCGAGGTCTTGTTCCCCTCCTAATAAGGATGTTCCTACCTGTGTCTCCTCCGCTACTATTACCGGCGGAGGGCGCGGAGAGAGGGCGAAAGTCACAATGCCATAAAGAGTAAAATCCTCTGGTTTTAAGAACCCTGGTTCTGTCTCTGCGTAGGAGACATCTGACTCCCAACTATTTTCCATCTTTGATAATCAATCCCTTGGTTCTGTAACCACGGGACACCACTATAAGTTTTCTACCCATTCCTGACAGCGTCTCAGCTGTATTTTTACCCCATTATCCCTACAAAGTTTATACACTTGTAGGACTAGCACTCGCTTATCCTCCGGTTAATTCCTTTACTGTATCGTGCTCCCATCTCTCCTCTATGCAGCCCCGATCTGCATAGGCTCGGTCCCTTCCTCTCTTTCACTGGAGAGAGGGTACTTACCCGTACCTGGCGGGGTCGCCGAAGAGGAAATCTCAAGTCCCTGTTCGGGCGCCACTTGACCCGGGCCGGGCCCTTCAGGTACGTCTCCTCCTGGGAGCTGGGCTTCGGACGTCTCCGGACCCACCCTGGGGAAGGGTGGGCTCAAGGACCAGACAGACGCGAGTGTGGTGTATGCTCTTTATTGTGGAGGATCCCCCGATCCTTTGTTCTCAGCCCGTTATATACACTTCAAGGACCCTCCTCCCGAGCCTCGTAAGACTCTGCGCCCCTCCCCTGTTCTACCCTAGAGGCGGAGCCTCCTCGTAACCGTCATCTGAGGCGGTCAGGGTCTTCCACGCCCTTCCTAGGAAGCCAGGGTCCAGGACGCCCCTGTCAGGGCCCTAAGAAGTAAATAGGGGGTTCAAAATAGAATTTTGTTAATAGCAACTCACATAAATGTATATACAACTCATTATACATATGTACATAAATATATGTATATATATGATTTCAAATTTTGCAAAGTATTTTCTTCATAGCAACCTTTTGAGGTGGAGTTTGTAAATGTTATTCCCATTTTACAGATGAGGAAACTGAAGCCTTGAGAAGTTAACATGACTTGCCTAGGTCACACAACTATTTATATATGTTCTTATCTTCTCCATTGGAATGTAAGTTCCTTTTGAATAAGGATTATTTAATTATATTTGTATTTGTATCACTAAAGCTTAGTATAACGCCTGGTGCATAGTAGTCACTTAATAAATGCTTCTGGATTGATCCCAGTGTCTTCACTTTAGGTCTAATGCTCTGTTTACTGTCCATTCCTATTACAGCAATTGACTTTAAGCCATCAAATTATCTGCCATTTTCTGCCAAATCACAATTTTTTAAAACTCTTTCCTAGACACCTGACCAACAGTTTTGAAAATATGAAACCACCTGATGGTGAATTATTTTCTTTCTACTCTTAGAGTCAGGAAATAATATCATCCATCTGATTGCCACAGAACGAAAGGCTGTTCTTATTAGTAAAAATGCCAGTTTGAGCTAATCTTAATGCAACAGCTCTGCACAATAATCCCTCCCAAAATCTGCTGAGTTTTATAAATAGAGAATTTTTTTTCTTTCCAAAGAATGGTCAGGGCAATGGAATGAATACGTGTCACAGGGCTTACCAAGATATACAAGCAGAGGACTTGAGTAAGCTCCATCTTCTCTATTATCTCCTGAACAGAACAAAGTGTGAAATGCACTAGATAAGGCAAACTCTTTGACAAGGTATTAATTCACCTTGTACTGGGTAACTTACTGACCCATTGATGTAGATCTTTATATTCTGATGAGTGTGAAGGTAGTGATGGGTGACTAAGATGGGATATAATGTGTATTCCCAAAGGGCTATCCTAGCGACTAGGGAATGAACTTATTCTTGGTCCCAGAATGCCTCAGAGCCAGGATCAAAGGATGAAAGCTGCAAAAGAAACACATTTAGGTTTAAGGTAAAGGAAAACTTCCTAATACTTAGAGGTATCCAAAAGTGGAATGAATTGCTTGAGGAGGTAGTAGATTCCCTCTCACTGGAGGTCTTCAAAATGGATGATCCTTGAATTGTGTTAGTTATAGAAGGGATACTTTTTAGGTATGGGTTGGACTAAATGGTCTCTCAGGTCCCTTTTAATTCTGAAATTATGTGACTGTGACTCTCAAATTTATCTGGAATAGAGATAGGAGGAAGTAGAAAAGAGACTCTTCCTAAAGAAAGAAGGAGAGGGAGAGGGAGGGAAGGAAGATGAGGAGAAGGAAGGGGAGGAGGAGGAGAAAAAAAGGAGGAAGAGGAGAAGGAGAGAGAGGGAGAGAGAGAGACAGAGAGAGAGAGAGAGAGAGAGAGAGAGAGAGAGAGAGAGAGAGAGAGAGAGAGAGAGAGAGAGAGTGAGCTAGCTATCAAATACCTACAACTAAGAAGAAGCATGGAGACTTAGACCCATGAAGCAAGAACAGAGGCACAGAACCAAGATGAGAAATTATAAGGATAGTTTGCTGGAGAGAGGTATATATATTTATTTAGCCCTAAATGAAAAAAAAAATGAGGACCAGAAGGGGAGCAATATGATCTATTTATTGTCTGATAGTGTGAGTTGTATAGAGATCCTCAGGGGAGGTTAGACATCTAGAGGAAAACAATTTTCCTTTAATGTGTTTCGGTATGAGCTCTTTCTGCACTGTTTTGTCAGATGCAAATAAAGACTAGCCTTTATTTGATATCTTATTAGTCTTTGTCTTTCATAGATAAAGCAACAGGGCAATAAGCATTGATTAAATGCTTACTATGGTCTTAGTGCTGGGGCTATAAATACAAGCAAAAATAAAGGTAGTTACTTCACTTAAAGAGCTTACATTTTACTGGAGGAAGACGATACACAGAAGGGAGCTGAAAATCTAGGTGGTGGTGGTGGTGGTGAAGGTAGCCACTCCAGGGCTAGAGAGTAGAGGCAGAGCCAGGAGGGGAATAGAGGGCCAGCCTGGACCCCTTCTTAAAATGAAGGAATTCCCTAACAGGAGAAGGGACTGACATGACAAGAGATGTCCTAGTATGAGGAGGCCCCAGGTCTGAGGGAAGTAAGTTCCAGGGTGAGATGGCAGTTGAGGCATGGTGGCAAAGTCCAGAAAATCAGAAGTAAAGTCAGGAGGGGATTGAGGGCCCTCATCTTTTGGGGGAGAAGATCTAGACATGCATCATTTTTTGTATTCCCAGAGCAAACTCTGGATAGGGACAAGAGCTATTACTGAATTTTATTGAAAAGCCTTCACGATTAAACCTAGTCACTGTGAGACCAAAGCCTGAGTTTCTGGACCACCCCTCAGAAACACATTTTATAGTCTCAAGATTCCTTCTCAGAGAACCTTAGCCCCATTTTATTGTTGTCCTACCTGAGGGCAATGGGCATTAACAACAAAGATAATTCTCAATTATTCATGCATGGATCTTTGTGGCTAAGATATAATCCTGGGCTGCCTCCTCTCCTCATCCATCACTTTTGTAGCTGCTTCTCCTTCTGGCATTGGGATGTTCTCAGGGCACTGAGCTTCATTGTACAACCAGCCTCCTCCCACTGACTGTTGAGGAGAAAAATTGCTACATGCTTTATATGTAAGGATAGTGATTTTTGCATTATGTGTTGTTTTGGATTACTACCCCTTTCCATGCTGACTATCCCTTTCCATTCTTTTCCTTTCTGTCCTTTTTGGACAAGCAATGCTTTCCTTCCATTATTTTTAGTTACTTCAAATCTTTTTTTTTAAACCCTTTTGTCTTTTTGTTTTATTTTACCTGTAAAATTTGTAGGAACAATTGGATAAACCTCTTGTTTTTAGAAATAATAAATAATGATATTTAACATTATATTTTTTAGAAATTGAGAAAAGAGATGTCAGCTCTTCTAGTTGACAGCAGATGAAAGATCAGTTTTTTGGTTTTTTTTTTGGTGAACATCTGTCTGGAAAGGGAATCTTTTTGGTGAGGATGAGAAATTTTTTGTGATAGCATGCTTTTCTTCCTCCTCTCACTTTACCAGCATTAATTCTTTATAAACCCAATTTCCCTGCTAAAATTTCCCAACCTTTATAGTATTGCCTGAATCACTCAATTTAGCCCTTTATTATACATCTTTATGGCATTCTTTTCTAATTATTTCATGCCAGCTATAGATTTCTTGAAGAGAGAAACTGATTTATTCTGCTTTCCATGCTGCCTAGCACATTGCTGGACCCATATTAGAATTCTTAATTTTTTAGATTGCTTGATCAATAAAAATGTATTAACACTTTTTTTTTTAGAGTATTAGGGTAAAGGATCGCAGAATCTCAGAAATGGAATGAACTTCAGAAGCTATTTATTCCAAACCATGCCTGAAAAAAATTTCTACTACAACATTTCTGACAAGTGGATATCTATCCGCTGCTTGAAGACTGCTTTATTTGCCCTCTCAAGGCTTGGTTAAAGCAAATTCCCTGGTTCAAGATTTCTAGAAAACTGATATTCAGGGATATGATACAATTACAAGCTTCATTATTATTCAACACAACATATAGACAAAGTAAATATACATATTATATGGTAACATAAATAGATAGGTTTGTCCCCACATTCAAGAAACTTCCCCTACCTAGAGGATAAAGGAGATGTGTTGGGGAAAGAATGTGCTCAAAGTTGGAGTTCAAGTGGCAAGCTCATATACCCTAAGAATGGGCTTGGTTGAGAACAAATAATCAGTGCCAGACGTGGGAGGTGGCTTTCCTAATCTGGTATAGATGCGATGGAAAAGTTTTTGGGTCCCTTAGAATACCAGGCTTGGATAATGCCCTGGTAGGGGAGCTTCTTTGTCGGGATCACAAATTGGAGGAAGGATCTCACCAATTAACTAAGGCAGCAGCAGATGAATGACTCACAGCCACTGCAGCAGATTAAGTTCGTGCCATCAAAAACCATAAGCCTTGTCTGCCTGATACAGTTAACAGAAGAAAAGTACAAACTGTCTGGTTTACCTATGTGTTTTTATGGGCATCAGGGCCACTTAGCCTAAGTTACTCCATATTGGAGTCCTATCATTACAGTAGGACATCAAACAATAATATCAAACAACATAAAATTTATAATTATCACAGAAACCTGAAACTTGTTCACTCTCAAAGTGGCCCATTCCACTTTTGGACTGCTCTAATTAGAAATTTTTTCCCCTTACATCAAACCTAAAATTGTCTCTTTTTGTAGCTTATACCAATTTTTTCCTGTGTTTCTCTCTGAGGTCAGGCAGAATAAATCTCTGATCCTTCTTCCATATTGTTTTTTGAATACTAGAAGACAGTTACTATGTGTCCCCTAGATCTTCTCTTCTCTAGGCTAACTACCCTCATTTCCTTTGACTGGTCCTCCCATGGCATAATATTGAGATCCATGATAGCCCTTTTTACCCTCTTCTGCAACCTGTTCAATTTATCCATGGCCTTTCTAAAAGTGAAGTACTCAGAACTGAATATAATATTACAGATGAGATCTGATCAAGCAGGCTACAATAGTACTGTCATGTGGATAATATATCTCTCTTGATGTAGATTGTGTTGTCTTTTTTGACTCATATTATAGTATTGATTTGCTTTGAGCTTGTGGGCCTTTAACACTCCCAGATCCTTTTTGAACAAACTTTTATCTGGCTATAACTCCCTCTATTTTCACTTGAGAAGTTGATTTTTTGACCCCAAGTGTAAAGCCCTTATTTTTATTCCTATTACATTTCATTTCATTAGGTTCAATATAATGTTCCAACTGGTAGAAATATTTTTAGATATTGGCCATTAGTATCCATCTCAGCTTTGTGTAAACTACAAATCTGATAAATATAATATCTGTGTCTTTATACAAGTGAGTGACAAAACTGTTGGACAATACACAGTCAGCACAGACACCTGGGGCATGCTACTAGAAACTATCTTCCAAGTTGACATCCAACCTATAATGGCTACTTTTTGGGTTCAGCCATTCATCCAGTCCAAACCCACCTAATTGTCCACTGTTCAGACTACTTCTCTCCATCTTTTCCACGAGAATAACATGAGAAATTTTGTCACATCTCTGACACTTTCCTGGTCTAGCAATCTAGAGACCCTATCAAAAATGGAAATGAACTTAGTTTGACACGACCTATTCTGGGTGAAGCCACACTGCTTCCTTGTCTATATATTCACTTAAAAAACAAAACAAAAGTAGACTTGAGATGCCTTTAAGATTGGGAACTCACAGGGAGATTTCCTGAATCAATAAAAATGGTAATTTCCTCTGGATGAGAGATCCAGCATTTTGCTAACAAAACTAACTTTGGCCTGGGCTTCCCTGACTCCCAAACTTCCCTGACCCTCTCCCTACCATGGCCTAGCTTCCTGACCACCTACCCTGCCCCTCATTCCCCCATGGCCTGGCTTCCCGGACAGACCCAGCTTCTTCCTTCCGTACAATGTGATTGGTCCCGGCATCCCTGATGCAAATTCCTGGTCTAGGGGCATAAAAGTTTTTAGCCTCAGGCATTCTGTGCCTCTCACACTTGGCAGGTGTCTGAGGCCACCGGGGTCTCTATAACGATGACTGACTGACCACTCACGATTTCCTGATGGGGATGAGGGGTCACTGTATCCTTGTTGCATATCCTTGCTATGTCAAGGCAAAGAAAACCTCCACCTTTGTTAAATGTTCCAGGACTTGTGTCGTCCTTTTAGATATTTCAAACTTTTGTCTTTATAATATATCGCATAAATTGTTCTCCTGGTTCTGCTCACTTCATTCTCCATCAGCTGATATGAGGCTTCCTATGTTTCTCTGAAACTGTCTCCCTCATCATTTCTTACAGCACAATAATATTCCATTACATTCGGATACCATGTTGTTCAGCTGTTCCCTGGTAGATGAATAAACCTTAGTTGCCAGTTCTTTTCCTCCACAAAAAAAGCTATTATAAATTCATTTTTTTAAATGGAGAGGACCTTTTCCTTTTTCTTTGCTTGCTTTGGGGTATGTAGGCCTACTAGGGGCATTTGGGACAGAGATCTAACTTGCTTTCCAGGATGGCTAGACCAGTTAACAGCTCCACCAACCATGTATCAATGTAACTTTTCCTCTAACCCTTCCAATATTTGTCATTATTCCTTTTTGTCAACTTTGCCATTTCTCTAATTATTAATGATCTAGAGATTTTAGATAGCTTGGATTTCTTCCCCTGAGAACTTCCTGAGAACACATATATATGTATGCATGTATATGCATGCATATGTACATATTGTCCATAACAGATAATATACACTATATTTATATAGAAACATATTTAAAATATATGATATATTTAACAACATATTTTAAGGTCTTTTTTGTTTTCTTTTGATTTCCTTTGCCAGCCTCAGTTTATTTTGTGAGTAGTGAGTTTATTTTGTGAGTAGACTGACAATGGTTGGTTGCCACCGGTCACATGACAGCTATCCAAAATCCTTTGGAAGCCACATTGATCTGTGGCCCTATGTTTTGCAAACCTGCTTTAGACAAATCTGCCTTTTCCTCCTCACCAGAAGGATTTCTCTTTGTATCTGCCAAATTTAGTTCTGGAGAACTTCCCATTCTCCTGGGCTTGGAATTTTAGTCCATGAGACCGTACCTATTCTTTTCACCCTAGGGTATATATCTATGCTCAGCTTTCCTCTCCTTTTCTCTCACAAAATGCAAGATGGACAGTTCATTCTCCCCCCACCCCCCCAAAGTTCCCATTATTTTCCTTCTAGCAGCTCTTTTCTAGTTGTTTTCTTAGAATCAGATCCAGAAAAGAGAATCCCTATGATGAACTGTACAACTTTTGACGGATGAAATTATCATTAAGTCAAATCAGAAATTATTAGCTACTCTCCTTGTGTTAGAAAGCTCTAGCAGATTTTCAGATAACTGATGTCTCCTGTTACTACTATATCAGGCATCTGTATCCCAAAATTCTAATCTATTTCCTCTTGCTGCCCAGATGGCCTGAAGGACATTCTAATAACAATATTGTTTCTATTTCTGCCTCCAATGATCTTTTACCCACATGCTCTATCACAATTTCCCCCTCTGGTTCCTGGATTTCCTCATGAGAGTTTATTTTCTTAATAAATAATGCTACTCTGCTTTATCTCCACTGATTATTCCAGGAATTCTTAACTTGGGGTCCACGAACTTATTAAATTTTTTTAATAGTTATTACCATGTAATTTGTTTCTTGTAATCCAGAGCATTCTATTTTATACATCTGAAAACATTCTGAGAAGGGGTACAATAGCTTTACTAGACTGCCAGAGGGCTCAAGACACAGAAAAATTTAAGAATACCTCATTATGCTGTGCCTTTTGAGAAAGGGACACCATTCTAGAGCTGTTTTCCAGTTACAGGTCTCTTCCCACCTATATGTGTATGCGGAGACGTGGTGGTGCCAGTTCAACCAAGCTTGACAGAATCAATTGCTAAATTTTCAGTGTAAGTATAAGCTCCTCTGAATTTAGTGATATCTACAAAATGGGTTTGATTTCTTGTTTTATAGATTGTCTAGACTTAATAAAATGATAGAGAAAATGTTAGGAATGCCGCTGAAACTTGAATGTCTTATGTACATTTTTTTGGACATTTGCTTGTTAAACATTTATCAGCACATGCTGTGCGTATGCATTTTTAAAAAACGTATATTCTAATAAGAAGCCTGCTTCTCTTGATGGTATATTGCCAATTCCCCAACATGTCCAATCTAAAAGTAGTAATTCTTAGCAGCTAATTTACTAAAACAGGAAGTTCATGAAGTGTATGATACCATGCTCAAAATAGGATCATTAGCAAATCAAATAAATTCTACTTCACATTTTAAGTTTCATTGTGTGCAAGAACTGAAACATCAAATTAATATTGCTGAGTAAATAATTTGAGGCTAGTTAATAACAGCTGGTATACTATAGCTATCCTTCCTCCTCTTTACTATTTCCTTTCTTCAAGAACGTCTAAATTTATCCTTCCCAAATTCAACCCTTATACTTGTTTATAATTCCGCAAGCTTTTTTCTTCAGCTCCTGTTCTGTTCTTGTTCTTTTCCCTATATCTCCTTCTCCCACAAAAGCTGGAATGGCTTCATCATGATCTAAAACCTTTAAAAATGTCAGATGGGTGTTTTTCCAGTGTATATTTAGTAAGTCTTTAAAACCTATATGCAGATCATCATCATTAAAAAGCGCTGATTAAGCAACTGATTGCATGTGGCACCCTCCTATACCAGGAAACTAGATAGGTGCTTGCCCTTTAAGAACCAAGATGACTTGGCAGGTAGAGATGGGTGAATGGAGAGAGTTTTAAGCATATGACACTGCCTTGGGAAAAAGTTTAAAGTTCAGAATGAACAAAGAGGTCCTTCAGAAGGGGTGCTTGAGAGGAGCAGTGGGAGATACTATAGGGAGAGCCATAAAAGGAGAATTGAGGTCAGTTTCATCCAGATAGCGCAAAATTACTTTTCAAAAATTTACCAAAGGAACTAAAATAAACCATTCAACACTATTTGGAATAGAATATTTTTGCCTGCTGCAGTAGCATTTTTTTCTTAGTAGCCTTTTTAGCAGAGGTTCTTAACCCTTTTTTTTTTTGTCATAGACCCCTTTGGCAATCTGGTGAAGCTTATAGATCCCTTCTCAGAATGATGTGTTTTTTTGTTGTTGTTGTTAGGCAATGGGGTTAAGTGACTTGCCCACGTTCACACAGCTAGTAAAGTGTTACATGTCTGAGGTCGGATTTGAACTCAGGTCCTCCTGAATCCAGGGCCGGTTCTTTATCCACTGCGCCACCTAGCTGCCCCCTGGAATAATGTTTTTAAATGCATAAAACAAAATACATGAGATTACAAAGGAAATCAATTATGTTGAAATAAAGGCAGATTTTTTTTTTTTGCCACAGAAGTTCATGGACATCTTCAAATCTATCTACAGATTCCTTGAGGATTTCTAGACCATAGATAAAGAAGCCCCTCACCTTAAGTATTAGTCAGTAAACAAAATAAAATAAAATACTCTACAAGGGAAAGGATTAGAAAGTAATTTGGTAGAGTAAACCATGCTGGCTTTTGAGTTAGAGAGCATGAGTTCAAATCTCAGCTCTCTTAATTTATACTTGTATGACTTTGGATAAATCACAATCACTCTGGGTGTTTGATTTAAAAAAAAAATTTAAAAATTAATTAAAATTAAAAGGACTTGGGTTCAGATCTCACTTCTTTCTCTTGCCATTTCTGATTCTCAACTCTGGGTGAGCCACTTAATCCCTAGGCTTTAATTTCCTCAATGAGGAAATTCCAATCCATGGCCAATTAGATCCCTTCCACCTCAAAATCTCTGATCCTATTTTCATTTAAAATACAAGCTAGACTCTCTTAAAGCTGTCTCACATAATGGTTCAAAGCTATAAATAGAACCTATTTTTAGAGGCTGCCAGTTGTTTATAATTTTCAATGCTCTTAAAAGTCCAGAACTTCCAGGTCATTGATTAATGTATTCTCAATGAACTACACAGCAAAAGAAGGAGGAAACAATGATTGCTTCCATTTTTTAGTTTGAATGTTAGATGCTTGAGGCCAAATTTGAGTTCCTTTAGGAAGCAATTATACTTGGGCTGCTTCAGATAAAATGGGTCAAGTCTTTTTCATGTGAAGGTCAGGGCCAGCCCTTAAAATTGTGAAAGGTCAGAAGTTTGTCATTAGTGTTCTGTGCCCTTTTAGTTCTCACCCCTGCTTCTCATGCTTAGCATTTTACCTCCTAAATTGGTACCTCTGTTCCATCCTGATGCCCTTCTGTTGGCTAGTGACAACAAAGTGTCATCCCACCTACACTTCTCCCAGGAAGTCCCATGTACTCCAGAGCTTAAACCTCACCTGGCTCAATGAGGGTAGGGACCATGAACCATGCTTTGTATCTCTCTAAACAATCATGGAAGTGCTCTGAGGAAAGCAAAGGGATTAAACATTTCTGTAGCACCTACTATGGGCCAGGGACTGTGCTAAGTGCTTTTAAAATAAATATTATCTCATTTGATCTTCACAACAACTCATGAAGTGGGTGCTATTATTAAGCCCATATATCCTTGAGGCAAACAGAAATTAAAGAGACTTGCCCAGTGTCACACAGCTCAAAAGTGCCTGAGGCTGGATTTGAATGTGTCTTCCTGACTCCAGGCTCAGGGCTTTATCCAACTGCCTCTCTGTACATAATAAAGTTGCTTAATCAGTGTTTGTTTAATGAATCAAATAGTCATTTTAGGCTTAAGATTGAGAACCCTGGGTAAAGGAAAAGGCATGTGAGAAAGAACAGGGTTTTTTTGTAGTTATCTGTAAATGGAGGCAGGCACTATTTAAAGAATATTCATAGTTCCTTTGAACTAATTGGTCTGATTTTGTGAGATTTATTCCCTGGATATGTTTTTAACAGACTGTAGAATATTTCTCTCCCCCCCCCCGCCCCAATTCTCCTTTCTATTATTGTGGATTTCAAGCAAAGATTAGCATTTCCTTATACAAAGATGGATGGAAAAAGAGGATTGTTTATGAAACTGAATCTTCAATACATGCAGCTTGGGTTTTTTTCATATATTTCAAATTTAACGTAGTTGTTCCAACATCGGGGCAGCTGGATGGAACATTGGACCTGGAGTCAGGAAAACATCTTCCTGAGTTCAAATCCAGCCCCAGACATTTCCTAGTTGTGCAGCCCTGGGCAAGTCATTTAACTCTCGTTTGTCTCAGTTTCCTCATCTATAAAAGGAGCTGAAGAAGGAAATGGCAAACCACTCCACTATCTTTGCCAAGAAAACCCAAATGGAGTCACAAAGAGTTGGACATCACTGAAAAATGACTGAACAAGTTCCAACATTGCTGTATTATTCTTTGTTTCCTTCTGAACTTCATTGTGTTTACTTCTATTAATTTTTTAAAATGATCCATTGATGCTCTTTTTTTAAAGTATCACTAGTAGCCCTTAGAGAAGGGGATTAAATCTGTATTTGTGAGGACATAGAAAGAGTTAGTAGCAGGGCTGACAGAGAGAGTCCAATGTAATTCAGAGGTGTTTTGCACTCACAGCCTGTATTGGTTATAAGTTCCAAGATCTTCTGTTTAGATATCAGTGTAGTAAAGGCTTTAATTTCCTTCTCCCCTAGGGTCCTCCCTCTTTTGGAGAGTTTTCTTGAGGTTGCTGATCAAATGAGCTAATCCATGTGGGATGCTTTGCAAACCTTAATATATAAATGTTGTTATTATTATTATCTGGGATGACCTGTTCCAGGTACCCTGAATGTAGATGGTAGACAGAAAGATAAAAGAAAAATAGCATCTCCTGCTAAAATAGACTAAGCAGGAAGTGAATGGAAAGCATGATCCTTAGGTACTGGGGGGCGGGAGGGAAAAGGAGGCAAATAGGACTGATCCACTGTAAGCCAGCTAGGTCTGGAAAACAGAGAGGCATTTGAGTGGTCCAAGACCAAGAGATCTTTTGTGACTGAGAGCCTGGAATGTAGTAGAAGCTTCATAATAAGTTACTTGTTGAATGGCTATGGGGTCCATGTGTACAACAGAAGGATCAAAAGAAAACTTTGAGGCATCTAGTTCCCCCCGGGAGGTGAAGGTTACTACAGGAGGAAGAGAGTGAAAAGAGATGGGGAGGGGCAAATTCTGCCCCCTTCTCCTTGCTGGGGCCCTAACTTATGCAATGCTGTATGTTATAGAGATGTGTAGATCTCTAGAGGGAAGATGGTGATGGAGGTGGTGGAGGATGAGAAAGATACCCTTGACTTTCTAGGGCAGAGATGTCAAATTCAAGGCCTCCTAAGCAGCAAAACTCTCATGTGTGAGAACCAGATTAAAATGTAATTGGAAAATGGTTAACAAAGTAAATAAAAAATACCCTGTAACATAGATGATGTAAATTTGTGGTTTTCTAAGTCAATATGAGGTCTGTTTCTACTTGAGTTTGATATCACTTCTCTAGGATTTCAGATTTGAGTCCTTTCTGTTTCCCTTAATTTATAAATAAAACTGTGTTGTGTTTCAAGCATTGTCATCATCTCAATGACTTGTGCCCAAGAAACAGTATAAAATAATTAATGGATAAGCAGAAAAGAGGTGAGCCATTCATGTATTAAGAGTAAAGGATAATAGGTGGCAGCTCAGATATTTTTATACTGGTACCAACATGCAGTAGGAAGACCTAGAGAAAACTCTTTCAAAGTTTAAATCACATCTTTATGGACTATTTATGGTAGGACATGGAAAAGGGTTGTACAGAATGAGAAGGCACATGTGGTTTGCCATCTGTACCATTTCAAGGAGCATCCATATCATGTAGATAATGGTTCTATTGCACTATGGAACCTCGTTTGGGCCCTGGGAGCCTGAGAGCTAACTACTCTTAGGGAATGACCAGAGACTAATTTTTCCAGGTTCCACCTAGGTGGGGTCAATGAACTACAGAATTGAGAAAGGTCTCCTAAATATACTGTCACTTTGTGCCAAAAGGAAGTCTATGACATGATAGTTATGTTGGCATTTGGGGATCAATGTAGGGGGATCCTTGGAAGATCTCAATATGTAATAGTATTGTTCTGAACCCCTAGCAGTGGACTTCATGGGAAAAGAGAATGATGGGGGCAGAGCCAGAGAGTTTGGGTCTTTATTACCAAGTCCTATCCCTTCATGGCCAGACATGTAGTGAGGGTAAAGCATAGCAGAAGGAAAGTCCAGTCATGCTACTGGAACTAACATATAATGTTGAAAGACCTACAGAAAAGCCCTACTCTATGCTACTTAATTTGATGATATTAGAATATAGGAAGGATCTGTGATTCTTTCTTTCTTTTTCTTTCCTCTTTCCTTCCTTCCTTCGTTCCTTCCTTCATTCCTTCGTTCGTTTGTTCCTTTCTTCCTTCCTTCCTTCCTTCCTTCCTTCCTTCCTTCCTTCCTTCCTTCCTTCCTTCCTTCCTTCCTTTCCTTCTGATTGGGGTTAAGTGACTTGCCCAGGGTCACACATCTAGTAAGTGTTTGAGGCCAGATTTGAACTGAGGTCGTCCTCACTCTATTCATTGCACCACCTAGGTGCCCTGATCTGTAATTTCTTATGGGAAATCTTAGGTGTGGGAACTTTTTTTTATAAACAGATTGCTACCCCCAATGACTAAAGAAATCCTAAGGAATTGCCTGAAGTTAAGTGACTTATAGGGTGGGGGGTGGGTGGGTTAGAATTGCACAACTAATAAGAATCCAGGATTCTATCTACTATACTACTGACTGTCTTTATCATATGCTGTATTAGGAATTTAGCTGATGTTAATTTGTAACAGCCATTGTGCTAATGTGCACTAATGTTTTAATGGGAGAATCTTCCCCTTCCTTAACAGGGGTCTTATGGAGACAGTACCTTAGCCCAAAGAACTTTAACAGTATGAATTTCAGGTCCTGATGGGTGGAGGAGATATTTTTGGGTGGCACAAGTCCTTGTGATACTTCTCAGCACAATAGCTTTGTCCTTTTGAAGCCTTCAGAAAGAAGATAGGCACAAAGAGACCCAGTGTGTTCAGTGCATTGCTGCATTGACAGCAGACCTGTTAGGCAACAGCTCTCCAGAAAGAACCTTCGGGGGACTGGCAAGAGAGAGGAACAGTACTTTGAGTACTTGGATTAATTTTGGAATCTGCATATTTATACTTCTATTTTCAAGGCCCATCAAAAACACAGGTTTGTGTCTTTTGAGCCAGTAACTATGAGATGTTCCAGCACTGAACAAACTTTCGTTTTGCCTTTTTTTTTTCCTGAGCAAAATTGATTTATGTATAAATTCAATGAGCAATTCATTAAAAAAAATTCACTTAGGAATAGGAGAAAAAATTAAATCCATCTAACTATTTTATACAAAACTGCACATAAGTGATTAGAATGGTGTTTCTCGGTTAACTGCATTTGTATTTCACAGACTGGTATCAGAGGCAGTACTGTCTGTTGAAGTTACAATCGAGGGGCCCCATAATAATCTGGCATTCTCTAGATGTTATACATCACGGGAACTCCAGAGATCTTCACGATTCCTCACTTATGGTCCCCAGAGTCTGTAGCCACAATGTAACATTTGTGCTGAGTGACCCTCTGGATTAAGGAATCGTCTGCCTTGGTTACTTGTGTGTGCATGGCAATCATTCCCCTCATGGGATCTCTGCAGTCCTCAGAGCTACTCGGTACTTTTGTCCCAGTCTTTCAGTTTCAGCTATTACACCGTCAGTTATGCAGGCGATGCATTTGGCATACAGACAGTCCCTCATTGATTGCATTAAGTTCAACTTGGCTTTGAAGGAGTAGTTGATAAAGTTAGAATCACTCAAAATGTAGTTAGGGGATCTAATATGTGTTATATTGGAAGAACAAACAGGGCAGATGCTGGGGAGCTTCTCTTTCTTTGAGAGCACTGGGATCTTTCTTCTCTTTCTTTTTTGGCTTTAATATATCTTTTTCTCCTTAGTATGTCTTTTTCTTTTCTCTGCAGGTACATTATGACTCTCCTTTATTCATATCTGCCTTAGAAATGCAGCTGATTCAGGAATACTCTCAGTCTCATAAACTAAGCATTCACTTCATGGTTGTATATTTCCTTGTTTGTTTTTTATTTGTTTGTTTGTTTCCCCATGTTAGAAGCCTTTCTACACCTCTTGCCATTTCAAAAAACATTTCCAAAATGGCAAATTCAACAACGATGGCAGATTACATTTCCATAGATCTTTACGGCTCTATTTTCTGGGATGCCTTGGGCGGAGGTACCCTGAGATCCAGTCTGATAACGTTTGTTTGTTTGTTTGTTTGTTTGACCAAGAGTAAACTCCAGAACTTTGGCTGCTAGTGCTCCTTACTGGTTTATTGTCTTCCGTGGCCTGGGTCTTCCATCACCAGGTTAGCTTTTGGGAAAGGGATAATAATAACTGATGTTCATAAAGCATGTTCAAGTTTTCAGAGCCCTCTTGGCAATTATGTCTCTTAAGCTTCACAGTAACCCTGTGGGGTAGGTTCTATAAACAATGTTATTATTACCATTTGAATGATGACGGATCTGAGGCTCAGAGAGTTTAAGGGATTTGCCCATAGTCATGTAGCTAGGAAATGTCAGAGGCAGAACCCACATATTTCTGACTCCATGTTTATCACTTTGTCCCCTGTGCCATTTTTTTGCTGTCCTGTTCCTTTTTGCCTTGCCCTACTACCTAAAAATTGCACGTAACCCTTCTTCATCTGACATTCTTTTTTAATTTCTTTTAGTTAATTAATTTTTTTTTTAGGCAGTTGTAGTTAATTGACTTGCCCAGAGTCACACAGCTAGTGAGTGTCAAGTGTTTGGTCTGAGGCCAGATTTGAGCTCAGGTCCTCCTGACTTCAGGGCCAGTGCTCTATCCACTGCCCTTTCAGCTGACATTCTTAAAGGGTCTACCTTTATGTGCTCTACATGTAAGGGAATAAAATAATAAACAAAAGTAAAATTTTGTGAGATGCCCAGGGCCTTATCACTTGTATCCTAGTGATGCTATCTGCATCTTTTTCTGATAATCCTTCTTCCATATGTTGTATATAAGTGTGTCTTTCAAGGGAAAGGGAAGCAGCATGGTATAATTTAGTGGTTCCAAACTGTTTTCATTGTGAAACCTAAAAAAAATGAGAATATGCATATTTGCTTATTTGTAAATTACATGAATGTGCTACTGTACTCATAACTTTATACACTAAAAACACAAAAACTGAAATTAAAAGAGGATGACCAATACTAATCAATCAAACAATAAACATTTATTAAGTATGTATTATGTGTCAGGCTTTCTGCTAAGCCCTGGGGATACAAAAAAGGTAAAAAACACTGAGTTACTGACTTCAAGGAGTTTACATACTAATGATATATAGTTAGTCAATAAACATTTATTAAGCACCTACTATGTGCCAGGCACTATATTAAGTACTGAGGATACAAAGAAAGACATAGATGAAATAATATTTGGTCTTAGAGTCTATAGGAAACTACTGAAGTTTATTGAGTAGATAAATGACATGGCTAGACCTATACTTTAGGAAAATCACTTTGGAAGTTTGGGGAAGGATAGATTGTAGAGGGAAGAGTCTTAAAGAGAGAGGACTCATTGGGAAGCTATTGCAATAGTCCAGGTGAGAGGTGATGAGGGCCTGAACTAGGATGAGGACCAGGGGGTGAGGAGAGAGAAGGGGAGAGATGAGACAAATCATGAAACAAAAAAGCTTCAGAAAGTGATGTGGGATGAAGCAGAGTGAGGGTTCAAAAATGAAACTGAGATGGTGAACCTGGGTAATTGGAAGGATGGTGGTGCCCTTGACAGTAATAGGGAGATATGTGTGTGTGTGTGTGTGTGTGTGTGTGTGTGTGTGTGTGTGTGTATGTATGTGCGAGTGTGTGTAATCTCTTCTCTGGAATCATTCTTAAACATTGCACTGATCAGAAATCTTAAGCCTTTTGAAGTTGTTTGAATTTACATTGTTGTTATTGTAGAAATTTTTCTACTGATTCTGCTCATTTTACTCTGCATTGATTCACACAAACTTTTCCAGGTTTCCCTTTTGTCTTTTCAGTTTTAATGAGATCATGGATAGCAGGTAGGTAGCACAGTGGATAGAGCACTGGGCTTGGAATTAGGAAAGCTCATCTTTTATGAGTTCAGTTCCGGCCTCAGACACTCACTGGCTGTGTGAGTCATTTAACCCTGTTTGCCTCAGTTCCTCATCTGTAAAATGAGCTGGAGAAGGAAATGGCAAATCACTTCAGTATCCTTGCCAAGAAAACCCCAAATTGGGTCACAAAGAGTTAGACACAATTGAAGCGACAATAACATCATAGACACTTATTTGCTGGGTAAGTCACTTAACCTCTGTTTACCTCTATTTTCTCTTCTATAAAATAGGGATAATAATAACACTTACCTTCCAAGGTTGTTGTTCCCTACTTCAGAGGGGTACTGTGAAGATCAAGGGGCATAATTATCTAGAGCACCTGAAAACTTTAAAGTGCTCTATTAATATCAGTTATTATTGTCTTCTTTCCCAAATCTAAGCTAGTGGTGGAAGATCCAGTCCAAGGAGAACAACAAGCCAGTAAGGCACACCAGCAACCAAGTCCTGAAGTTTATTTACTCTTGTAAAAAGCAAACAAACAAAAAGAATGTTATCAGACTGGATTTCAGGGCAACTCAGCCCAAGACTTCCCGGGAAATGAAAGTGTGTTAGAGCTGTAACAATCTATGGCAACGTAAGCTGCGATCATTGTTGTTGTAGAATAAAGTGGGGTATTTATACAGAGCTTTGGAAACTTCAAAGTGCTGTGTAAAGGTAAGCTGTTTTTATTATTGCTTTGACTTCTTATGGCACAATAGTATTCCATGATATTATTATGCTGTAATTTGTTTAGCCACTTCCTAGTTGATGGACACCCCTTTAGTTTCCAGTTCTTTGCCACTACAAAAGGCGCTGCTGTAGATCTTTGTGTATAAACGGGCTCTTTGCCTCTTTCTTTGCTCTCTTTGGGATATAGACCCATTAGAGGTAATAATAATAATATATAATACATGACAATAATAAATATAATTATTATTAATAGATTATATAATAATAAAATATGCAACAGGATATGAGATATATTAGTATAATTACTGTGCTATGGCATAATATACTATAGCATAATATAATAAGTGATAACATTTCTATAGCATTTACTATGTTACAGGGTCCTATGATTTTGCTTGTTTAGAGAGTTCCCGGTAAGGAAACCCATTCTTGGAGTCTTTTCAGGGTTCCTAGGGAGTATAATTTCCATGGCTACAGCTGCTCTTTTTAAAAAAGAAGCTGAAGTACAATGACTTTGACTTTCTTTTTATATTATGTCTTAGATGACTTTCAATTGACCAACCAACAGGTTTGTATCAGTCACGTACTGTGTGCCAGGCATTGTGCTAGGCACTTGGACATAAAGGCAGAAATAAAACATTCCCTGCTCACAGGGAGCTTACATGCTACTGGGGAAGATAACATGTAGCATGTCAGGAGATACATATTTACAGGATATAGTTGTGCTAGCGTCTTCCTGACTCTCTATCCACTAAACCTTACTGCTTCTCTTGAGCTGGATTACACTTGGGGAATTGTGCAGTGATTTAAATGATTCCCAATTCTTCCCTGCTGCCACAGAAAAACACATCTCCTTGGTGCCACTATTCTCTGTAGCTATATGGCTGGGAATTGTGGAACAGCATGGCCTTGGAAGAATTAAAATGACAAGTAACTTAAAGGATAATGGAAAGATCCATCCAAAGATGACTTACATGTGAGAAATGGCAAAAAAGACATTATTAAAAATATGAAAAGAGGTGGGCTGGTCATATAGTAGACAAGGATCAGTAAGGTGTCTGAGTGTTAGGACTTGCAATGTACAATTAGTACTTGCAAAAAGGAGTAGGGGAAGGCCCCTAGTATGTTGGGTAAATTGTTTATTGAAAAATTATAAGAAAATATAGATATTCATCTCATAGGATAATTCAGTATGAAGGTTTTGCATTATGAATAGGGCATGATAACTGCTTTTAATATCAACTTTCCCATTCGTAAAACAAGGTTAATAATAGTACTTACCTCACAGTGTTGTTATGAGGATGAAAATGAGAAAATATATGGAAAGCACTTTGCAAGCCTTAAAATATAAATGTTAGCTATTATTAATAGCCTCATTATGGATGAGATCCTGAGGCTTAGAAAGGCTAAGTGCGTGGAGAAAGCACAGAATTGAGATTTGAACCTTATTTTCCTGAATCTGTCCTTATGTTATTGTTGTTCAGTCATGTCCGACTCTTCATGACCCCATGCACCACACTGTCCATAGGGTTTTCTTGGCAAAGATAGTGGAGTGGCTTGCCATTTCCTTTTCCAGCAGATTAAGGCAAACAGAAGTTAAGTGACTTGCCCAGGATCACATAGCTAGTGAGTGTCTGAGGCCAAACCTGAAGTCAGGTCTTCCTGTCTTTTCCCGTCGTTATGTATCTCCCTTAAAATGTACATCTTTTCCTACCCTTATATACCTCTCTTAAAATGTTGTCTTTATTTAGTGTTCTCTCTCTCTCTCTCTCTCTCTCTCTCTCTCTCTCTCTCTCTCTCTCAAAGATTTCTTGTTTTTCTCCTCTATCATTGGTTGTCAAGTTTATATGTTTATTGCTGTTGTTGTTTTGGGTAAGTCTACTGTTATTACAGCAGCATCTTATATTGCTGTTCATCCATTATTTTATTGCTTTTTACAACACCTGTTCAAGGTAGGTGGAATAGATATTATCTCCATTTTATAGATTTTAAAACTGAGGCTCAGAGTGGTTAAGGTCGTAGGGCTAATTGAATGGCCAAACCAGGACTGATAACATGGCCTCCTAACAGTGGATTCAATATTCCTTCTATTATGTCATAACAATCTCTGACACCACAGTATGCATATGCTTCTTCATAAGAGGCGGCATAGTGTAGCGGTCATGGTGTTGGACTTGGAATCAGGAAGACCTGCATTTGAATTCTGCTGCAGACATTTACCAGCTGTGTGAGTCACTTAATTTCTCTGGGCCTCAGTTTCCTCATCTGTAATGTGAAGAGGCTGGACTAGATTATCTCCAAAGTTGCTTCCAGGTCTAAATCTATAATCTTTGACTTTTCCATAGTTATTATACACTGTGAGGTCAGATTTCTCAGTAAAAGTAGGCCATCGTCTAGCAATGTGGCGGTTTGGGAGATGTCACTCGAGCTTACGTGTGTGTGTGTGTGTGTGTGTGTGTGTGTGCATGTGCGTATAGGCAGGAAATTCTGCTCAGTGTGAAATATGTTTCCTAACACTTCATCAATAGAGATAAATTCCTTTGGTTCTTAAAAGCTTTTCAGTCTATTAAAAGGCAAATGAAAAAAGTAGCACTGTGACTTTATCAACCAACAATTTATTAGATTAGGCCTTCTTCCTTCCTTCCTTCCTTCCTTCCTTCCTTCCTTCCTTCCTTCCTTCCTTCCTTCCTTCCTTCCTTCCTTCCTTCCTTCCTTCCTTCTTTCTTTCCTTTCCCCCCTTCCTCTGCCCCTTCCTTCCTTCCTTCCACCTGCTTGCTTTTTTTCTTGCTTTTTCACTTTCTTGCTTTCTACTTCATTTATTCTTCCTAGAGCTGTCAATTTTGTCTTGCACCAAACCTGAACATACTAAAAACAAACCAAAAAAAATTTAGGGAAGGAAAGAGTAATAGGAGAGGCAATGGAGAAGAAACCTCTTCCTTTGTGTTATCATGTAGGCTTAGCTGGAATGTTTTTTTTCAATTAGTCAAGAATTTTAGGGAGCATTGTCATGTACAGATCTGGCATCAGAGAATCAGTGTTCAAAACCTTTCTTGGCTACCTGAATGATTTTGTGCAAGTCACTTAACTCCTTTTGGCCTTAGATTCCTCATCTATAAAATGAAAGTTGGACTAGGTAGCTAGGTGGCACACTAAATAGAATTCTGAATCTGATCTGGAATCAGCAAGAACTGAGTTCAATTCAGCCACTGTCACTTAATAGCTGCATGATCTTGAGAAAATTACTTAATTTCTATATGATAATTTCCTCATTTGTAAATTGGGAGCAATAATAGCACCTATCTCCCAGCATTGTTTTGAGGCTAAAATGAGATATTTGTAAAACACTTTGTAAACCTTGAAGTACTTGCATAAATGCTAGCTAATATGATTATTATTGTTATTATTATTATTATATGACTAAGGTAGACTAAATCTACATCCTATGATCCTCTGAATGTAAATTGTGGCTGTTTTTGTTACTACTATTTTGACCCAGCTTGCCCAGAAAACACAGGAATCTGGCAGCAACAGATAAGAAAATAGCTACTATCAAAACCCTCCATTTTAGAAAGGCCTTCCAATATGCCATCTGAAACCTTAATTTCCATACCACCTATTTTGAATAAATCCCTATCCTTGGGCTATGGACCAATTTGATCTAGTTTGTAATTGATCCATATTTCCAAGATGCTGGAAACATCCTGTACTCTATAGTTTAGTCTCTGTAAAGTGGGGAAAACAATAAAGCTTACTGCCTACTTGTCTCACAGGAATTTGGCAAGAGCCTACATTCCAGATAACTCTTGGGATACTCAGAATGCAAATAATAATAAAATGCCAGCTTTTGTATTCAAAGATGGTGCGACCATCCACAGACCATATACTTGGAAATATTTTCCCCTGACTAGTAGAGATGATAGATTTACTAATACTTTCATGCTTACTCCCCCCCTGCAAGTCTCTCTTTTGGGGGACTCACCCTATGATGTTGGCCTCAATTGCACCTGCAATAAACAAGTGGGCTGATAATAAGTTCCAGGCGCAAAGACTTACTCACGATTGAAATTCACAGATCTGGGTCTCTGATCTGGAGTTACACATGCCAGTTTTGCCTTTCTCTCTTTCTTGGGGTAGGAGAATAATCCAGTTTTTGTGAGTTTATAAAAAATTGCTGTAAATGGTCTACTTTTTAATTTTTCAAAGAGATCTTAACTCTGGGTCTAGCAAAATGTGAGGTTAAAATATAAATTTTGGAAGTTGGGCTAAGAAACGGATTTGGTTTTAGCTGCTGATTTACAGTGTTTGATGCCATTAAAGCCCTATCTGACTAGCTCTAACTTCCTATAGGTTTTAGATTAGCATAGGCAGGATGTGTTATATAACTCTTTGAAATGTGATTCTTCTCAGCAGAAAGGAATTTGCAGCAATCCTGCAAAGATTATAATCTTGGATCTTCCTGTGGTGAGATTTACAACTTTGACCTTAGACACTCTCTCTCCTGGAGGAGGGTCACTGTAAGTTACCAGTGACAATAGTTTTGAGTTATTAGGTTAGTACGAATTGCCTTTTATAGTGTCAGAAGCGTGCTTCCTGGTAACTGGGCAGTATTAGCGATGTGAAATAAAGTGAATTTTAATGTCCACCAAAGGCAGTACTCTGATATATGAGCTACTTCCAGAACGATGAAGTTTAACTGCAGAAAATGTTAACACCCTATCAAAACCCCTCCCAAGATATCCGTTAATTCATAAAACTTCATGAGTTCATTTTTAATAAGGTTGAAATAGTCTCTGAAAGCATCTGGCTAAGGTAGTGAAAAGGAAGGATTAAAATCCAAAGTTATGACTGCATTAACTTTTCACCAAAAATAATATAGGAGACCATCTTGGGAAGGTTATGATGAGAGGTACCATCCCAGTGGTTAGAGAGCTAGGATAAGCATCATTAAGATCTGTTCTCAAGTCCTACATCTGACACATACTGACTGTGTGGCCCTGCTTAGGTCACTTAATCTCTTAATGCCTCTCATAGAAGCTCCCTTGATATGAGTGACTCTATCTTGAATTTGTAATAAGCATACCCACTCCAAGTACATGAGTATGCAAACAGCTTGAGTGTGTAGGTCTGATAACCAGATGCTTGTGAAAATAATACTGGCTTTAACAACAGAGCAGGTAGGTGGTACAATGGATAGGCTGGGCCTGGAGTCAGAAAGACTCCTCCTCCTCAGTTCAAATCTGGCCTCAGACACTTACTAGCTGTCTGACTTTGGGCAAGTACCTTAATCCTGTTTGCTTCAATTTTGTCATATAAAATGAACTGGAGAAGGAAATGGCAAATTACTCCAGTATCTTTGCTAAGAAAAACCCCAAATGGGGTCATGCAGAGTCAAACATGACAGAAAAACAACAAAACAATTAACTTTACCAAATGGTTATTTATAGTGGTCAGGTTGTCTAGACTCTTAAATATGAAGTCAATATATTCCTATATTCGTTCAAACAACCTTGTCCACTGATTACATGAGAAAAAAAGTTGACTGGTCAAATTTAACATAAAAGTGGGCTACCCTGAGCTCCAGTTACCACTTTTGACCATGACAGATTTGCCTGGTATTGCAGTGGAGACTAAACCCAAGAAAAGTACAACCAGGGAAGTCTCCATTGTTCATAACCTGAGATATGAGAATAATCCTTGTAGTTGTCCTAGAGGCCAGATGATGCTAACTGAAGCCCCAGAAGAGAATGGACCCAGGGGTTGGCCTTCAGCCATGCTGTCCGCACCCACGTTCCTACACAACTTTATTCTTGGACCTTCTATCCAGGACCTTCCATCCTCCAACCTCATTTCTGCTGTCTAGGGGTGGTGAAACATTATTTTGGGTAATTTGAATGTTATTTTGCAGTGGACATTTTCTATTGTATATCTCAGGGTGATTCGATGAGTTCCATTGTTTGTTCTGCAGATCAGATTAGGAGGTCTCTATTAAAGACCTGGTTGACTAAGGTGATTAAGTACATACTCTATGTCTATTAGGGTAAACAAAAGCAATTTGACTAAATCGTTGTGTGTCTTGGCTTTCATCAAAGGGCAGGCTTAGTTTTGGCTATTCTTTTTTACATCGTGCTGTGGGGATTGTATTTTAAGTAAATAAAAGAGCCCTAGGTAACTTTAACCAAGATAGTGTGCTAGGTCATTCTCTGAGATTGTCAGTTGCAACCTAGGTCACATCTATACTGGTAGAAAGAGTTTCCTACACAGATGAAATCATAGATTTGGTTCAAATCAGTTAGTCAATAAACATTTATTAGACACCTACTATGTGCCAGGCACTGTGTTAAACATTGGAGATTCAAATATGAACAAAGAGGGACAGTCTCTCTCCTTCACGGAGCTTACAATTTATTTGGGGGGGGGACACAATTCACAAAAGGAAGCTGAAATGTTGGGGTAGAGGGAGGAGTAGGGAGGTGAGGAGGAGGAAATACCTGTGGAAAAGTCAGTTAGAACAGACCCAAAGTAGTGCGAGCAGGTGAGGAATGAGAAGATATTTAAATTGTGCTCTTTCCTTAAATGGAGGCTCCCCTCCAATCAGAGAGGCAGAGGGGAGTGATGAACTGGCTAGCCAAGGCTGATGAGATCTTAAAGGATGATGACAATTATCCCAGAAAAGCCAGGAAAGGTAGCGGAGTCAGCCAGAGAAGTCCCAGAGTAGTGCTGCCGGGTAAGAAATGTCATTAACATCCTAGTAGAAAACAATGGCATTTAATTGCATGACTTTATCATATTCCCAGGACCTCATCCTTTGTTGAAAATTAAAAATGAAACTGGTTAGTTCTAAACTTGGATCTGTAGTCCAAGGGCAGGAAGTAGACTCTAGGTAAGAACTTGGTTTTTATATTCAGGTCTTCTGCTGGTGATTTATAGATGAGGAAGCTTGCTCAGTCCAGTGGAAAGAACATTGGAATTGGCATCAGAGGACCTAGGTTTGAATCCCAGTTGTACTTTGATTTGTTTATTCTTTTGAGACTGAGTCTCCCTATCTCACTCAGAGTGAAAGGGTAGCAGACTCTCACTGGGCCAATCCAAACACTAATGGGAACTTTGACCCAATCTGTTTCTGACCACAACTGTTTGCTCCTCCTTAGGCAGTCTGGTAGCCCTTGGCTCCTGGGGTTTTGCCACATTGTTTCTCAACAATGCGAATATCCGATCAGCTTAGCTCACTACAACTCAGAATTTTCATCCACCTACTTCAGCCCTCTCCCCCACAAAAGCAAAAGTTACAGGTGGGCAACTGGTCCCTGGATGTGCTTTCTTGCTGCTTTTGAGATCTTGTGCAAAGCACTCTCTGGGCCCCAGTTTCCTTATATTCCTTCCTTAGGATGGGGCGTGGTACATTGGGAAAGAGCGTTGGATTTGTAGTCCAAAGGCCTGGGTTTAAATCACAGATATTAAATGAATAGCCCAAAGCAGATTGAAATGTAATTTTTATCTGATTTTAGTGTGTTGATTTAAAAAAAAATATATGCACAAACACACACACACACATACATAATGCACATGTATTTATATGTAAAAATACATAGTTTTCTAAATCAATACACAGCCCATAGGGATCCTTATGTATGGCTTAGCGCCCCTTATTTCTATTTGAGTTGACACCATTGGTTTAAATCCTCCCCTCACCACCTTCATGATGTTGGACATATTACTTACCCTTCCCTGGACTCAATTTCCTCATCTATAAAATGAAGGGGTTGGACTAGGTGATCTATGTGTCTTTCATAGTTAAGACCTAAGAGCTCCTCCTTGCATGACAAGATAACTTCTGAGGCCCCTTTCAGTTTGCTCTAAATCTATGAGCAAATTTTATATTCAGCAAAGCTAGTGCCTGGGTACATATTGAAATTTGTCACTATGAACACTAGATGGTGCCCTTGCTTTGTGTTGCTAATCCGTAAGCGTGCAGAGTTCTTCGAACTTCAAATTACTTGCTTTGGAAAGCAAACATGTTCTCTAAACAAAGGGTCACTAGCCATCGCTCTTGACTTCTGTTTTTACTTTTATAGTCATGTAATCAATATGTTGGAAGAGTAATTAATTTTTAACTTCAGTCCCTGGAGAGATCAAATGTTGATGGACGTAATGGATAGAACAGGCTTCATCTATTCCAAAGAAACAATGATAAAGGCAGGAAGTAAAGGAGCGACGTTTATGGTTGCACATATTTGTGCCACCAAACACTGTTACTAATCACAGAGCAACAGGGCTAGATGACCATTGCCTGATCTTCTTTTGTTCCCTGGGCCTTTCTTGCATGCCTTTGTTTTTGCAGTTCTGTGCTGTGGAGAGAGCTGGCCTAGGGGTCAGGACAAACTGGGCTCAGATTCTGTCCTTCACACACACACACACACACACACACACACACACACACACACACACACACACACACACACACGCTGTTTGACCCTGGCAAATCACATGGCCCGTCATCTCTAATGCTCTAAGTTGCAGAAGAGTTGTTGGTCTGCACGCTGGGGACCAAAAACAAAATGCAAAAAGAGAAACAATCCCCCCCCAAACTCTCTTCATCTTTTGTAATGTTTACTTCTTAGAAGTAGGAAACATCCCTTCAATCCATCCTCCACATAGCTGCCAAGTGATATTCCTGAAATATGGTTCTGACCATGGCATGCCCCTGCCTCATAAGTGATCATTCCTGCTCATTGCCTCTATCATCAAATGCAGGCTTCTCTGTTTGGTGTTTAAAGCCTGTCATAACCTGGCTCCAATCAAACTCTCCAGGCTTACTATTTATAATGCTTCTTCACAAATTCTACATTCCAGCACCGGATTGCTTAATAATTAGGTATGTGCTTAAGAAATTCTGATTGATTAAATATATTAAATCTTCAGTCTTTGCCTTAAATGTACTCACTTCTCAGCATTGTTTCTTAGAATTCCTGACTTCCTTCAAAATTTAGACTGAGCAGCACCTCTTATATGGTGGGCTCAATAATAGCAGTTCCCTCTAATTTCTTTGTATATTTTCAGAATACACTCATGTGTGTTACACACTGTATCTCAGACAGATTATAAGTTTCTTGAGGAGAAGAATCATTTCATTTTTGTCTTCGCATGCCCAGCACTTGGCACAATGTTTACCTGGAACACAGTAGGTCCTTAATAAATTCTTGTTCCTTAATTGGGGTTAAGTGACTTGCCCAGGGTCATTGTTCCTTATTAAATAATTGAAAATATATGAGGAACCATGGGCAAATGGAAAGTGGATAATTGAAATAAATCTAGCTCTAGTTAATTAACACAAGATATACATAGGTACGCTCTTATCAGATCCAGAGCCACAGTTATCATTTATTTATATATTAGAAACAGTAGAGCATTAGCATGGTGCAGTGGATAGAAGGCCAGCCTTGGACTCAGAAAGACCTGGGTTCAAATGCTACCTTTGATACATACTTGCTGTGTGACCATGGACAAATCACCCAGCTTCTTAGTGCATGAGGCAACTCTGTAAGACTTTGCTACAAAATAGTTTCCAATCTCTCTTACAAGGGGAATTTCCACAATGAATTCTTCACAGTAATGATAATAAAAATAATAGCTAATGTTTATGTAGGGCTTATTACGTGCCAGGAACTATGTTAAGTGCCTTACAATTATTATCTCGTATGATCCTCACAACAGCCTTGGGAGGTAGGTACTGTTATATCTCTACTTTGCAGTTGAGGAAACTGAGTCATACAGATATTTAAGTGACTTGCCCAGGGTCACCTGGCTAGGAAGTGTCAGAATCTGATCTGCACTCATATCTTCTTGACTCTAGGCTCAGTGTTCTATTCACTGCACCACCTAGCTGCCCCAATAATGAAATCACATATCAGGATTAAGAACAAATAAGTACATGCTTATTTTACATGAGCATTTTTACATTTACATGTAGATATATATGCATATATACACATACATCAACATATCAAAGTGTGTGTACATATGTCCACTTAAATATATACATGTATATTATATGTGTGTATGTATGCATAACATCAACAAAATTTTTTGAATATCTGTGAAATGTCAGGCACTGCACCTTTGTATGAGGGATAAAAAGATAGAAACCATGAACAAGTTCTTGTCTTCAAAGAACTTACATTCTACTTATATTTAAATGAGCTAATAATCATAACGTGCTTAGCCCAATGCCTGGCACATAGTAAGTACTATATAAATGTTAGTTATTATGATCACTACCTATGAAGTGAATTATTAAATACATAGAGATTGAACTTATTAATATTGGATTATTGTCAAATTATTATTATTGAATGATTATTGAATTATACAGCAATATTTATTAAGCACCTACCATGTGCCAGGCACTGTGCTGAGTGCTTGGGGATACAAAAGAAGGCAAAAGGCAGTCCTTGCCCTCAAGGAGCTTACAATCTTATGAAATTATGAATTACTAAATATGTAGAGAATGGACTTAAATGATTTCATTGATGCAGGGAGCTTTCTGGTGAGGAAATTTCCTCTGCCACTGTAGAATTGGCACTTTATCTGACACTTGTGGTTTTGGAGAGTTTGCTGAAATATTAAGAGGTTAAGTGACTTAAGTACCCAGTCAGATTTGTGTCAGAGGTGGGCTTGAACCCAGGTCATTCTGGCTTTGAAGGTGGCTTGAAGTTCAGTATTATGCAACACTCAGTCAGTAAGCATTTATTAAGTGCCTACTATATGCTGGTCACTGTACAAAGCACTATATGTAGAACAAAGCCTACAGTTTAATTACTCCACTATTGGAAAACTCACTAAAATAATAATAGCTCGCATTTATATGGGGCAGCCAGGTGGCAAAGTGGATAGAGTACCAGGCCTGAGTCAGGTACATTCATCTTACTGAGTTCAAATCTGGCCTCAGATAATTACTAGGTGTGTGACCCCGGGCAAGTCACCTAACCCTGTTTGCCTCAGTTTCCTCATCTGTAAAATGAGCTGGAGAAGTACCACTCGAGTATCTTTGCCAAGAAAACCCTCCAATGGGGTCACGAAGAGTCAGCCACGACTGGAAAATGACTGAGCCACAACAAAAACATTTATATAGTACTTTGTGCCAGATATTGTATTAAGTGCTATACAATTATTATCTCATTTGATCCTCAAAACAACCCTGGGAGGTAGGTGCTATTATGGTCATCCCTATTTTACATATGGAGAAATCGAGGCAAACAGAAGTTGAAGGATTTTCTTGAGGTCCACAGCTAATAAGGGTCTAAGGTCAGATTTGAACTCTGGCTGGATGCTTTGTCCCCTGTGCCACCTAGCCACCTCTGGTTGATATTTATGTTGGACTCATACCATAGATTAGATTCATTGTGGGCCATTACCTTATTTTCTTTTCAGACATTTGTAAGAACCTACTTAGACACTCAAAAGTTTGTCAGCTGTGTGTAAACAAGATTAGGTGTTTTCTAAATAAATAGACCACAGGAAGAATCAAGCTAAAGGCAAACCTTTAAATGGTCTGTATGAAGTTGGTTTCTTTGGTAGGAAAAAAAATACTTTTGGGACTCATAAGAATTTGTTGACTTTTGGTCTTGGATCTCCTTGGTGAAGGCTAGATGGATTGGGCTAAAGGGAAGAGATGATATATTGACATGTGGTAAAGGAAGAGATGGGGTTCTGGAGTCTCCCCCTATTTTATTTTTTCATTACTAGCTCTATCTGTATCCCTATTCTTAGGCCTCAGTTTCCCCTTCTGTGGTTAAAGCCTTGACTAGGGCTAACCTAGTCAAGTGAAGTGGATAATTCAATTTAAAAAATGTTTGTTAAATATTTACTCAGTGCAAAGTATTGTACTAGGCCTACAATATGAGAATAAGAAATAGGTGACAAAATCTGTGCCCAAGTAGTTTTCAATAAGACATATAAAAGTAACTATAATTCAATAAAAGAAACATTTACCAAGTGCTGCTGTAGATTGAGCCTGACTCAAGCCAGTCTGGCGGTTCGTGTTTGAAACTGGAATGAAATGAGACACTCCTGTGCCATCTAACAGTTAATCAAATGAGGCTTAGTTAGTCATAGCAGGGAAGCATTTAGTTATTCACAGCTCACTTGCTTCTGTGATGGCCATTTGGTCTGCTGGTCAGCAACCTGAGGGAGGAGCAGCTCTTGAATCTCTGTCTCTTTGTGATCTCCCTTTTGTGCTTAGACCAGGAAGCTATGCCAATAACCTGAGCCTCGGTCTGCTCAGCCAAACAAGTCTCATTTGATGGATTCAATACCTTTTAAGAAAAAAAAAACTAGCCTAGCCTGTAAGGGAGATATTGTTCCCAGAGTGCCGAATACTATCTATGCTAAGTATGGTAAGTGCTAAGGACATAAAGACAAAAAAAAATTAGACAGTCCTTGCCTTCAAGAAGTTGACTTCCCTCTGAGAGGATATAGTATATACATAGATGAGTAATTTGAGGAAGGTGTGAGCTCCAACAACTCAGGGAGAATCAGAGAAGGCTTCTTGGAGAAGGTGGTACTTGGGCTGAGCCTTGAAAGAAGACAAGGTTTCTTGAGAGGAAGAGATAAAGAAGGGACACATTCAAGCCGTGCAGGATGCCTTGAGAGACTGCCTGGAGGTGGAAGATGGAATGTAGAGTTTGGAGTATTAGCAATAATCCAGGGTGAAGGAGAATATCTCTAAAAATGTTTGGAAAGGTGGGTTGGAGCCAGATTATGGAGGGCCTTGGGCTGAGGGAGAGGACAATAGGGAGCCACTCCTTGAGCAGGAGATTGGCAGGGATCATCTTGTGCAAGTTAAGATATGATTAAATACTCAGAAGTGGCCAAGGAAAATAGTATGAGAGATTGGAACAGGGAGAGATCATCACTTCCGAGGGTGAATATAGGGCAGATAAGTGGCCTAGTGGATGGAGTGCTGGGCCTGGAGTCAGGAAGGCTTATCTTCCTGAGTTCAAATCTGGCCTCAGACACTTACTAGCTGTGTAACCCTGGGCAAGTCACTTAATCCTATTTGTTTCAGTTTCCTCATCTATAAAATGAGCTGGAGAAGGAAATGGCAAACCACTCCAGTATCTTTGCCAAGAAAACCCCAAATGGGGTCACGAAGAGTTGGAAGTGACTGAAACTGTTTTGAACAACACAGTAAGTGATCATGAAGAAGATGGCACCTGAGCTAGGCTTTGAAGGAAGCAGATTTCACCAGGTGAACATGTAGAGATTCAGGGGAGGGAAATCTGGTCCTGGCATGGGGGAATGGTGTCTGCTAATGCTGGGAGATTGGGGAGGAGGGAAACAGCTATCCAGATAATTCTTTCCTCTTTCTTTCCCCCAAATGCTTTTATTGGAACTCTTCAAATAATTAAGATAACACCGAGAGTATTTCTTGCTTGAATTATTCTGAATAATTGCTTCCTATCGCCACTCGTCTTCTCAAGTATACCTCTGGCTACTTGTTCCAGGCAAAACTGGAGATATATTGAGAAAACAGTGCCCAGGCCCATCTACAGTAAAGAACTCTGCCTTCCATTTTTTAGACCTGTAGTAGCCCTCATCTCAGAGCAACTGCCAAAGTATTACTATTTAAAAGAGTAGGGACTTTTTGTTTAGATCAGAATGTGCTGAAAGACTATCTCATACAGTGTGAGAATGCCTGTTTTTCTTGGTAATATTTCGTTTCCTCCAAAAGGCCATTTTCTTCAGCTTTCCATTGTCAGCAGATAAAAAAGACACAATTAAATCAAGGAAACCTGGCAGAGTAGATTTTGGAAAATAAAATGAATTCAGCGGCTGGACTGAACAAAGGGTAATTTATAATGTTGGAAAAACACTACCCTCCCCAAATCCAAACGCAACAGTGCTCATGTTAGTACAGAGTAGCCCCTCAGATCTTCGTTGGTGTTTATCTTTGAGAAAGGGCCAGGCTTCGTCCATAAACCTTGAACTGTTTAGCAGACAACTGGTCACAAACATTGTGCAGTGGAGTGAACCCTTCGCAGGGCACTATGAGGACATGCAACAGAAAAGAATAAGTGTGATCAGTACCCTGAACAGACCTTGCTCCCACAAAAAAGTTGGCTCATAGATTTAGAATAGGAAAGTCCATTTAGTTCAGTCCCCACAGTTTACAGATAAGGAAATGGAGGTCTAGAGAGTTGAATTGACTTACCCAAAGTCATATGTGTAATAATTGATAAAAATGGGATCAGATCCCAGTCCTCTTACTCTAAACCTGATGCTATTTCCATTATGCCATAGGCTTATGGTAAGGAAAACCCATATTAATTCATGGCTAGTTAAGGGGACCTTTGGAAAAATCCTTTAAATTCCATTTCCCTCTCTGCCTCCCACTTATGATTACTGAGGTCCCAATTCCAAAATTCTTAGATTCTATGATTCTAATAGTGAGGGAGTGGTTAGAGTGCTGGGTTTAGCTTCTGAATGACTGATTGCTGGCTTCTAACACCTACTGGCTTTGTGACCCTGAGCAAATCATTGAGCTACATTTAGGCAAGTCAGCTTATTTCTCTGGGCCTCAGTTTCTTCATCTGTAAAATAAGGGAATAGGACTAGAAAAACCTCTGATGTTGCTTGTAGCTCTAAATCTATGATCCTCTGACTTATCTCCTTAAGTCAGAGGCAGTTTGCTATCTGCACTGCTGGAGGGAGTTCTGATGCCAGGAGTTCACTACCCAGATGAAATCACAGATTTTCCGAGACAGATCTCTATGTAATGCAGAAGATAACCTGTAACTGAAACTAGGTGTGCAGGTTAGGAAAAGATTTATGCAGAGTGTTAAAGGAAAAAGGATCATGTTTTAATGAAAAATAACAGTATTCAATATTTGTATAGTGCTTTGCTGCTTACAAAGTGTTTTTATATATTTTATCTGATCCGAGGGGCAACTTGGTGGAGTATTGGATAGAACAACTGGGCCTGGAGTCAGGAAGACCAGAATTCAAATCTGGCCTCAGATGCTTACTAGCTGTGTGACCCTGGGCAAGACACTTAATTTCTATTTGCCTCAGTTTCCTCAGTTGTCAAATGGGGATAATAAAAGTGACAATCTTGAGGCCAGATTTGAACTTTGGTCTTCCTGACTCCAGGCCCAGCATTCTCTCTGCTGCACCACCTAGCTGCTCTTTGTTATACATTTTAAACCATCAAATAATCAGGACTTGTGATCAGATTCTTTTCCTTAATCTATGGTTAGTAGATTTGGGATGAACATATCTGCATCAAAATCTTTAAAGTGATTGGAATCTCTCAAACTAATTTTTTTGAACAAGATGGTAATCAAGGAAATTGGAGAGATGATAGGTTATAGGATCATAGGTTTAGAGCTGGAGGGGATCTTAGAATCTCTTAAGTTCAACCCTCTCATTTTATGCATAAGGAACCTGTGAGGCACCTAGCAGTTAAATGACTTGCCCAGAATCACACAGCTAGTAAATGTCTATCTGAGGTGGGATATGAACCCAAATCTTCCCGACCTGAAGTCCAGTACTCTCTCTGCTATACCATACTGATGAAAAATTTTTTCCCTCAGTAAAAATCCTTATTTATTATTCTTTAATGTTAAATAAATGCTTTATCCAAAACATTATCACAATCTATTTGAAATACTGGTTTTAAAGACATAGTTAGACTCAGAACCATGACGAGAGATTTTATATGTCACTGGCAAGGCTTAGAAATTATGGTCCTTCCACTGAAGATGCCCTACCCTGAGGGTTACCACCAGCTACAGGGGCAGCTAGGTGCCACAGTGGATAAAGGGCTAGTCCTGGAGCCAGGAAGGCTCATCTTCCTGTGTTCAAATCCAGCCTCAGACACTTATTAGCTGTTATGACCCTGGACAGGTTACTTAACCCTGTTTGCCTCAGTTTCCTTATCTGTAAAATGAACTGGAGAAGGAAATGGCAAATCTCTAGAGTGTCTCTGCCAAGAAAACCCCAAATGGGCTCATGAACAGTTGGACACAACTTAAAAATGACTCAACAACAACAGGTATAGAACTTGAAATGATGTAGAAAAATAGCTTCCTCTTTATATGGTTCATTAATTAAATAGAGTTACAGCTGATAAAGATCTCAGCAGCCATTGAGTCCATTTTATAGACAAGGAAACTGAGGCCCAGAGATATAAAATGCCTTGTCTGAGGTCACACAAGCAATAAATAGCTGAGTTAGGATTAGACCTCAGATCCTTGGACTCTACAATCAGCTCTTTCCACTTTACCACACAGTAAAATTTCTGGCATTAACAGTATATTCAGTAATCACCTACAGATTAGCTTGATACACATCTAACTACAGGTCATAATTTGTATGATAGGTGTTAAGGCTGATGAAAAATTTTAAGGAAATTCAGTATGTGTGCCCTAAAGGAAGTTATGCTTTTTAACCACTAAGGTTAGTAGAAGGGCCCATTCATTAATATGCTTTTAGAAGGAATACAAGACATCCTAAGTAGCTAAATATTGCAATACTTACAAAAACCAGTGAGTCAACAGGCATTTATTTAAGCACATATTACATGCCACGCACTGTTCTAAGAGCTGGAAGACTCATGATTTTAATGATGTGGGTATTTCCTTCATTGATGCAGATTGCCATTCCTCCATGACTTACTGAAAAGTCTTATTGTCCGAAAAAAAAAAGAAAAAAAAAGATTTACCCGTGCTGGTGGGCCACTTTCTGGGGTTAAGGCTCTTTGCATGTATCAGGGCCACTTAGAAGATAGACACATAGTCATTTTTGTTATTGTTGTTCAGTCATTTTTCAGTTCTGTCCAACTCTTCTTGAGCCCATTTGGGGTTTTCTTGGCAAAGATACTAGAGTGGTTTGCCATTTCCTTCTCCAGACCATTTTACAGATGAGGAAACCTAGGCAGAGTTAAGTAACTTGCCCAGAGTCACACAGCTAGTAAGTGCCTGAGGCCAAATTTGAACTCAGGAAGATGAGTCTTCTTAACTCCAGGCTCGGCACCCTATGCACTATGCTACCTAGTCCATAGTTCATTATTAGGCCTGTATTTCCAGCTTAGTCAGTTCAGCTAAAGACTGTATTCTGCTGGCAAAACCTTTGAGATCCTAGGGCTATGCTTTACCAGGACTTTCATGAAGTCAATAGCTTGATATAGAAATTAAATAGTTTTAATTTGTCAAGTAGCAAAAAGGGTTACTACTGACTACCCTGTAGGCAAATGTAATCTATTATCAACATATTTCCTGATTAAGGTAAAATGAGAACACTGGGCTATTGTATTACCAATTTGTCTGTAATAATAACAACTCAAATTTACATGGCATTTTACCAAATGCCCTTTTACGTTAAATCTCTGTGCTAGTTAGTGTAAGTTTGATTATCCTTATTTTAGAGATGAGGAAACTGAGAGTCATGAAAAGACTTGTCCAAGTTCATGTAACTAGTAAGAGTCAGGGTTTGAACTCAAGTCATTTGACTGGAAATGAAGCACTCTTACATCATTCTGCTGCTCAGAAAAAGGGTTGTACTGTTTACTCAAGTAATAGAAATATACAAGAGAAAGAGAGAGAGAGAGAGAGAGAGAGAGAGAGAGAGAGAGAGAGAGAGAGAGAGAGAGAGAGAGGGATAGGCATTCTCTGAATCCTAGATGAATAAATAAAAGAGTAAGATCACATTGCCAGCATATGCCACGTTTTATGAATGGGCCTGTTTTATCCTCTCTATTGAGTGGGGAAGCACATGAATAGAGTAGAATGACTGTATGGAGTCAGCCCCAATTTTAACTTCCTGTGCATTTAAAATATTAGTTTACTAAACCAGCAGCATTTTATTAGTCCAGGATATAAAGCATTCCCTTAAACCATTAGCTTCCAGACAGTCATTAATTCCCTAAGACATGTTCTGGGATGAGATCATTATAATAATTATTATTATATTGAGTTGATATTTAGAAAAATATTTTCATGGATACACACACACACACACACACACACACACACACACACATACACACACAGAGTTTTGCTATTGTAATTTCCTGCAATAGACTCTGGCTTTACAATTTGCTATCTGTCCGTGCTCCAGGAATATCTGTAGAATGAATGGGTCTTGAAGAAGCTAATTATGATTATTTGGCTTTTTACAGGAATATTTAACCAGGACTACCAGCAGAAATAGCACAGTAACACCAGAATATCTTCTTCTGAATTTTTTTTTTAAATTGAAGTTTCAGAAATAAATCTGTTGGAATCACGTGACTGATTTCTAAAGTGCAAGCTCTTGAAGCCAGAGTTTATAAAGCCTCTGAATTTGGCTCTTGTTTATGGGGATTGTGGCTGCTGATGAATATGGTGGTTGTTGAGTCACAGCCCTACCAAGGGAAAACCCCTGGGTTGGTCATAATGGAAAGAGCAGATGTCACAAGGACACATTTTTTTTTAAAGCAATATTAGAATGTATTAATGAGAGAAAAGCCCCCTGTATGTTGCTATTTTTCTGACTTTGGAAAGCCAAGGGTGGCCTCAAAAAGTTGCATGAGAAAATGGTGTAGATTGAAAAGGGCAGTTGGGAATAGCAAGTGAAATCTGGCATTTCAGTAAAAGCCATTTGGACCATGACAAAGAGGAGGAACCTGCAATAGCACAATCCACAATCAGTTCCCTCCCACTTTTCCCTCAGCCAGGATGGAATCTTCATAAGGAACACTGACTGTTTGGGGAAGTCATTGAGAAATCAGTTTCAACATGTTTGGACGCCAGAGATTTTTTTTTAAAGTTGATTAAAATTTTATGCATTTTTTTGGTAACAGCTAAGAGGTCTAGGGATTAGTAGATGTCTGTACCAGCCTGGAACTCATGTAGTGCAAAGAATGCAGCCCAGGGGACAGTGGAAAAGGGAATACACAAAGACAAAAGCCTTTTCCAGAACAGAATTGCATTGAAATACACTATCATTATCCTTTGCAACTCTTATCCAAAATGATATTATTAGTTCAATTTAATTTCCTTGCTTGTGTTAAGTTTGGGGTTTATGCACTTTAACTTTGTGCATATTCATTTAAATGTTGATTCTTGCATTCAATTTCAATTCCAGAATTTATAACTATTCTTTTGAATAGGGTGCAATCTCTCTAGGTTTGAGCAGAGACCAAGCCTCACTCTAGATTCCCCTATATTGAGGCTGGGATCTGGGTAAAAATTCTTGTCTGAAATAACTATCTGGTATTTCTTTTCATACCACTTTTGTATGCATCTGAAATGGTAAATTACTTTGTACTATCTTCCTTTCTGCTTAATTGATACTTTGCTATCATGGAAGAAAACACTTGTTTATTATATTGCAGTAAGAAGACAGCCACTATAATAATACATTAGTGGAAAAAGAAGTTGGATTCAGGATCTCGTAAGTCCTTATTATTTGTTAAATACTTATCTTCAAGCCAACACAATAGCACTTGTTTGACAGGATAACAAGTTGTATTAATGATGAGCTTTTCATTATCTTAGATATGCTTTTGCAATTTTCCTTGGTTTCTGCTCCCAGGTCAGATGACAAGTCAATAGTAGTTATAAACCTCTCAGCAATGTGATCAATACCTTTGGCTGACGTAATCTAGACCTCTGGTATAATTTACAACAAAGGACAGTTTGGGCAAGCCTCTGTTTTATTACCTTCAATTTTACAACTGAAATATTTCACTGGTTTTATGACTGAGGTTATTTGGAATTTTTAAATAGATGGGTATTTAATAATAGCTCTGAAGCAAAAAGTCAAGTGAAAAAGGGAAAACCATACTAAAGAATTGAGAACATTTTTTTTTCTCTGTGTAGACTGTGTATCATCTGAAAATTATCTAACAGTCCCAAATGCTGGATTGTATCTGCTATAGGTGCAAGATGAGTAAAAGAAAGTAACTACTCATACAGATTGATCCGAATGCAAATAAAGCATCTATCTTCTTGTTGTATAAATACATGTGCTCTAGCAAGAATGACACATTTTTTGCTGCATTTCCCCAGAATAAGAATAATAGTTTTAAGCACCCATTTACAAACAGCATAAAACAGAAATGAAACAGAAATGAATCTTGAAAGAATGGGTTCTGTGGTTCCTTTTCTCTTCAATACATATTTCCTATAATTTAGGATTTTCTTTATTTCTCTTGTGAGAGCCCAAGGATGAGGAAAGGGGGGAAAGGTATTATTAATGGTACTGAAGGAAAAGAATGGTCACCGGGTGGAGAAAGGGGAAAAGAGGAGTAGGGAGCAAATGATTTTGTAGTGTGGCTTAATCAGCTGCCGTATTCCCAGACCAAAGAAGATACTGGCTTCTCATCCTCATCCATCCATTCATTGGTCAGTTCCATTGCTCCAGCAGTTGTTCGAGCATTGTGAAAGCTGATTTGGGGTACAATTTCTTTTCCCTCACTCAATCCTGTGGACATTTCTTCCAGACTTGATCTCTGCTGCCTATTTTGGCACAGAGGTGAATCTGAAAATCTTTTTTGAGAGGGAGCCATTGAAGAAAGGAATAGGACTATAGGATCGCAAAATTTAGAAATAGAAGGAACTTTGGAGGTTATATGGCCCAACTCTTTCATTTTAAAATGAGAAACCTGAGGATTCAGAAATTAGTGTTACTGAAGGAGCTAGGATTTGAACCCAAGTCCTTTGAATCCAAATCCATTGCACTTTCTATTCTACCACACTTTCTCCCTTACTATATTTCCCCAGTTAAGGCAAAAGGTTAAGTGACCCAAGTTAAGTAGGACTAGAGTTGAGAGCTAATAGTTGCAGAGTGATAAAAAAAAATAGGGCAGGATAACTGAAGCTTTGTCCAGAGCACAAAGATTTAGAAGGTGCAAAAATTTGACATGCATTCCTTCATCAGGAAAAGCTGAATTACCAGATTAACCCTGAGGCTCACCCGGTTTTAATAACTTCTTGTAGTATTTCCATATTATGAATTACAAAGTTGATTTGAGGGTGTGTTCCCTGCTGCTTGCCCAGGTGTGTTATCTGCTGTTTGCTGTATATACCTACATTGTTAGTTATGGGTCTAATTTGTTCTAGTTTTGAATCTTGTTTGGTAAGCTTGGGGGAAGCCCTTTAACTCTCTTGTTTCTCATGGTCTTATTTACAATACTAGCTTACCTCAAAGGGCTAAATTGGGAGGATTAATTCAACTTAACATTTTGTTAAACAAATTAATTGTCAACATTTTATTTTGTATAATCATGTAATTAAGATTCCCTTTTCACTTCCAGGACATCTTAAAAAGAGTACTGTACTAATATTTAAAACAATTTTTTTGGAGCTCATCTAGAATAAAACATGCCTCAATTTAAGACAAAAAATATACATTTCACACCTGTCACTCTTGGGATACCTTAACTATGGCCAAGAATAATTATTTTTAGGTATGATAATATACTCAATTCTATTTCTTTACATACTTCTTGGAATGGAAATGATGGTGTAAGATGAAATTCAGGTTCTCAAGTATAACTTTTCAAAGAAGTTTCCTTACAATTCATTCTATCTCTTTGTATACTGGTAGGCCACCAAAACACCACTGGAATTGAGTGCTAAATGATACACCCATGAGTCAAAAGTCCTTGTAATTTAGGGTTCACTTCTCAAATAAGCAAAATGTTGTATTTGGGAGTCTACAAATGGCCATCTCCACCATTCCACTTTGCTTTTTCAACATGGGCGTACTGATGTCTGGAAGCTTCAAATTACTGGAAAGAAAAGCGGCAACTAAAGCCTTCCCTCATAATTTCCATTTTCCAATATAGCATAGAAAACACCTGGGTATAGTTACTGGTGAAACCTCCTAGAGTGTTTGAAGGCCTATAAAAGCAGGGACCCTTCAGGACAGAGACAATGTTCATGGGAGTAATGGGCTTTCTTTTCTTTTCAGTCCAGAAGACCTCTCTGCTTACAGCTTTCACAACCTCTAGACTATGACCTGTATAATTTAATTCATGCTCTTCCTGTGTTAGAACAAGGACCTTGGGTAGGAATCAGTGGTCCCAGAAATTCACATCCTGACAGAGAAATATAGTCAGGTCAGTAGCCCAGGACAAGAGCCATTGAAAGAGTGTCCCCATTCTGTGAAGACATCTTTCTTTAAAGTTGAAATATGATAGTTCGTGGGTAAAACCATGGATTGTGACTCAAGAATGCAAGTTCTTATATGTGATGGCAAAGCACAAAAACTGCCTGATAATGTAGATTATTTTGACTTTGTAATCCTAAATCAATTTTAAGATTCCTCTGTTGTTATGTAAATAGAGTAGGAAACCGAGTGTGGCTAGCAAGGACTAACTCTGCAGACACAGGATGTTAATCTCTTTATTCGACTCCTATGATTATATCAGAACAACAATTACAAACATACAAAGTACCATTCAGATCATCTGCAGGTATATATGCATGGACAAGTATCAGATTCTTACAAGAATCACTTACTCTTACAGGCTGTGCCAGACACAATGTTAACTTTATTAAAGGAAGAGTTCATAAATAGTAAACACGATTTTCACATTGTAACTTTACGAGCACGTATGTATGTACAGGTTTGCGACCCTTATCAGTGGGCTTCACTTCCACAAGTTCTTTATGTCCCAAGTATGTTTGTAGCCAAGAGATGGGCAGAGATGATACATTACTGTCCCAGAGCAGAGCTCTGTCATTTTCAGTTTGCAGACACTCACTGAATCTACACTATATACAATATAATACGTACCTCTGAAGTGAAATGTGTCTGCACTACAGAGGATCTGATGCTGCCTACTACCCTCACCAAGGAACTTTTGGTTATAATAATTCTTACAAGAACAGTAAAACTGTTAATCAGTTTCAGTGTAACATGTCCTCCATTCTAGTTTGCTATGCTAACCAGCCCTTGGCCTCAAGTGAAGGTGATGTCATGAGGGTGGGGTGTACTGGCAATCAGTGCATTTTCTTATCTCTATTTACAGTCATTAAAAAAAAATCACCCCAAAGTATAAATCCAAGTCTGACATACCTTTTCTGAAATGTTCACAGTGCAGTATATTTTGTGGCCTAACAAAACATTGTGTCTGTCATTAAAAATAAACATTTTTATAAAAATATAATACTATGTGTTTACATGGACAAAACCATCCTATACCACATGCACTATACAGTAGTAGGCACAAGATTCCACAGAACTAAACACTACCTGGGTCCATTCTAGAACTACTAGACTCCATTCTAACTGGCCAGAACTTTAGGAATATGTTTCTTAAATGTACTTTTCTGGCCATAAGTTGGGTAAATCTACATGCACAGTTGCAGAAATGGATTGCATGAGTGGATGTTCTTTTGTCACTAGTTGGTGATGTTATGGAGAGCAAGCCATTTGGACATCGGGGACAAATATTTATGGGTTACTGACTCCCAGGAATTGCCATAAACTAGGGCCATAGTTGAGCAGAATTGCTGAAATTTCCGGTCAGACTGATTCTGTTCAGGATGCATATTGATTTATCTCTAGAAATGTTTATCATTACAACTCAAGTTTTTACTCTTAGAGAATAGGCATTTCTTAAATACAGGAAAAAACATCCAAAATGTCCAAATTAAGTCACAATGTTAACAGTATCATTTTTTGAGAGCTGATGTCTAAATGACAACTGAATATGCCATTAGGACTATTTTATTTAAGAAAATAATCTAAAAGTTGTCTATATACAATATGCAAATACTCCTACTAATTTATAAAAGCATTCTGTGTCATGCTGTTTTGAAATTTTGACTACATTATATATGATCCTTCCCTAAGAAAGGGAATTTACTCAACAGTCCTTTAATGAACACTTTTGCCTAATGGCCAAAATAATGTCAAGATTAAGAATGAAAAAAAAAATGCTAGAACCTATACAACATGAAAAGACATCTTTTGAAATATTGGACTTCTAAATAGGTAGTCTGGTCTCTATGTCACAAAGATAGTTCCTCTTCTGGATTGACTATGGTCCATTAGACTTTCAAAATTTGTCACTTTAATTCTTATAACGTAACCAGCAATTTAAAGCTAAGCTGGAGCAGTGATTCTTTGTCAACTCTACACACTTTAACTCAATGGGTCAGAGTTTATGTTCCAAATGTCATACAAGTTTCAATTCCAGGCAGCAGCAGTTGGTCCAGATAATTTGTTGAGTTAGAAAACTCCCTAGAATTGCATGGATTTAAATAACACAATATAAAATCCTTACAATAGTGCAATTTTGGGCAAAACCAACAAACAAATGATGGTGTTTTCCCCTAGGCAGTGGAAAAAAAAACAGTGGATAGAACATCTGCTTTTGTTTGAACTACCACTATGGTAGCTTTCTCACACACAGGGAACTATGGGTACACTCTGTCAGGTGTCCACTTCCCTGTCTACGTTGTCTTGGGATGACAAAAGGGAAGGGTAAGGGGCAACACATTTTACATTGACATAGGTTGCATTCACGTGAACATAATGCTCTCCAATGAATGTGGAGAATATGACTGATATCTTTGAGACCAGTTCAGAGAAGGAGGGACGCATTTCAGCTTTTGGGTGCCAGCATTTTAGCATGACTTCATACCTGTTTCAGAGAGAAGCCAGAGAACAATTATTGGAAGCAATGGTTTCTTTCAACAACAAAAAATTCACATTTAGAGAAGACTTCCTAACCACTCCCCCAAATTGAACACCAATCACCAAAGATTCTGAAAGAGTACTTACAGTGGATCTGGGCAGTATTCAGGCTGCAAGAGCCTTCGACCTTGCAATAAGTAAACTGTTATATCAAAGGTATTAACATCAGGATAAGGAGGTGCTCCTCTAGTCATTAGTTCCCAGAGAAGCACTCCAAAAGACCACTAAAAAAACAAAAACCAAGGAAAGAGAAATTCAGATTAAAATGGTTTGAACATGCAACCTGAAATGTGAGCTAACTCACCAGATTTCAGTGATGAGAGAGTGAGCTTAAACATTCAATGACACACTCTCTCCCATTTCAAGCACATTGTGTTAGGAGCAGATTTTCTTTGAGGGCAAAAAATAGGATACCAATTTTATGACATGTTTGAACCAGAACTGGGCAAAATGAACTATATGTTACACATTTATTTGTCAGGTATTCAAAAAGTTCTAAGCATAAACAATAATTAAAATATCACCTGTGATTAATATGATAGTACTTATCTGGTAAACGTACCAACATGTTCCCCTTAGAATAGCTCCACAGTATTCTAGATTATTTAGTAAAGGAATAAAGCAATAAAGACTTTTCAAAAGCAATTACAGTGTTAGAATGCACAAAATAATCCAAATTCTTTTAGAGATTTAGTCTGGAAGGATACAGTTACATCTATTACCTAGTACAAATGTTTTCAGCTTTGGGAAATTTAACTACCAAGTGTTAAAATTAATTTTAATGTTAACCACACTAGATTAAAAGTAAATTCTAGATTTGTCCATATATAGGTTTGTATATGTATTGTATAGGATTTTTTTCCCCCCAAATTGGTCCATCATCATGCCTTTAAGCCCCTTGAGTTTTTTGTTTGTTTTGTAGTAGTAGAAGCAATAACAGAGGTAATAGTAATAACAGCCTCCTCACCAGCTATCTGGAAGATGGTGTATCCGATCCCCTTGCTTCTTGGAAGGGAGGTAGAGTAAATTCTTCCCACTGCAATATTTTAAACAACCGTCTGCATTCTGGCCCTAATCCCTTAGAGACAGATATCTCACTGCAGCTCTTAGGCCCTCCCTATTTTGCATCTCTGGGACTGAAAAAATCTAGTGAAGGAGTATGCATTTTGCCTTGTAGGTAAAGTTCTACTTTACCCTGGTAGATAAATAACACCAGGGCTGTTTGCTTTCAGTGGCAAATAGTTAGAATGGAGGTTGAGGGGAAGGCAGACATGGTAGATCCCATGGAGCAGTTTGTTTAAAAATTTTTTTTCCTTAATGATCAAAAGTCTATTCTCTCTGCCTTCTACCTTTCTCTCTCCATTGGAGACAAAACCAAACTCTTGTAATGAATGTACATAATCAAGCAAAACAAATTCCCAAATTGGGCATGTCAAGAGTACGTCTCATTCTGCACCTGGAGTCCATTTGTCTTAGAGGATGGGTAGCACATTTTCTTAATTGCTCCTCTGCAATCATTTATACCTGGTCATGCATTGATCAGAGATCTTAAGTTTTTCAGAGTTGTTTGTCTTTACAGTGTTGTTATTTTATAAACTGTTTTCTTGGTTCTGCTTACTTCACTTTATATCAGTTCATACAAATCTTCCTAGGTTTCTTTTCTTCCTTTAAATTACAAAGCATTAATTTTTTTCTCCTCTCTTTCTCCTCCCTCTCCCCAATGGGAAAAACAGAAATAGTAATTAATGTAATAATTAAGCATAATCAAGGAAAACAAATTCCTACTTTGGCCACATCCAAAAGTGTGTCATGTTCTGCATGTTAGTCCATCGCCTCTCTGTCATTTTTCATCTTTTTTTTCATAGAATTTTTCATCATTAGACTTATGGAATTATGATTGATCATTGTATTGATCACAATTCTTAAGCTTTTTGAAATACTTCAATTTTTACAATATTGATTTTAGAGTATAAATTTTTCTCCCAGTTCTACTCACTTCACTCTCTTTTGATTAATACAAATATATCTGGGTTTGGCTGAAACCATTTCTTTATTCATTTCTTACAGCACAATATATTGTATTCTATTACATCCATATGTTTAATTTGTTCATCATTCCCCAGTTTGTTAGCCATTCCCCAATTGTTGGTCACCTGTGTAGTTTCCAGTACTTTGCTGCTATTAAAAGAACCGCTGTAACTGTTATAGCTCAAAGAATTGCTATTTAATTATTTTTGTGACACAAGTCCTTTTCCTCTTTCTTTAATCTCTTTGGATTACAGGCCTAGTAGTGGTATTGCTGGGCCACAGGGAATGCACTGTTTAGGAACCTCTGGGGCATAGTTCCAAATGTCCAAAAAGTCCAAAAAAAGTTCCAAATGACTTTTCAGAAGAACTGGACCAGTTCACAGCACCATGGAGCACCATGAATCTGAGATTTGTAAATGCACACGGGGTTGTTCCAGGAGTGGAGAGAGACAAAGGGGATTGGAGAATATGCAGTTCTAATTACTTTAGCCTCCTCCTATTGAAATTCTGGGAGCCTAGTATTCTGTCTTCAAGCTGAAGACAGAATTTGGAGGGAGCTTTGAATGGGAGAAAGTTTTCATGCTTCACTTTGAATTCCCAGCAAGTGTGAATCCCAAACCATTATGTAGCACTTACTATGTGCCCATCATTGTGCTAAGGGCTTTAAAATTATTATCTCATTTGATACTCACAACAACCCTGGGAAGTAGGTGCTATTATGATCTCTATTTTATAGATGGGGAAATTGAGGCAAAGAGAAGTTAAGTGATTTGCTCAGGGTCACACAGTTAGTATCTGAGGTCAAATTTGAACTCAAGCCTTTCTGACTCAAGGCTCAGCCTTCAATTCACTGCCTGTAATCTAGCTGCCCCTAATAGAATGGGGAAAGTAGTAAGATATCAAGAAAAAAAGTAGCTTGTATTTATTTCCAGTGGGGAGTTATCTATGCTGTAGACAGAGAGCCGGACCTGGAGTCAGGAAGACCCAAGTTCATATCTGACCTTAGAAAGTCACTAACTGTGTGACCCTGGGCAAGTCACTTAACCTCTGTTTGGTTTAGTTTCCTCAACTATAAAATGGGGATAATAATAGCACCTACCTCACAGGGCTGTGAGAATAAAATGAGATAAATTTATTAAGAGCTTTTGTACAGTGTCCAGCACATAGTGGGAGCTATATAAATGCTTATTTGCCTCCTCCTTCAGAATAGGAGTATGGAAAACTTCCCTGTTTCCTCACTGCCATATGCTTGGAGCCATAAGAGGTGGGGGAAAGAGTTGGTAAGAAATTTATTTCCCAAAGCACATCTCTCTGCCACCTTTTGAGTCGCTTATTTGTTTGAATACAATCTTGATGTGGATGGATCAGGGAATGTGATACAACTATGTGGAAAGTATGAATTGGCAAGTGTATGGGAAAAGATTTCCTTGCCTGTAGCTGAAATCTTCCCTACCAGCTTTCCCATTTGTTAGATTGCTTTATGTTCTAACTACTTGTCGGAGTCTAATTTAAGCTGCTAAGTTATTTTCTCTTCTATAGAAATGGGAAGGTTTTGAAGGCAAAGAGATCTACTGTTACATGTAGACTTGCCAAGCTGGCAAAACTGGGTTTGTAAGATACACAAGGACCCTCTCTTTTCCTTGGGATTTCTTAAATATTATCTTTTAGAAGCTTGGACCTCCATCTTTCAGTTGTGGCCAACTATTTACTGCCATTTGCTCTCATGAATGCAGTCATAAAAGTACCCTTACTTCATGTGGGCAGCTGAATTGTATCATTTTGTCTCAAAGCTCCCTCGCTGCTCCTTACTCCTGACCTCTCTAAAACATGTTCACTTCTCATCCTTGACATAGCTTCTTTATGCCTATAAACATAATATTATATTTATTGACACTTTGGGATTCATTGCTCTGAAGAGAGAATGAATCTGTTTAAAAAAAAAAACCTTGAACTATCTGTTTACCAAAAATGTGTGTGTGTGTGTGTGTGTGTGTGTGTGTGTGTGTGTGTCTGTATGCCACAAGAATAATGGCCAACAAGGATTTTTCAGTAGGAAGGGACTGTAGAAATCATCTTGTCCAGGCCTATCATTTTATAATGAAATTGAGGCTCCAAGACATGCCTCAAGTGACTTTCTCAAGGTCACAAAGGTAGTAAGAAGCACAGCAGGGATTTGAACTCATGTCTTCTCACTCTAAATCTAGTGCTTTTAAAACTCTATTATGCTTTTGTACGGATATGAAATGAAAACCAGACATGGAGATTTCTTATAAAGTCAGTTGATTTGGGCTGGTTCTCATTTTCTTTTGCTCTTCTGTCATTCTGTTAAACAGCTCTTGATTGTTATGCCACTACACATACAAATTTGATCAAAATACAGTAAAATATGGTAGAATTTGAGAAATCCAAAGCCTTGCCATTGTTGGCCAATGGCCAACACTGTAGTCTAATTCACAGGGGAATCTGGAAGCTTTACTGCATAAAGCTGTATCAAATGAACTTATTGAATTTTAAAATTATATAAAGTCATTATGCAGTGCTTTGGTACAAGCTTTTAAATGTTTAGGTTTAAGGCATTTCTTTTTCATATTTTTGCCATGCTAAATTTCTCCAGTGTCCAGGCCCGTAGCTGTGTGGAAACAGATGGGGCTTGGCTAGCGTGCCTTCGTTATAAAAGAGTTCTGTTAACAGCTGATAAGTTGTGGGAGAGAGTTAACTCCCCATACTCTATGGCAACCCTTTGGTAGGTGTTATTTTTGGTCAGACTCTGGCTTTCAGGTGCTGTTTGGAGTTCTTTTACTACCATCTACCTCAGCTCTCAAAGCTCCATGAATTTGTCTTGGTGTGGCATCCTATTTACTGACCAGGGTATTCTCTTTCAGACTCTGCTGTCCTCTCCTCATTGCTAGTATAGTCTGTCCCCGTTCCTACAAATTACGGAAAGGCAAAAGAAATATGGAGACTCAGTGATTCTAGACTAGAGGTTCTTATTTTGATGTCTGTGAACTTGCATTTTAAAAAATTTTGATAACTAATTAAATATAACTGGTTTCTTTGGTAATCCTCACTTCACTCTTGCATCCACTGCTCTACTTAGTTCCAACTCCACAGAACAAGGTGCCTCTATCAGGTTAAGCTCAGCACCTCATCGCTGTGCTAGCTCAAGTTTTGACTAACACCTGCTCCCTTAGCTTCCTCTTGTCTCTGATCGGAGGGTTGGAGGGTGGAGTAACAAACTCCTCCCAATGCCTTCCTTTCTAGAAGGCAGAAACTCTGCCTAGTTTAAACTCCATGGAACAAGATACCCTCTGGTTTCCCTTCTTCCCTTTCCTGCCTTCTTTTATGTATTATCTCTTCCCATTAGATTGTAAACTCATTCTGGGCAGGGACTGACTTGCTTTTTATTCATTGTATCCCCAGTGCTTAGCATATTGCCAGGCACACAGTAGGTACTTTATAAATGTTGATTGGACAATCCCGTGCATTTTATCTTATATATTTAAAAATATTACTTGGAAGAAAGGGTCCATATGTTTCACCAGATTACCAAAGGATTTCATAACACAATAAAAATTAAGAATCCTTGCTTTAGACTCATTAGGCAAATGTTCTTTTCAAGTTAGCATGATGCTTTAAAATTTCCCAAATTTTAAATATGGTTATTTTGTGCAACTATTTTTCAGGAAATACCTACATATTCGTTTTCCTTTCAATAGAGACAGTGCAACCTTGGGCACAAGGACATCTTATTTTAAGAGCTGAGACTATACTTGGAAGCGGCCTATATCCAAGCAATGCAATACGATTTAACTTATTACTTTCGATGCATTTCACTAATGGTTAAAATCACAGTTTTTATGAGGAATGTCAGCATCTTAGAACTGTGGATAATAGTGACACGAAAAGGTTAAGTCACTTGCTAAAAATCCAGCAATAAATCTGAATTCAAGCTGGGATTAAAAATTCAAGAGTTTTTGATCCTAAGTCCATGTTTGGTCTACCAGGCTTTATGATAATATGCTATTTCTTGATTCAAAGAGATCAAAGTGCTTCATAGAAAACTCAAGAATATACCAGGTCATATTTCTCCCATTGGACATATGCCAGGGTAAAAAAATTCAAATAAGCATAAATCAGGATATGCAGGGCATCCTTGTATGGAACAGAGTACCCAGAAAGTATGTTTTTGCCTAGCAACCTTGCTAGGCAATTTACAGGCAATGATGTATATATAGAGATAAAAGAGGCATTAGCTATACCTCTAAGTACTTAAGAGTGAAGACTGAATTAGGCAAGAGGAAGAAAAGAAGCAATTGTGGCCAGTAGCATTCAATTATAGCCTATTCTCTCACCTTCCCACTTGCTGATAGGAGACCTATCTATGAATAATGATGATGATAATAATAATAGCTACCACTTAACAAAGTTCCGAAAGGTTTGCAAAGTGCTTTACGTATGTTATCTCTTAATTCTTACAAACACTTGGGAGGCAGTTGCTATTATTATCCCCATGTTACTGATGAGAGAATTGAGGTAAACAGGTATAGGGACTTGTCTAGGATCACACAGCCAGTAGGTACCTGAGACTAGGTTTGAACTCATGTCTTTCTGACATGAGTCCCAGTACTCTATCCACTTAGACCTTGCCCAGGTTTTAAAAAAACAAATGCTCAAAAAACCTTTTAGGGCCATTAGCTCTAATTTGATCTAATCAGAACAAGCAAAGCTGGTCCCAAGGGGGAATTAACTCATTTCTGCTTGCTTTCAAAATCATCATAGTGAAGTTTTACAAATCTGAACATCTCACTGACACTTCAATTGTTTTTGAATTAATCTAAATGGTATTATCCAGGTCTATCTTGAAGTTAGGTGGCTCTGTGGACTAAGTGTTAGACCTGGTGTCAGGAAGACTGAGGCTAAAATCTGATCTCAGATATTTACTGGCTGTGTAAACCTAGGCAAGTCACTTAACCCTTGTTTGTCTCAGTTTCCTTAACTGTAAAATGGGGATAATAATAGTACCTATCTCCCAGGGTTATATGTGAGGATCAAATGAGATAATATTTGTAAAGCACATAACACAGTGCCTGGCACATAGCAGGCACTTAATAAATGTTTATTTCCTTTCCTTCCATGTAATCATTTGCAGTACTTACACACTAATGAGTTAGTTTTTGTATATGAACCATAAAATACACATAGCATAAGAAAACATATGCTATAGAAATAATACCATGTCAACATTCAAATGCTTGGTCTGCAAGGGAAGCTAAAGCCTATGCTAATTTACATGTGCATCACTGACCTTCTATCAAAACTATAGGGTATTTATTTAGGTTACTTAGGTTGTCTTCTTTCTTGTAGTATGAAACATGACCAACAATTATTCTAATGGTGATATTTTCAAATGTAATTTTCTTTGAGCCCCTTTCAGCAACAGAGAGGAATAAGGTAATATATGAAGAAACTTAGAATTAAGTTAAACAAAGACTTTAAACACCTGCCATGTGTACAATACTGTTACATGTAGTGAGGTGAACTGAACAGGTACAAGAAGTGGTTTTTATCAGACAACTTACACTCATATATTTCTAACAAAGTATCTCCATTCTTATTTTAAATTCAAATTCACAATCTAGCTTCTTATTTAGCAGAACAACGGTCAAATCTAATTGAATCACTGAGGTGCAGGAATATATCATATGAATTTCATAAGAAAAAAAGTATAATCAGGTTAGATAAAATGTGTACATTACCACATCTGACTTTGTAGTAAACTTCTGAGTTTGCAAACTTTCTAAAGCCATCCATTTCACTGGCAGTTTTGCTCCTGTTTTATTGTGCACACTGTAATATTCTTTATCATACACATCTCTGGCAAGCCCAAAATCAGCAACCTTGACAGTGAATTTTTCATCCAGCCTACAGAATGACAAAAATTATTATCTGTAATGGTAGAAATGGATTTACAGTGATACTGAATATTCTTTGGATTGTAGCAAGTAGCCTTTGCATTTGAAATCTATGATTTTTGGAATGAGCTCTTCATATCTGGCATCTATTAACTAGCACTAAATTAAAATGGAAGTCTTGAGTAAGTACATATGACATTGGTATTACAAATCCATAAATGGATTGACCCTGCCACCTCTATGACAGTACTCATTACATGGTGCCAAGAAAATCCCTTTGCTGCTGCTTAGATGTTGACATGGCATAGAATTGTGTCTTGTGCTGTTTTACACTTTGGCACATCAACTTTAGACGCAAAGCAATTATTAATTCTGACAGGTCATTTTTAATTAATACTAAGATCTAGAGTTAAGGTTAAAGGGGTATATTACACTACAGTAGGTGTATATTATGCCATCTTTCTTATATTATTCTCAATTTGGCCAAGGACCAGTCTGTTTAGTACAGAGAGAACACATCATCCTTCTTTCCTAGTAAAGGATTATAATACATTATGCAGTACGTAAGAAAAATATCAAGTTTCAATAAAAATTAATTCCAAATATCCAGGATGTGTTGCTTTAAAAAAAAATAGGCCTTAAGCTGTTCCATTTACAGAAAACCAAGGCTGGCAATTAATAACACAATTTATTCATTCATGCCATATATCATGAATCAGTGCAATAAAATGGGAAACTATTGAATCAATCACTAACTGTTGACTGTTGTATTATACAGCCCAGGCAGCCAGACACAAATAAAGTTCTTTGTATATTCATTCCTAAATACCATTTTTGGTAGGACTAAGCCAGTCCAAGTCCAAATCAAGAGTTGGGCAGCCTCAGTGAAATGGTATCTGCCTACTATTTTTTTTCTTTTATAATGCAGAATACTGAAGATCAAGTTCTCCTTTCTGTAAGCTAATGTAGCATAAAACCACAACATTAGGGGCTACTGGTGGGAAGGACCAAGAAAAGCAAGTGTATATAACAGCTGTTCAAGACCCCCTCCAGAGAGTCCCTTTTAATGTTCTGGTGGATAAATCCTGAAAGTTCCACCCACATTCTTACAACAGGATGCTTATACATCAATTGAAACTGTAACAAAAACAAAGAACCTTTTACATAATGACAACAACATGATTACAGTCACAAAATGTGGGTGGGAAAGCACCACTACATTTCTCCTTGTTTCACTTAGTCTTCAAATAATTTGAAAGATACAGATGGAACATTTTATACTTACATACAATTTCTTGCTGCCAAGTCTCTGTGGACAAACTTTTTGCTTGCAAGGTATTTCATACCTTTGGCTACTTGAAGACCAAAACCAATAAGATCTTTCACTGTTGGGTTCTATAATACATAGGACATAATTAGAAGATAAATCAACTTAATTTCTGATCTCAAGAGTTCTGAATTTTGTAGCAGTTATTATTGTTTTCCCACTGGGTACAAAACAATTTGTACCACTTGTGATCCAAAATTATTTGTTAATGAGCAAGAGAGACTTATGTAAAGAAATACTGACTCTCAAAACTAGATTGCACACGGGCAAAGAATTTTGGATTCCTTAATTTGCTTGTGTAAGATAAGATGAAGTGGGGTAATCTAAACAAAATTTTAAAAAAATAAAATCACAAATTGAAATGATGAGCACAGCTGTGCTATAGCAGAAAGACTAAACACACTGGTGGGTTATGATCAGAAAAGGTAGCTCTTTTGAAGGTATCACTGGGTTTGTAAGTTTTAAATATAGAGGTGGGCTTTGCAATAATGCCTGCAGCCTCTAAACAAAGAATAGTCTTTTTTCTTCAGGCCCAGTATAGGACTGCATTAAACTTTTCGTATGTACAAGATCATCATCAGCAGCACAATCTTTTTTTTTTTCCAGTGAGGCAATTGGGGTTAAGTGACTTGCCCAGGGTCACACAGCTAGTAAGTGTCAAGTGTCTGAGGCCCTATTTGAACTCAGGTCCTCCTGACTCCAAGGCTGGAGCTCTATCCACTGCGTCATCTAGCTGCCTCTCAGCACAATCTTTGAAAATAAAAAATCACAATGCTGAGTGAAAATTCATTCACAGTAAGTTTTCATGGAACCATGATGAACTCAACCCTGTGATAAACCTTGGAGATTAAAATTTGTCTTCAGAGTATCATGCTCACCATGTTGGGGGAGAATTACCTTGTCAGAATAGACACAAAGAATTAATTGCTTGATTGACTTTGGCAGGGTACCAAAAGCTATCCTTGCTGCTTGAGAGGTGAATTCACCTTACTTATATGAGCATATAAAAGCCAGAGGCTAGGTATTCATTATCCTCTTGCCTGACTACAGGATCTTCTCTACCACCTGCACTTTGGTTTCCTTGGAGTCAAATCTCATTTCACGATATCATGCTAATAAGTTTATACCTTTTATTTGGAAATTAAAGTGGATGAAAAGCAAAGCTTTTCTGCTGCTAGAGTCTCACCCAAAGAGTTGACAGGAGAGACCAAGGAAGTGAGCCTACACTTCATCTCATTGGGTATTTAAAAACTTTCTGAGCTTGCTGGGGTTTAATGCATCCATTAAAATGGATGCTTCTTGAGAGTAGAGAATGTTTTATTCTTTGCATTTACATACGTATGCCTAGCACTGTTCTGGGCACATAGTAGGAACTTAATAAATACTTGTTGGCTGTCTAGAGGGTAAGCAAGCTGGCTAGTAGGCCAGAATCCTCTAGTTGACCACTGTCATTGTCTATTGTCTCATTAGCTCTCATTTCTTCAATTATCATCTCTTATGTTAAAATCCTACCTTTTATTCTGTGCATATCTTATTTGTACATAGTGATTTACATATTGTGTTTCCCATTGGACTGTGAGCTCCTCGAAGGTGGGGACTGTTTTGTATACCCATCACTTAGCACAGTATCTGACACATAGTAGGTGTTTAATACATATTTGTTGTTGACTTGACTCTGTGCAGGTGGCTCCTAAATCTATGCATCTAGTATAAATCTCTACTAGGTTCCATTTCTACATCATCACCTGCCTGCTGACATTTCCTTCTGGACATCTTGTATGTATCTCCTTGTCCAAGACAGAACTGATAAACTTCCACTCTTATCCTCCCCTCTCACCACTAGCTGCCCAGTACCCCAGATTTGTAACATTGGAGTCATTCTTGACTTTCTCCTCTACATCACTCTCCCTAAACATCATATCCAATTGACTAATCCTAGCAATTTTATGGCCACAATATTTCTTGTGGTCACCACCTTAGTTTGCATCCCTGTTACTTCTCGCTTGGACTATTATATCAGCCTTCTAATTGGTCTTCCTGCTCCCAGTGTCGACCCTAGCCTACCCATTTTCCACATGCTTCCAAAATAATCTTCTCAGTGTGTGAATATGATCGTGTTACTTACCTTTTCAAAAGCTTTCAGTGGCTCCCTATGGCCTATAGGATAAAATACAAACTACTCAGCCTAGCACTGAAGGCCCTTCACAATCTGGTTCTATTTACCCTTCCAGACCTGCTTCCTATTGTCTTGTTCATCCAAGCTTATGCTATAGCAAAACTGGATAGCTCATTATTCCCAGAATTGTACACCTCAGATCCAGCCTCTCTGCATTTGCACAGACCATTCCCCTTGCTTGGGATATTAGTCCTTTCTCATTTCCACTTTTCAGAATCCTTTTGATTAAGAGCCTACCACGTGCCAGGCATTGTGCACTGTGTTGGGAAATACAAAGACAAAACAAAAATAGTGTCTGCCCCAGGAATTAATATTCTATTGGGATATATGACAGGTACATGGATCAATACAAGGCAATTTGAGGAGGGAAAGAATCCTAAAACTGGGGGGAGTCAAAAAATATTTTTGTAGGAAGTGGCACCTGATGAGCCTGGAAGGAAGCTAGAAATTGTAAGCGACACATGAAAGGAGGGAATGCATTGAAGACAGGTGGGACAGGGTGTGTGGAAACACGGAGAGGACAGATGAGTGTAGAGTTTGGGGAATAGCTACTATGGCTAGAAGACAGAGGTGGTCTCTTCAAATCTCAGTTCAGGTGCCACTTCTGGGAAGTCTTTCAGATTACCCAGGTTGTATTTTCTCTTCAAACAGCCAGTTTCCCCACCAGGAACTTGGACTCCTTTTCTGGGTGTCTTGATCCTGACAGATGTATTCTCACTTTATCTTACTGGGGCCCAGACCTCCAAGGTACTTCCTGGACTTTCCACCATTCAACTATGGAGTTTACTCCCTGATTTTCAGCACCCTTTTATATATAGTCTTCCCTCATTAGAAAATAGCCTTCTTGAGGATAGGGATTATTTTGACTGCTTGTATTTGCATGCTTAGCATCTTGAACAGTGCACAGCATAGCACATAGTAAGTACTTAATATCTATCTATAATATACATATATGTTGTATTTCCGAGTAGAATACAAGGTCCTTGACAAAATAAACTTAAAAGATTTAACCACAAAAGTTTTGAATCTGACCTATTTTGATGGTTTTTGCATGAGCCTAATTCTTCAGCTGGTAGACATAGTAAAGTACTTACATGAGTCTCATTTCTTATGAAGTTTCGAAGATCTCCATGTTTCATGTATGGCAGGACCACCAATGGAGACCCTTCATTACGAAGGCAGATTCCCAAAAGTGAGAGGACATTGGGGTGACTAAAATCTTTCATGATGATCCCTTCAGTCAGAAATTGTGAAACCTCTCCTAGGTCAGTAATTCCTGTGAAATCCAGTAGTAGAAAATAATATCAAATTTCCTTGTGGAATACTTGATTAACCAATCAACAAGAATTGATTAAGTTCCTACTATGTGCCCAGCAGTATGCTAGTCATTGGTGATACAAAGACAAAAATAAAATAGTGCTTGCTCTGTGGAAGCTTATGTTTTATGGGGTAGACAACATAAGGATAAATCCTAAAAATTGCAAACGTATATATTGTATATAATATACAAATAAATAATGCATAATATATTATTATGTAATTATATAAATATATAAACTAATAAATAAGGCATAATATATTATTATGTAATTATATAAATATACAATCATATACATATATAAAATAAACACAAGGTAATTTTGGTGGAAAGGTACTTGCAACTTGGGGAAATCAGGATTCAATATGTATAAAATGAATATTTTGTCAAAATCAGAAAAATCAATGGAAATTTAAAGCTATTGTATTTCCTGGATGTCCAGACAAGTATGAATGACATAATTCCTCCTTATCCACATTACAATGTTATAATTTCTCTCCTGCAACTAAATGAACAATTCAGTTTTCAGGTTTTTCACTTACAGAAAAGAATCGTCAAGTCGACAAGTATTTATTAAGTACCTACTATATACCAAGCACTATTCTAAGTCCTGGGGATACACATCTAACTCTGAAAATAGGACACAGTGCCGACGACCTATCAACTTGATATGCTTGAATGTAATACTAATATTTTCCAGAATGAAATATTTGTTATGATACTTAGCATTTGTGCAGACTGCATGATTTCTAATTTGTGGATTTGAAGACTATTACCATAGAGTTAAACTAACAGCACTGCCATTATTCTACAGGTGTGAAAAGCAGGACTCAGAAAAATTAAGTAGTCAGCTCAAAGTCTCAGAACAGACCAGTGCCAGAGCAAAGAGTAGTAATGTTTTCTGATCCCACTGATATACTGAGTGTATTAGGCGTGCTGTATTTCTTGATACAAGCTATAACAAGAAACATATTGAAGAATGCATCATTTGCATCTTTTAGGCTTTGTATAGAGCAAAACATGGCTTATCTTCAGGTCAAGAATTAAAGCACCTGGAAAGAAAAAAACAAAACAAGACAAAACATCTTGTTCTCTGAAATATAGGGTATTCCAAAAGTCTTTAAGCTAAAACTTCACTCAAACTTCCTTGAAACCCTGTCTCTCTCATAAAGCGTGTTCAACGAAGCTTTTGTGTGGATGGTACTCAGTCTACCATTCATCACTGATTAGCTTTTAATTTATATATAGTTCTAATCTTGCTTATCTGATTTCTCAGACTATAGCAGCTCAGAAGCTGGAAAGTATAAAGATGCTGACAGGCTAAAAAAAGTAAGGGAGGAAATAGAAAACCTACCATATTGCAGTATAACATAATAATTGATTAGCATTATTTTGGTTTTTGAGGTAGGTGGCTTAGTGGATAGAACGCTGGGCCTGGAATCAAGAAGACCTGAGTTCAAATTCAGCCTCAGACACTTATTAGCTGTGTGCCATGGGCAAGTCACTTAACTTCTGTTTGTCATAATCTACTGGAGAAGGAAATGGCAAACCACTTCAATATCTTTGCCAAGAAAATCTCATGGACAGTATTGGCAAGCTATGGTACACAGAGTCATGAAGAATCAGATGCTGCTGAACAACAATTCTGATTCTGAGTTATCAAGAAAAAACTACAAAATATTCTATGTATCCCATTTACAGAAGCGTAGGATTATGCAACATTTTAGGAATATCTCCATCAATAATAATTAAAATAAATTGGCATTTCAATGAGTAAGTCTCAACTAGAGAAAATATTTGTAATAGTATCTTTCATCTGTATAGTGTTTTATGGTTTTAAAAATTAAAAGCATATTACTTCACTTATTAGAACAACCTATTGAGGTAGGTAGTGTAAGCATCATGATTATTCCTATTTTACAAATGGAGGAATTAAGATTCGGAGAGATTAAATTATTTTTCCAAGGTCATGTAGCTTGTAAATGGTAGACCCCAGACTCAAGTAATTTCTTCTATTTCTAAGTCTAATCTTCTTTACATGAAACCTTAACTTACACGACATACTTTATTTTCATTAAATGTTGGTAATAAGTTGCTACTGCATTATTTTAAAATTTTTTGTTGGCATACTTTCACTTCTTTATCTTATTTCTTTTCCATCCTTTTTAATGGGAGTTGTTTTTTAAAAAAAATTACTTTAATGCCTGAGCATGAAATGAGTCATTCTTATTTTATGTGCCAACATATTTCCAATAGTTTCCAAAAATCATCATTTGCAAAACAAACATCATCTGCCAGACTTAGTCAAATTATACTCATCTCCTTTCACCGACACCCTTGTTTATCAGGGGTATAAGGGGTAATTGTTTAAGGAAAACATTTTAGTGACAGTCTAACCTGAACATATTTTCAGGTTTAGACCCATGAGTTTCAACAGCTTATTTCTATGAGAGGAAGTGTAAATTAATACTTTATCTAAGTTATCTGTTATTTTACATTTTTGAGAGTCAGTATTGCTATAGTGGGAAAAGAACTAGCCTCAGACTCAGGAAGTTCTAGATTCAATCCTCCTCTGGCACATACTGACCACCTAACTCTGGACAAGCTGCTTAATATGTCAGTACCCCAAGCATGTCTCAGAGATCAGAAGCTGCAGAGCAGGTGCTGCTCTCAACTGGTAGAGAGGTTTTCCTCACTGAGAATTTGTTCCCTACAGCAATGCAACTATACGTTCAGCCCACAAAAAAATTCCCTTATTTGATAAACCTTGACAAAAGGGTTACTTTACTATTAAATTGTTAACTTACTATTCAAGGACTTCACAGCACAATGAATCTTCTTATCATCGTTATCCAATAAAGTCCCATGATACACACACCCAAAATGCCCTATAAGAAGAATAAGGAATATTAACTTTTTTACTGTACTATTTTCCAATAATCAGCAATCACTAATTAACACCTTTTATGAGTCCTACTGATTCTAAATTCCTTGGTTGCAAATCTGTATAGTATAGACTTTTATTAATGAAATTATTTAAGGAACACATGGTAAAAGCCATATTACTTTTTCTTTTGATAATGCAATATAAATCTCTCTATATATATGATCAATGTTTGAGTAACTGAATAAACGTTGTATATATTTTACAAATGATGTAAATGTCACCATCAAGGACGTGTCTACCAGGAAAGGAAGTGGAACAGTTATGTTGTGAGAATGATGTATGATCGATAGACAGTTGAAGTGCTACATTGGTATCCATGAACTATTAAAAGAAACAAAAGAAGGCTTCTAGTGCTTTGTGGTTCTTTGTGGAAGAATTACAGAAAGACCTGAAAGAGAATCGTACTAAAGGAGATGGGATTGTTAATTTGAAGAAGTGGAGAGAGGATTGATGAGATTGATGAGATATTGGTGAGATCATGGCCCTTTGATATTTATGCATGTGTGTGTGTGTGTGTGTGTGTGTGTATGTGTGTGTATGTATATATATGTATATATGTGTATATATATACATACATATATGTGTGTATATATATACATATATATATACATATATATATATACGTATATATATACATATATATATACATATATATATATATATATATATATATATATATATATATATATATATATATATTATACATACACACACATAAAACATGAGATGATCTTTATGGTTGGCAATGATAGACCTAATACCTACATCATATGTGAACCATGTTATTGTTGTTGTTCAGTCATTTCAGTTGTGTCTGACGCTTTTTTACTCCATTTTGTGGTTTTCTTGGCAAAGATCCTAGAGTGGTTTGCATTTCCTTCTCCAGATCATTTTACAGATGAAGAAACTGAGGCAGACAGGGTTAAGTGACTTGCCCAGGGTCACGCAGCTAGCAAATGTCTGAGGTGGATTTGAACTTGGGAAGATGAGTGTTCCTGATTCCAAGCCCAGTGCTCTATCCACTGGGCCACTTAGCTGCCATATTATTAGCCTCTTACTGTATGTGGTTAGGTTTCAGGGATATGAATGAACTTATAAGTCTGTGTAATACTGAAACATGTTTTCATTCTACAGAGTTTATTACATATTAGAATTTTCTTACTCTAGTTAGTTTAATTTTGTTCCATTCAATGTGACTCAATTCAACAAATTTATTAAGCACCTACTAGGTACCTAGCACTGTGTTAAATACCCTAGAAGATCCAAAGCTTATAAAAGACAGGGAGCTTACAATCTTATTTACTTCAATATAAGATAACACAGATGTGCATAAGAGAGAGGTAAACAACGTGTGATGTGAGGCTGAAGGGGAGACAAGATCATTACCATGGAGGGGAATCAAGGAGAATCAAGGAATCACGGAGAAGGTGTCATGCACACTGGGCTTTAAAGAATTGGTAGAATTTTAATAGATGGAGGTGAAACAATTCTAGGCATAGAGAATAGTGTGAGAAAAGATATAGATAGGGAAACAACGGGCACATATAGGGGAGCTAGTGAACAGGTTAGAGGAAGCTTAGAGTATGTTGGACTGGCACAATATGAAACAAAGCTGTGAAGGAGGCTTGAATGCCAAGTTAGGGGGACTGGATTTTAGATAGTAAGGAGCTGCTGAAATACGGTTCTCTGCTTAGCGTTTTAAGCCCTACCCAACCTGGGCCCAAACTATCTTTTCAGCCTCATTGCACATTACTTCCACTCATACACTTTGTAACCCAGCCCAACTCATCCAGTCTTCTCTCAATTTCTCACACTGGATTGCCCCCTCCTCCCCTTGCTGTGCCTCTGCCCTGACTCTGCTCCATGCCTGGAATATGCTCCCTCCTTAGCTCTACTTTACACTATCCCTCTCTTCAAGGTACAGCTCAAGCATCACCTTCAACAGGACACTTTTCCCATCTTCTTAACTGCTTAGTGCCCTCCCTTTCAAACTGCCTTACAGTTAATTACTTTGTATTTATTCCCTTTATATTTATTCTGTCTCTACTTATTTATCAACTTGTCTCCTCTGTTCGAAAATAAGTTCTTTGTGAGTAGGGGTTCTTTTAATAATTGTTTTTGTATCCCGGTACTTAGCACAATGCTTGGCACATAGTAGGTGCTTCATTAAATGCTGGCCAATTGATTGAAGAGTTCTTAATCAGAAGGGAGATATAATCAGATCTGGTTCACATAAGGAAGGGTAATATAGGAAGAGTGGAAGCAGGAAGGCTAGTTAGGAAGACTAGATAAATGTTATAAAGCGAACGTCTATTCTTCTAATGAACAGAACCAGAATCACCAAAATAAAAATAATATTTTAAACACAGCTCTTGAAAAGGAAAGGGTATAAGAGATTAGTTTTTTGGAATAAGGATTTCCACCAATTATTCACCATTATCTACATAATTCAGGTTGGCAGGAGTTACAAGTCCAAGCCCAAATGAAGTAGCCTCACTTTAGACTCATTTCACTAAGTTCCCACTCACTCTAAGGCAATTGCTTTCCAAGTGGCTGTCATGTAGGCAGTTTCATCATAGGTGCCAAGAGTCTGACTGCTTAGTCAATGGTTTTAAGATTAAGATTCAGGCAAGTAGCAGAATGAGAAGGCTCACAGCTCAGACTGTTTTTCCAAAGGACCTCTATCAATGTAACTCTGCTCAGGGAAAATACAGACTAGTCCATCTAGTTCAACCCTGTGCATTTTATAGTTGAGGAAACTGAAACAGAGGGAGGTTAAATGAGGTACAGATGTAAAAGAAGGTTTAAATTTTGCCTCTGATGGTAACTTGTGACAGTGAATGTCACTTAATCACCCTGGGCCTTAGTTTATTCATCTGTAAAATGAAGAAGGGAAAGGTTGAACTACATGGCCAGTTCTAGATTTGATAGGTGACTTATCCCGAATCACACAGGCAGTGAGTGATGCAGGTCTCTGACCGAGGCCAGAAAAAGTGCTCTTTCCCCTATACCACTCTGGCTCCTGGTTAACCAACTCATTTACTATCTTGGGCTCTCAAGGAAAGTCTCCAAGACTATAAACTGCAGATGAAACCATTGATAAAATCATAGGTCCAGACCAAAAAAACCCCCAAACAAATCCTCCCCCAAACCCCAGTGAAATCACAGTAATTTGTGGAATGGCTAATAGGCAGTGTGATATAGTAGGTGGAAAGAACACTGGATTTGAACTTGAACACAGGTTTAACACTTGCCTCTAACTGATTTCATAATCCTGGCCAAGTTGCTTACTTTTTAAGGCTCAGTTTCCTCATCTATAAAATGGACGTGACACCTGTAGGCTCTGCCTGGTAGGACCGTTATGAGGCCCAAATGAGATGTCATCTATAAATGGCTTTGCAAACTTTAAAACACTGGATATATATGATATATACATGATATATGTATACATATACTCACATAATACATATAAGTATATACATATGTACAAAATAGCACATATATTGTATACATGCATGCACAGTGTAAATATGCAAATAATTGCACACATTTATCTGAGCATATATAGATATAGATAAATAGATATATACACATACATGTTTATGTACATTCACAATAAAAGCAGCTATCTGGTGCAGTGGATAGAATGCTGAAACTGGAATCAAGAAGTCTTGAGTTCCTATCTAGCCTTAGACACTTACTAGCTATGTGACCCTGGTATGTTGCTTAACTAGTTTCTTCATTTGTAGAATGGAGATAATAATAGCACTTACTTCCCAGTGTTGTTGTCTGAATCAAATGAGATAATATTTGTAAAGTGCATTGTAAACCTTAAAACTCTTTATAAATGCTAGCTATTGTTATTCTAGAAAATTCTGTTATTATTTAAGGTTTGTTGTAAGGATCAAAATAAATAATGTATGTAAAGTGACTTACAACTCTGAAGTGCTATACGAATGTGAACTATTTTTATTAACATAGCCTGCATTTATAAGGCAGAAGGGAAGGAAATACAATGGATTAAAGAATGAGAGGGAATTTTCTCTGCCCACCAGCTTTCCCCTCTCCCCTCCTCAAGAGTAACCTCAAATGAGAATTTGACCCTTTGTTCATATAATGTAAATTACCTCATCAACTTATTCAAGAGGAATACAACAAATGCTCTTGATGCTTTTTGGCAGTATCTCCAGAGAAAAGGTTTCAAGATTCAATTTGGATTGAGATAAAAGATTTTAGAAAGGAAAAGGAGACTGGAATCTACTTTCTACCTATATCTTCTTTTTCTGGTTGGTTTATTTTCCTGCTAAACATTTTCTCAACTGTTGTTTATGCTAGCTGTTACTGCTACCCAGACAGACTACCTTATTACAAATACTTGCTTCTCCTTTGTGTAAAGGAATTAGAATGCATTGCAAAAATGATAGATGTTGCTCAAGGTCAAGGTAATGCTATAAATTACCATTCCTAAGAATGCTGGCATGAGGTGCTATGAACTAGGGCTTTGGAGAGAGTTAGTCACTGTTTTCCATGTAAAGAGACGTTTGGAGGGTGACATCAGTGAAAATGGTTGCAATTAAAAGCAGTAAAAAATTCCATTAAAATGTTCTTGTCATTATTAAAAAGGGTGATAGAGGAATGTGATTTATTTCTGCCTGCTTTGGAGATGACCAAATTATAGCAGTAACAAGGGGACCACATCCCAGAAGATATGATTTTCAACATGGTATGTATGCAGAATGGAAAACAAAACCTCTTATCATTTCTTTTTTGTCCTTTGCATTACTTTTGCGCTATATATAGATATACATATATATATATGTATGTATTTATATATACATATATGTATATGTACATACATACATGTTAGTGTGTGTGTGTGTGTATACCAATTTGCTGAAACAGAACGTAAAGCACTTCTATAGGAAACTAACAAAATCAGAGTTGAAATACTTGCCTCTTCCTATGATTTCATTGAAATGCACAATCAGGCTGTTTGGCCCAATAACCACATGTTGGACTGCTTGGACCAGGTCTGGATTTAAGGCGCTGATATCAATGTGGACATGATTTTGAAGCAGCGGACTGGATATATCTGAATCTCCACTGTTTAGGATGGGGGACAAATCTGTCAGAGGATAATGAGCTTGTCTGCAGGATCCATTTTGGGAAGAATTTGGAAACTGATCTGCAAGAGGAACCTGAATTATTAGTATTTGTTTAAAAGATAGTGGAAAAACTTTATTTATTAGAACCAAAGAGACACGGGGGAAATCTAAAATAATATTGTTTGAATTATAGAATTAAAAAAATTCTACTTCATTCGTTTTAAGCATTTATAGTTGACTTTAATTTAAAAAGAGATTCTGCCAAGATAAGATCCCTACATCTGATTCAATGAATGGATAAGAAGGCTTTGAGATAAGCAAATCAATTGTATGCAAATAAGCATTTAAAATATCTTCTCAAAGTTTGTTCTCTTAAATAGGTTAACTATTTGTTAACTTAACTCACAGGATTGTTTTGAGGTTTTAATGAAATCATACACTGGTTTTAGGACCATGGCCAGGTCACTTAATCTCTGAGCCTCAGTATCCTCATCTACAAAATGGGTACAAGCCCTTTAGGCTCTACTATAATAGGGCTACTGTGAAGCTAAAATGACATAATGTTGGTAAAGTGCTTTGTATATTGTACCATATTATTATTAGAAAAACTCTTTTCTTGCGAAAGAATAAAATTTAGCCTACTTTCTGTCTCAATGGCCATAGCTGTAGAGCAAAAGGAGCCTCAGAGATCATCTAGTCCAGCTCCCTCCCTTAGTTGTGGGGAAACTGAGGTCAAGGAAGTCAGGTGATTTTGTCACCCAGGTAATAAATGTAAGAGGTAGAATATGAACTCCAGAGCTCAGGCTCTTCCAATTTCTACTACACACTACCTCCTCCGAGTGGCCATATCAAACTGACGGAAAATGAGCCAGAGTTTTACTAGAGGTAACTACTACATTGAGAAACTCTAACAAATAATATACATATTATATATGCAAACAGAATTGGGCAATTTTCTTATCTTGCAACAGTCTAGCTTACACTAAGGAAAAGGAAAAAAAACATCTTTTGGTTGAATTATTGTTTTATCAATGGAATCAAATCCCTTTAAGTGCAAAACCTCACTCCCAGCCAATGACAAAATAAAATAAATTTAAAAAGACAGAAAGAAAAAAAAGGACAGTGGAATCTATTGGAAAGAAATCTGACAGACAGATCCATACACTTGGGAACTGCCTGCCTCAGTGGTGACTCCTCCATTATGAGGTAGCGTTCAGGGTCAATGTTAGAAAAGACAGGTTAAAACTGTCTTTGTCTGGTATTCCTACCACCTGGGCCTCTCTCTTATGTTCAAGTTAAATGCACTTGAAAATCCCTCCCTAGAGAAAAAATAGACCAAACAAAATTTTAAGAGATCCTTACCCAATTATCTTTAAGACCCAGTTCTCACTCTCAGGGAGGAGCCCATAAGGGGTTAGGGTAGGGGCTCCTAAAACTTTTTGTGAAGAGAAGCTACTCTTCCCTAGAGCCTTGAGATCCACACACACACACACACACACACACACACACACACACACACACACACAGAGTCTCTCTCTCTCTCTCTCTTCTCTCTCTCTCTCTCTCTCTCTCTCTCTCTCTCTGTGTGTGTACACTGAAATCCCTGAGTGAGGGGGTGGGGCTGCTGGCAGTGAGTTCCTGGGGAGCAGTCAGCGAAGCAAAAGGAATGTACTGACAATAAAGTCTCTGAGTGGAAGGAATGCCCTTCCCAGCTGGGAAGCTTGCTTCCCTTCTAGCAAATCAAGGAGACAGTTGTGAAAGGAATGATAAGATAAGGGTGGGGGAATCTTGATCTAAAGATGATAATATTTGAACCGTATAATTCTATAGTGCTTAACAGTATGTTTTCGCAGGCTTGGTCTCATTATGATCCATTTTTAAAGGATTCAGGTGTTAATCTCATTTTGCCGGGGATGATGCTGAGAATCTAAGATGCTAAGTGACTTGTTCAACGTCCTGCATCTAAGAGGTGGCAGAGATAGGTCTACATTTCTGAACTCTCGAGTGCAATGTTCTTTTCATCATCTCCCGCTCTACTCAGCTACCCAGGCACTTCCATAATTAGGATATTGAAACCAACAGGAAATGTACATTGTTTGCCAATGAGCAGGATAAATAATTCTTGAAGAAGGGCAAAAATAAATAAATAAAGATGGCTTTATAAAAGGTGTTCCAAAAGTCTTAGTGCGGTTTAAGCCTTTGAATAGCTTTGGAGCAGCTGGGTAGTGCAATGGATGGCCTAGAGTCAGAAAAACCTGAGTTCAAGTCCTGCCTTAGACTCTTAGTTGCTGCAAATCACTTAACCCCTGTTTCCTCAGTTTCCAGTAAAATGGGGATAATAATAGCACCTATCTTGCAGGATTGTTTTGAGGATCAAATAAGATAATAACTGTAAAGAGCTTAGCATACTGCTTGTCACATAGTAAGCACTATAAGTATTAGCTTATCTTTAATAATTTTAATCTATTAAAACCCAAAATTACACTAAGACTTTTGGGATAGCCTGAATAGTGTTTCACTGGAAAAATAAGGATATGGGTTGTTTTATACATAGTCTAGTCTTAGCTGCTGAAAGGTAGAGTATTGATGTTAGGCCCTCTTGACAAGAAATGGGATAGAATACTGCCTCATTCCACTCTGTTCTACACATTTCAATATTTTCCACATGGGTCATTTTGATCACATCTGCTCTGGACCAGTGGTCCAAGGGAGCAAGAGATGCTGTAGCCAGAAAAGTTGTCAAACTGGAAGGCAGATGTGGAAGTAGCAGAACAGGAATATTGGAATCATATTAACTCAAAAAAGCAAGGAGAGGAGGAAATGGGAATAGATGGGCTTAGATTAGAAAGGAATCTCCCAAATTCCTAGGGATCCAGGATGTAGAACCTCCCCACTGGACCTGGAGACTAACAGTTCTTCTCAAGACCGCCCCTCCGTTCTGCTATGAATGTTTCAAGCATTTCATCTGATGTTGGTCTGAGACTACAGGCTGAGTCTATGGATTGGAGTTTCATTTGCAGCTGGCAATCGGAGCAGCTGTCTTATGCCTTTAGCAGTGGGATAATTTTTACATTATGGATCAGGGGTTTGCTGCTGAATCTAGACTTCTAGACTTCAGAGACTGTTTGAAACTGACAAATCATTGAGCCATTGAGAGAAAAATTTTCTGGCATGGAATGCCTCATTGGTTCTTCGGTTAGGTTAAAGTCCTCTGACTTTTGACGTGTGTCCCCACTGGTAGAATACAAGGGGAATTATTTGCTGTTCCAATGACTGCAACATAGTCAATTCAAGTTTTCAGGAGCTGATTGTGGATTATCCTGTCAGTTGGCTATTTTATTTTTTTAAATAATACTAAACAGTGGATAAGATGAATAAAAGATGAGACAAACATTTAAGGTTAAAGCATTTGAAACAAAGTGTTATGATAAAAGTTTTGGCTGGAAAAGGACATTAAAACTGGGTCAAAATAAGTCTTTGGGATTATCTGTGGATTTTAATTTTCTTTCTTACAATAGAAGAACAACAAAAATAAAACAGCAAAGTCTGGTCTACTAAAATAAAAGCATAATGTAGCATTCCTGTTCATACAAAATAAATGACAGCAAGTTGTCATGGCAGCTAGTTTCATACATGGAATTACATGGGGCAAAAGTCATGCATGATATTAAATAATGCAATAATGCTTTGTGTTAGTCTTACATGGGTGAATGAATAAAACTTTCAAAATATCAGGTAATTCTTGTAAAATAATAAAGATATGAGTTGCTTTAGTACTATCACCCTTTGACTTGTTGAGCAGTTTCTAGATTTGCAAGTATTTTCTAAGTCTGATTCACTATATTTGTCCAGTGGTAAATATTCAACCAGGAAAATGCTCACAGTTGACTCATATCCTGAAACTTCTAAAGGTAATAAAGTTGATAAAATGTAGAGACTGTACTTTTGCCAACATATTTTAAGTTAAACAATGTGAAATGCTCCAGTTAATTTGGCCATTATTTGGTAACAGTATTTTTTTTTTGAAGCCAATGATGCTAAACATTTCTATATTTTTCAGCACAACCAGATGTTTGTTCTGGATTAGACCTCAAAATAGACTTAAAAGTCATGGAATACTTTAGGTGCTAGGTTTGAAGTCTGTTATCCACCCTCCTAGACAGCAGGCTCCCTGAGGAAAGGAACTATCTCTTATATGTATACTGTACTCCCCTAGGCCCTAGCACAGTGCTCTGCACATGCTAGGCACTTAATAAATCATAGTGGTTGTTATGGATGCCTTGAGGGAACTGTGTGCATGTTTACATTCCTATATATGGCTAAAAGAAAAGGACAAGTAGTGGCAAGTTACATTTGACCAAAATGTGCATTTTGATCTTGCCTCTCCTGACTTAGTTTGTTCAATTAAAGAAAAAAAAATGGGATCTGTTATTTGAGATAACTCCCTTTGCCCGCTGAAATCAGCAAATGCTCTGTAATTTACAGAGGTTATGTAACTTAGAGAGTTAAGTGACTTGCCTAAGATCACAAGACCTCTATGGGAAATTTGAGCCCAGGTCTTCCTGACTCTGAGACCAGCTCTCTAGCCACATTGTATACCCTAATGCTTCTAATTTAGTTTAGAGAAGCCTTACAACTTTTTAGTGTACTTCTCAAAAATAAATGAAATACCTGTTCCCTTGTGATTTCATGGTTCACTTTTCTGGGGGAGAACAGCTTGAAAAGCCCTAAAAATGTAATGAGACATGGGTCTGGTTCCAAATTAAAATCCATCAAATTCTTGCAGGAAGGCTGCATGCAGAAGCTGGGAAAAAACCCCCACACTGAAGTGCATTAATAGGTATTTCTCAGAACAATAAACTGATATATACCTTCTGGAAAAGTTGCTCTGTAGTCTACAGATTCATTTGAAACCATTTCCGTGGTAGGGCTTACACTCCGGGCACTTACAAGCCTATCCAAGTGAGGAGTGTGTACTCTTGCATCATAGCGAACTAAGTCACTGCCCAGATCTTAAAACAAATAGAAAAGAAAGAGTTTGTTAAAAACTTCTGTATCCTGGGTCAATGATGATAAACTCCAAAACTAAATGTAGGCTGTTTTTGATACAAGCATTAAGTTCTCATTAACATTTTGGAGGGGGAGAACATATACAGCTTTGAGGAACACTGCTGTAAATATGAAGACTGTCTGAAATGGAATTAACTTCCTAAAGGTTTTTCCTCTCTCTCTTTAAAAAAAAGAAGAAAAGAAAAAAGATGCACCTTTAATCTGCTTCCTCTTTTTCAGCCACAGAAAAAGCCCCAGTAATAAAAAGAGCACCAATGATATCAAGACAACTCCAACAATGAGTCCTGTGAAATTTTGGTCTGGTTGTACTATCACTTTTCCAAGGACAGTTGAAGAAACTGCTTGCTTCCACTACAACAAAGAAATAAAGAAATAGCATAATGTACATGGCATTTTGTTTACAATATATTCGATGAGCTGAGCTGATTATTTCTGGATGTAATGTGGTACATGAGCATTACCGTAATTACTTTTGGCAATGGCATTATCTTCTTCAGACTTAAGAAGGTAGGTTTCATCAATTTTTTCTTCAGTCTTCATAAGTAAGTCATTGAATGTATATCTCCAAAGTGCCTTAGTTTAACTTATGAACTTAAAGACTATATTGGATTATGTGTTATTTGGCCTATTTGCATTTTATATGTTGTTAAATCATCATTGTGTATTGGCATCACAGCTCAAAAAATGATAAAGGTTTACAGCTTTGGTCAGGTAACCCTCCTGCTCAAATCCCTTTACTTGCTGTCCTTTGCCTAGCAAATAAAATATAAAATCCTTAGTCTGACATTCAAGGCTCTTTATGATCTTATTTTCTAGCCTGTCACCTTTTTTTTTTTTTAAGGTCTTCTATGCCTGTTCCTGCTGGATGCATTTACCACCCTTGAACTTATTACACTGTACTTTCTTCTCTTTGTGCCCCTCCCACCTTTCTCATGTACTATCCTTGTTCCTGGAAAATATTTGCTCCATAATCCTCACCTACTTGAAATGTAATCTATCCTCTAAGGTCCAGCCCAATTGTTACCTTCTCCAGGAAGCTTTCTCTCATCTACTCAGAAGGGAAGTAATCCCTCCCCCTTCAGAGCTGTCAGAGCACTCTCTTTTGTAACCTTTCCTATGAATTTATATATTATTTTTATATTAAGTTATTTTTTCTTCTTTCTCTTACTAGATTATCAGCACTCTCATTTATTTTTGAATTTCCTTTGGTAGCTGGCACAATGCTTTGCACATTGTAGAAGCTTGAGAAATGTGTTTATTAACAACATGGAGTAATGGATAGAGAACCTGCTTTGAAGCCAGGGATTCCTGGGCTTTTGGTCACATGTTGACTGTGTGACTCTGGGAAAGTCACTTAACTTCTTAGTGCTCTAGGCAACTCTCCAAGACTTTGAGTTGCAGAGAAACCACTGACCTATACTGGTAGAGGGAGTTTCCTCACCTGAGAGATGCTCACACCAATAAAATCTCAAGTCCAGTCCAGATACTTTGCTTGGAAAGACTTAGGGCTACTGAATTCCAATCTAGGACAGCATAAGCTGAATTTTAGTGATTTTTTTCTTACTTTCTTAACATTTATTCAGTTTGTTGCTTTTTTAAAATATTTTAAGAGCTTTTATACATTCACCCTCTTTGCTGAGAATAAATTAATTGCATAAATATAAAATTTCCATTTTATAATTAAAACTGTGTAGTCATGATCTTAATGCTATTTCCCGGTGGTTCCTAACTCTTTTTGTTTTTTATTATTTTTTGTGAGAGGCTGATTTTAATTTCCTGGGCATGTTGAGATGGCTGGAGTTAGAGATGAGGATATGTTAGCAGCCAAATTCATGCTAATCTTAGGCTGACATTCAAGGTCCTCCATAGCCTGGAATGCTCTTTACCCTCAAAGTTTATAATCTAATAGGAGTGATAAAATACATTGAAAAAGCTATAATATAATTTAGAATATGCTAAAGGAATAGGATGGGAGAAAATGGTATACTAGGAGAGGTCTGTGGAGGGGAATTATGAGGAGAATCTATGGCCCTCTCTGCTGTACATCTCAGAAATCTACAGAGAGAAGAATATAGTGGGGGGTGGCTGATCTAGACTGTCAGGAACTAGCTAGGAAGTCATCTACTAAATAAGACTTTGTGGAGGTCGTCTATTTAATGAGACTTTGAGATATGCTGACAGATCCTGCTATTGTTTGGGAAATCTTATTATTTGCTGTTTGGAAAAGTTGCCTCAGCCAGGCCTCCTGAAAATGAGCTTAACTGGTAGGGGGACAATATAACCAAAATTCACTATTTGTCAAGTCACAACCAAGAATCCAGGCTGCCTTGCTGAACTTAAGTTAACATACAAATGAGCTTGTAGGATGTATTTTAAGGCAGCAAGTGACATAATTACAGTGGCATCCTTATTAATAAACATGAAAGTAATTCAGGAATCCCACCTCTATATTTAGCTCGCTATTCAGTTTCAGCAGGTCGTTGGGGACCGTACATAAGACTGCTTCAGAGTGCAAGCGGATATTCTCACAGCTCTTATTTCCCACTTTTAACACTTCACCTTTTACTGCCTCAGGGTCAATATCATTTCCCTGGAAGAAAAGAAAAATAGGTGTTGTTCATTAGTATCCTTTAGATGTTCAACAACTACTGGGAAGGGTCACAATTGAGGAATATTATAAAAATACTGTAAAATTAAGGCCTAACTTTTGGACTTAGCCCACAGGTGGATTGTATTAGTCTCCTTTCTTTCCTTCCTTCCTTCATTCAATTCATGTATTCATAGAGAGCACTTTACATCAGCATTCCAAAAATCAAAGCATTTATTCTCTACTTGTAGCTGCAGCTCACATTTCTATGACTCTTTAAAAAAGTACTTCCCCCATAGCAACCCTATAAGGATTATTATCTCCTCTTTCCAGAAGAGGAAATGGAGGCTCAGAGATCATAAATGAGTTGCCTGGGAACACATAGCTAATAAGTAATACAAGCCAGCATTCAGAATGAGACTTTTCCTGACACTAAGTCCAGTGCTTTTTTTTTTCTACTACTAATATTTTAACTACTACTAATGATAGCATTTATATAGTGCTTTAAGGTTTGCAGAGAGTTTTACATATGCTATCTCATTTGATTCTCACAAAAACCCTATGAGGGTGCTATTATCCCATTTTACAGATGAGGAAACTGAGGCCCAGAGAGTTTAAAGTGGCTTATCCAGTGCCATGCCAGTCCCATTTAAGGCAGGGTTCAGGGTCTTGAATTCAAGTGATGCCTCTTAGCTGCCTCCCTCCACAATGCCTCTACTGTACTTATTTGATTCTTAGAATAGAATGAAAACAATGTCTTCAGACTTGTTCTTTACTCAACTCTCTTAAGGGCAAATTGGCATGATCCTTTTGAAAACAGAACCATTCTATCACCATTGTTGAATGGAATTTTTAAAAGAGCAATTATGAAACAAAATCCTCAACTCTTTTGGATGCTTTATGCTGGCATGGAGGTGACTCTAGGTTTTCAAAGGCTATGCTAGTGGGACATAATCTCTGACAGGTCCTCTCCTTGAAGGAGAGGATCAAAGGGTTATAGATTTAGAACTGGAAGGAGGATATCTCCTTAGAGGCCATCTGGCCCAAGCCACTACTTTTCTAGATGGAGAAACTGAGGGACAGAGAAGTTAAGTGTTTTGCCCAAGGTGACACAGGGTAACAAGTGGCCAGACCAGAATTTGAACCCAGTTACTTTGATAGCCTGGGTGTGTGTGTGTATATATGTGTATATATATATATATATATACATACACACACACACACACAATTTGAGGACAAGCCTAGCTAAGTTTGAAGATATCCATTCTAGAATTATAGCTCTGGAGCTGGAAGGAACCTCATAGACCTTCTCATCAACGGAAAGTTGGCCACTGGGTGAAGAAATTTTTTGGTCACGGCAATTTACTCATGTGGTGTAATAAGACAGAGAGAAGTTTTAATCTGTGGCAGTGATGGGCCATGCTGGCACATTATACAACATATTAACAGAACCAAAAGTTAGATTTGGGAACAAAGGAACAGCCACAAGCATAATTTATCTCATTATCAGACTACCAGAACTGAGGGCAGCAGCCATTTATTAAATGAATAAACTACTACTAATTTGAGAAAAGATATGTTAATATTCAGAAACCACTGCTTTTCTTAACCTTTACATATATATGCCGGTTAATATACTTTAAATGTGACAAAACCATATCAGAGCAAATATGAAAAAAAACCTTGAAAAGTATACAAAACTATAAAAATGTGCTTTCATATATATGTATACACACACACATATATACATATATATACATACACACACAGATTATATATATATATATATATATATATACACACACACACACTCTCTCATTTCCATCTCAAGGCAACCCTAATAGGTTGATTGGACAGGTATTATTGTTATCTTAGTAAAAAAAAAAGGCTCAGAGAAAGTGATATTCCTTTGCGATAGGAAACTAGGATTTAGGTAAAATACATATAAACAAAACTCTTCTTAAGGAAAAGATCATATATGTTAAGTGAACATTAGGCAATGTGAATATTTCATGGAATGGGGTCAGACATAGAAAGCAATCTAACAAGAGGTCCATAAATCTAACAGGTCACCACCATAGGGCCTCAAATGACAACTTGTTGGTTAGCTCTGAGCAAGGCTGAGGTATGCATTCACATACTGAAGGGAATTCGTAGAAGGGCAAATGAAGAGTTAAAGAGCTGGGGGCTTGATTTATGGGGAAAGAACTAAAATGTGGCTTTCTTGGCTAGATAATAACTAAGGTGGGGGAAGGGAAGACTATGTTGCATTTACATTTACAGATATTCATTCCTTGAGGTCTAAGAACTCTTCAAATAAGGAAAGAACAATACTGCCAAATAAACATCCAGCTTAAGAAAAATGAATCCCAGACTGGATAGACTTTTTCTCATCTGCATAAAACTAAAAAAATATGATAAGGAAACAACATAAATCTCCACCCAACCTTGAGAAGCAAAAAGAAAAAAAAAACTGCTCATGAAGTTGCTTTTAAAGTATGAAAAACAGGCAGGAATTGGAAAATATAAGTCACATATCTGAAAAACAACCAATGATGAAATTCATCACGTAACTCAGTAGAAATCAGACTGAACAAGAATAAAAACTACTTCTCCTGTAGACTGAATTTCAGTGCCCATGGAGGAGGTATATTGTGATACACATTGTGTGAGGTGTGATATAATGGACACCTCCCCTCTCACAATGACTTACATGTAATGTGAAGATGAATACTTTATGTAACAGAAATCAATTTCACTTCACCTTGTGTCAGAAATCACTCTCTCATCCCTCACTCTGGCCAGCTGGCCCCTCTTTCACAGTGGTCTCACCACTGTAATGCCAGGATTTGGGTGGCTATAGGACTGGGTAAAGCAAGGAAGCTTGGACTAGAAATTGAGATAGTTAAAAAAAGGCTCAATGGTAAGTCCAATAAGCTCCCAAAAGTCAGAGCTCAAGTCCAGGAAGGCAGCTAAGGGATGGAGAAGAGGCAGATTCCATGTGTCTAGGTAGGAAAAAAGGTATAGAATAAGAATAATAATCAAGGACTAAATGTGAAAGAGATTGTAGAGAGCAGAGGGTCAAGAGATTAGGCCAAAGAGTGGGCAGGATTAAATCAGGAGCCAGGGACAGGGTCTGAGAAAGAAGCATGGGGATATCACAAGCAAGAATTAGGCTTCTTGCTCTCAATTCATCAATATCTTTTGAGACAAACACTCCTTGTATACAACCTTCCTAAGGTTAGAATTGACATGTAGGTTGGCCTGAACCTTGAGATGGAAGGAAGTAGATAAATTTAGGTAGAGTAAGGGAGTGAGAGGCTTAGGAGCAAGGCAATTCTTGACACTGACTTACACTCTGAGACCAATTCTAACAGGTATCTATGAATTCCTAAACCCAAGTAATTTCAGCTAAGTATCTAGTTCCATTTTTGCTTCTGGATCCCTGTTTGTTAGGCCTTAAGAACCTATCTCTGCTCTCAGGTCCCCAAATGGATTACTACTCTGCCTTCAACTTGGGAAATATCCCACTCTGAAAACATTTCTTCTCTAACACATATAACAGTGTCCATCCAGGGACCTACTCAATCCACAAGAGTGAGCCAGTGAAGAGGAATCAGATTTAGGGACCCTGCTTCTAAAAAACTGGAAGATGTAACCATTAAATAAGAAGAGGTTCTTTAAAGGTAAGATGACAAGCCCTTGCTCTGTTCCATGTAGCCACAGAATTTCTACCACTGATCTTTTCATGTTATCTCTCTTTCAAGTCTATTTATTCTAGTCTTCTCCTATCCTTGATCACTCTTTTCTGGCCTGAGTTCTTGTATGATTTCAAACTCTGCCTACCAGACGCCCACCAATTTGCACCGGGGGTAATCTATAGTGTCATGTCACTCTTCTCCTCAAAAATGTTTAATGTCTTCCTATTACCTACCAAAGAAAGTTCAAACAACCCCCCTCCCCCGCCCTCATCTGGTCTACCCTATTGTTCTTATGCCACACTTGTCCCCATTATCCACTCAATATTCCAACCAAGCTGGATCATGCCTTGTGATTTCCCACATGCACTCCATATTTTCCTACCTTTGTACTTTTGCTCGCACTGTTATCTATGTCAGAAAGTCAATAAACATGTATTAAATAGTATGGCATGCTGGACGGGAAGCTGGCTTCTGATTCAGGAAGACCTGTGGTCAAGTTCTTCCTGTGCCACATACTGGCCAGGTAACCAGGTTGGAGGGAAAGCATAGGAAATCAGCATTTATATAGGGCTTATTATGCACTGGCATTGTGCTAGGCACCTTTGTACATATTATCTCTTTTGATCCTCACAACAACCCTATGAGGTAGGTGCTTTTATTATCTCCATTTTATAGTTGAGGGAAACTGAGGCAGACAGAGGTTAAGTGACTTGACCATGATCATACAGCTAGTAAGTGTCTAAGGCTGGATTTCAACTCCAGTTTTTACTGACTCCAGGTCCAATGCTCTATTTATTGCACTGTCTAGCTGCCTTGCAAGGCCCTTCTCAGTGCCCTGAGTAACTAACTCTTTAAGACTTTAAGTTGCAGAATATGTGCCACAATCTGCACTGGCTGAGAGAGTTTCTTCAGTTGGAAGTTCTCTACACCACCAATGAATTGCAGGTTTACTTACTATTCTGAAACAGCAGTCAAATATGTATCCCAAGGAGTCAAAGATAGATAAAAAGATCTCATATGTACCAAAATATTTTTGTAGTAACAAAGAAGTGGAAACAAAGTAGATGCCAGGCTACTGAGTAATGTCTAAACATAAATGTAATGGAATATTACTGTTCTATAAAAAAAAATGACTATGAAAAATACATAGAAGAATGGAAAGACTTATATGAACTGATGAAAATGTAAATAATCAGAACCATGAAAACCACATGCACAGTGACTTTAATAATGCAGATGGAAAGAACAACAACAAAAAGAAACTGACTATGATGCAATTATAATGACCAAGCTTGGCCCTGAAGAAGAAATGAGAAAATGTGCTTCCCTTCTTTCTTTGCAGAACTGGGGGCCAGTCAATAAGGAACCCTGAGTATACTACCATGTTTGGTTGATGTGCTGGTTAACTTTGCTGAACTGATTTTTCCTTCTTTTCTTTCTCTCTCTTTTTTTAATTATTTGTTTATGAAGGGTGGCTCTCTGAGTAGAGAAGGGGAAAAGGAGTATATTTGGAAAAGAAGATTATTGGCCAAACGTAAGATCTCAATAAAAAATTTTAAAAGTCAGCAGTATAAAAAAAATAAGTTAACTAGCATTTATTGTGTTTACTATGTGCTAAGTGCAGGGAATACAACAAATACAAATAGAAGCAGTCCCTGCCCTTAAAAGCATTACATCCTAATGAGGAAAGCCAACACATAAAATGAAGCTCAAATGGGTGGTGGAAGGAAGAGCTGAAAGCATGGGGTGATATGGAGGCATGGCAGAGAAAGTCTAGGGGGCCAAGCAAAAAAGTTAATGCTATCTTAGACTATTGAAGCATAATTTCCAGCTCAATAGATATAGAAAATCCATTGCAGTCTGCTCTGGACATACATTTTAAGATGGACAATGACATCAGAATCCCCGAGTTTGGATCTTGGTTTTGTCACTTGCTTCCTCTGTGGCCTCTGACAATTCAGGTAACCTCTCCCACACTTAGTTTCCTTGTCTATGAAATGAAGACCTGACCTAGATGAATTCTAAGGTTTTTTCAAACTTTAGAACTATGATCCTATGTAATGTCATGAACTTGGAGTGATTCTGGAAAAGGATGGTCAAGAAGATGAAGGACCTTGAGATGATGCCATACAACAGTTAGTTGAAGGAATGGGGGGGGTTAGCTTAAAGAAGAGAACATATGGGTACATGAGAACTATCCTCAAATATGTAGAATATCATGTTGAAGAGAGAATTGACTTGTTTTACTTGGTCCTAGTGGGGAGAACAACTAGTAATAATGGGTTGAAGTTAGTGGGGTAGCACTTTGGGTTCAACATAAATAATTTCCTGAAAGTTTTAGCTGTCTCAGATGGGAACTAACTGCCTTTCAGGGTTGTTGCTCCTCTTCACTGGAGGTCTTCAAGTGAAAGCTGGATGACTACTTGTTGGGAATGTAATAGAGGTAATTCCAGCAAGGGTAAAGATTGAACTAGAGGACCTGGGAATCACTTGGAATTCTGAGGTGGGGTGATTTTTTTTTTTTTGGCAGAGGCAGGATTACTTGTCTGCCAAGGTAGAGTCCTCTCTACATTGGTTGACTTCTTGACAATTGAACATATGACTTCTTTCTAGGCCATTTGATTTATAATACCAAGAATCTGGCTAAACAAAAATGAAATCTAGGTATTTCCTCTCTGGGCTTACTCTGTTGTGAAACAAATTCCAGCAAGATATGCTACAAAAGACATTGATGTTTGAAAAATAAGAGGAACTGTAACATGTATGAGAGAGTTGGGAAAAAATAAGATAATATTTGCTTGGGCGTTATTTTTATTTTCGGTTGATCACCAGAAGTTTGTGAATGTTTATTTCACTTAAGAATTAATACTAGAGTTACCTGGCACATAACTGTGAAATCTCATTGTTAGGAATAACATTTTATTTAAATAAAATTAATATTTTTAAAAAATCACATGATGACAAAAATATACTGTAAGTTTACAAGAGTCAAACTACAAATGCAGGGAGGTGGTACGGTGGTTGGAGTATTGGACTTGGACTCAGGAAGACCTGAGTTCAAATCTAACCTCAGGCACTTACTGGTTATGTGACACTGAACAAGTCACTAAACCTGTTTGGCTCAGTTTCTTCAACTACAAAATGGGTATTATTATAATAGCACCTGCCTCTCAGGGCTATTGTGAGGATCAAATGAAATAATATGTAAAAAAATGCTTTGCAAATCTTAAATTTTCATAGGGTATATTAATACTAGCTATTTGTTATAATAATAATATTTCTTGATCATTGTCAGTATTGGCTAATTTCCAGCTTTGGTCATAACCTACCCAATTGAAGTTTCAAGTCTATACAGAAGAGTAACTGAGCCTGCAATCCTGTTGGGATCTTTGTGGACACAGTGTTATCATTTGTGACCAGTGCTGGACGAAGCATAAAGATGACAATTATCTCACTTTTCACCAATGCATTCCTGCCTGTTTGAATACTATGGCCTTTCCCAGAGACACTGAGCAAATCCCACTTTGACAAGAGGAGCTCCCAGCTACATGTCGCTTTAAGATTATAAAATGTATTCCTCATGGGTAAACAGTAAGCCAGGTAGTTATGACTCACTTTTTATGAGGAGAAAACTGATCTTCAGAGCAGTTCAATGACTCGCTCAGGGTTGCACAGTAAGGCAAAGTTGGAGCTGAGCTTGAATTTACTCTTTCCAGATTGCAAATACAATACTCTCCATTATTCCCTACAGCCTTTCTTGATCTGATTCCATAGATAACAGTATCATGAATGAATACATTAGCATATAAATATAATTGCGATATAAAATAAACATGCTATGTGCCAAATGCTGTCACTGATTACAAATACACGTACTTCCTAACCAGGAGTTATACAAGCACAGCATGAAATGAAATCACAATAAAACAGTTGAATTTTTCCCCGAGAGTGGCAAACATTGTTTCCTCTCCTACTTTCTTTCCCACTACTCATTCACCTCTGCTCTTCCAAAGAGAGGCACAGATTTTAATTTGCTCGATTTCAGTAACTGACAAAGGACTAAGATTAGTATTAGAATAAGGACACTTCAGCTGAATCCTGTCTTTCACTGTAAATTTCCAGTTAAGCATAATTCAATTGGATTGAATTCAATTCACATAAGGGTAGTAGTACTGTGATAATAAAATCATACATTTGAACACATTCCTGAAAAACATGAGGTTTTTTGCTGCCTCCTGCTACCCCCAGCCATCTCTCTTGACTTATCCCGTGAGATTGAAGGCTCTTTCAACAACTGGCAGGCCAAATAGTCATTCTATATGAAAACAAGAGATGAAAGTGCTTGGTGTCAATCTGTATGGACCCCTTTGTTCATACTGGAAATAGTGCTAACTGATTCTGAAGATAATCATGTCATATCATGTTTTTCTTGGTCAAGAAAGTTTTGGAAGCCCTCAGTGAGAAGTATTAATTTAGGGAAAAAGGACTTGTCTTTTCTATATAAGATTTTGCATAGAGGGAATATAATGGGGCCACTTATCTCTAATCCTCAAATTATAGATGAAACAACTGAAAAAAATACAATTTTCCTCAGTGTAAAAATATTCTCACATAAAACTCCTTGTTTTCATTAAGAGGAACCAAATGGATTCTTTCAAACGGCAAATACAGTAATTTGTTGAATGCAAAATATGTCACACTAGATTAGTTTTATTGAAAAAAAAGACGTGATAAAAGCTCTTTCCCCCTTTCTAAAACTAATTAAAGAAGTAGATGAAAGAACTTTGGTTTGATAGAACAGTTTGTTCACTGAAGCAGGCTACTATTTAATTTCATGCTGTGCTTGTTTAATTATTGTGGAAAAAAACCCCATGATTGTGAGGTATGTACATATGTGTGTGTGCATGTAACACATATCTAAGAGCACATATTGTGGTCTAGATGAGAGAATACTGCCAGAGAAGAATTCTGGTTTCAGAATATTTTCAATCCTTAGATGGAAATGAACTAATATGGCTTATCTTACTTCAAAAGACGATAATCCTTGTGTTCATACTTGAATCCAGGTAATCCTTTGGAAAAATCAATTCTAATTATTTAAGTCAATTTGCTGATGGGTATATAGTTTGTTATTCCCAACAAGAAAGGACACAAATGGTAATACAAAAACATACTACCACTATGGTCATCTTGTTCATTTTTTTTTTTTTTGCTATTAGAGACCAAAACCACATAAGAAAACCTCAGATATGTCGTCAGTTTTATCACTAACTAAACAGTCAAATCACTTAGTCTCTTTGAGCCTCAGTTTCCTTCTCAATAAATAAGTAGTAAAGGAGATGATGATGATGACAAGGATTCTTGTCATAGCTGTAAGCCTTTAAAGCTTGCAAAGTAGTTTATATAAATTATCTCATTTGAGCCTCACAACAACATTGTAAGGTCGGTATAATCATTTCTATTTTATAGATGAGAAACTGAAGTTTTGAGAAATTAAGCAATTTACCTAGGGTCACAGAGCATTTTAGATTAGATGACTACTAAAATTTCATTTTAGCCTTAAAAATGCCATTATTTTACTATTCCTTTCTATTCAGAGGATAACACCCGTGCATGTTTTCATGTACGCCTAATGGAATTTAGATTCCATTCACCGATTAGTTGTTGTGACATGACCACACCTCACTACAAAAATCAATGGATATAAGGAAGTAGATAGTTATAAATGATGGATTTGTTTACCAAAAATGTCAAATTTTATCTTTCAGTCAGTACATTTAGGGGTCCAAGAAAATATATTACATCTGCAGGATAATGTATTCACAGGGAGCTTTTAATGGATCTGTGCCTAACACTTATTGTTACTTTTTTACATGTACATAATAAGAAAGGTTCTCTCCTCCAATTCTTCACAGATAGCCCACTATTAACACTTCCCTTTAATGTTATGCCAAAAAGATTTGTGTTTCAGAGCTTAGATATTTGCTGATGTAGAATGTGTTATAATTAAAGAATATAATCATTTCACTCTTATAACTAAAAAGCCAATTAGGCTCAAGTTGGTGATTTAAGGGAGCATTTAAGCATTTCTTACCTTAATTTCCAGTACATTTTCGTTGCCCATTGAGATCATCACTGGCTTTTCAAAAGGCTTAAATACAGGATTATGGACATAAATGAGATCAAAGTAAGTGGAATGGATACCATCAAATATGAAAAGAGCTTTTGTTTCCAGGGGAGGTTGCAGATTTAGCTGTTGTAAGGAAGGAGTCGAACAACAGATTATCTCTGAATTAGAGCGGTGCTTGCATGCCTGTAGCGGGAAACAATTAGCCACTGTAAATAAGCAGATCAAAAAATTAGGTAATAGCAATAATAACTTTCACATTTTACTACCATATAAAACTTAACTTTTTTTTTAAAGCTTCCAATTTACTGCTTAATGTTAAGTCCTATCTAGATAGAGTGGCGTATTTCTTCTACACAAGATGGAGATAAATTTTACCTGCCTTTAATGATCCATGCTTTTGTTTTTGAAGTTGGATCTCCTGTTTAGGTTTACCCAATTATTTTCTATTCCTCTGAAAATAGGACAGAGACACATGGGAGGGATATTACCTCATCTTCCATTACTTAAATAAAAGCTACTGGAGAATTCTGTATGTTGGCAAATGTTCCCTGCCCAAAATCTGTGCCATTTTCACTGCTTGTCCCCCATACCTAGAATGCTGTACCTTCTCATCTCTGCCTCTTGGCTTCTCTGGCTTCCTTCAAGTGCCAGCTAAAATCTGATCTTTTACAAGAAATCTTTTCTGATCCCTCTTAATTCTAGTGCCTTCCTTCTATTGATTACTTCCAATTTATACTCTCCATCGTTCATTGTACACAGTGTTTGCATGTTGTCTCGCCCGTTAGATCGAAAGCGGGGACTCTTTTACATTTCTTTGTATCTCAAGCACTTAGCACAGTGTCTGTTACATAGTAGTCACTTAATAAATATTTGTTGCCTGATTGCCACTGTTGAAGAAGTATCCCCCTCAGATTAAATTCCAAATCTTGTCCTGATTTTTTAGGAAGATTTTTAGTGCTGTATAGCTAAACATGGGACTTTTGAATCCTGATTTCTGACATTTTAGGAAATGTAATTTCCTATTGTTGCTAGTAGTTATGCGAAGTGGCATATTTATGGGTAAAGTGGCTGATTTTTCCCCAAGGACAATGAAAACAAGTGACAAGCCCTTTTAATTTCTTTCTTTTAGAAAAGTATAACGAGCAAAACAATAATTTAATCCCCATGTAGAAAGACTTAGGAAATACATAAAAATCATGAACAAGAAACTGTGAATTGAACTCAGATAATTTATTAAAAATTATATTTGGCAAAATTTTTAAAAAGGTATATTTAAGATGGACCCAAGTACTACTTTCCATTGCCATTAGCATCAGTCTTTACCAGACCTTTATAAATGTAAGCATCTTTTGAACAGGGATCATTTCACTCCTGATACTTACATCTTAGTGCCTAGCACATGACTCAGTTAGCAATTCATAAATACTTGGTGACTGAGAGATCCTTGAAGAATTGATATGTACATGAGGTCGGTCTGCGAGAACATTGGCTCTGTAGTTAGAGGACCTGGGTCCTAGTGCTGTCTCTTTGGTTCACAACTTGTGTGACCCTCAGCAAATTACTGAACCTTCCTGAGCCTCAGTGTCCTCATTTATAAAAAGAGAGGGGTTGGGCTATATGCCCTCTGAGTACACTGCAGACAAAGGTTCTTAACCTTTTCTTATGTGCCATGGAACACTTAGGCAATCTAGTGAATCCTATGGACCCCTTCTTTTTAATGCAAAAAATACATAGGATGAAGAAAGGATACCAACTATATTGAAATCCAGTTGTCAAATTAAAAAAAAAAGTTCATGGATTCCAGATCAAAAACCCTGATTCCAGCTCTACATCTATGGTTTCTTAGCTCAGAGAACTCCATATATCAACCCAGATAGCAGACCATCTATAATTAAGAGAATTAAGTCCTAAGGAGGTGCCTGAGACACATTAATATAAAGAAACTTGCCCAGGGTCACACAGCTAAATATCAGAGGTAGAAAGTAAAGCTAGGACTTTCTGAATCCATGTTCAACACTCTGTCTAGCACTATGCTTCCTCTACTGTAAGAATACTGGGATACGAATTTGCCTTTTCTTCTAGATATATACACAATACAATTTTGCCCTCTGCCAAATTAGTATCATGATGTTTAAATCTTTTTACTCACATTGGCTTGAGAAGTGAAATTGAATTAACTACAAATGAGCAATTTTACTGTCATCATAATAATTCCGTATATAAAACTGGGGAATTTGAAAACTACATTTTGAAATGCTGACTGCTAAAGGAGAATATGCATTTATAAATCAATGCACAGTCTGGTTAGAAAGTGCTTGCCTTTTTTTTTCTTTTTTAAACAATGCTTGCCAATATAGATGCATAGTAAGGTTAATGTGCATGGACATTGACATGACTCATGACGTGAGTCATAGCATCAGAGGCCAAAAGCTCCCATAGATCCAATTCATCATCACTGGCCTCAGTTTCCACAGTCAACAAACAATACAGAAGTAAAATATCTGCTGTTTGTAAGGCAGTTTAACAAACAGCCATAAAATGAAATCTTTTAATAACTAATTCTGATGACTATATAGAAAGATCTAGCCCTCACTATGCTACCATTTTTGTCATTGAAGCAGTAGAAATTTAATTGACTTTTTTCCCTCAAAACAAAACAGCCCAGAATCTCATCTCTCAATGATACTCTATCTTTCTTCTTGATGGGCAGAAACCAATGAATACTCTCTGTTCAGGTATAATGTTGGGTTATGAAAAAAGATGGAAAATTTGTCACTAGTTAACAAACTAGATTATAGTTTCATCTGATTATAATTTCTACATATAAATCACATGTATTCTACACATACATACATGAGTGCATAAAGATATATTTATTTTTGTTTGCTAATGGAAATTCATTAATCTCCTGATATGAAATACAAATATTCTTTAAATTAGTAGTAGTGGTAGTCAGAACTCTCTTTGTGTCTGTATGTTGGAATTGGTTTCAGAGTATTTTACTTCAATTGTTTGTTCATTTGGCATAGTACGACCTCATCCAAGAGTATGATAAAAATCTAATAATACTTCAGAGGTGATGCAATGTGACTGATTGAGAGGGTCAAGAGAAATCTTATTTGAGATGACCTTATTGTGTTGTAATTCAACTTGACATATTTAGCACAAAATTGGTCTCAGTAATTGAAGAATATGATGGTTTTAGTCCTCAAAAAATGTTGGGATGGAGAATCTAAGAAAAAGTGCTGTAATTCAATCTATGATCTGCTCAATTAAGATACAGCTAAAAGGCAACACCTTCAACTTTCATTTCATGTTTATTGTGAAAGTTGTGGTAGAAATTAAAACATGAAAATCCTTAAAATCAGCACTAACAGTGCTGAAGTCCTAGCAGGAATTTAATTGATTTAGTGTTCCATATAGGATGAAACAGACAGAAGAACTGACATATAAAAATACAACTGGCTACAATACAAATAATGGTCAATAACTTTTAAGAGGGCACCTCATGTGGTCATTTCACTTTTGCATACTCCTGTAAATAAAATAAGATAAGATGGATGTTCTTTGGGATTAGGCTATCATGAGATATTAAGAAGACTGGGGTTTAGGGCAGGCAGAGAGGTCAAGAAACAGTGTGCCTGCTCCACAGCCAGAATTAATGAAATAGTGATGAGATCAGGGTTAACTTCACACCAAGACCTTCGTTGGAGCAAAAGGGACACTTTTTTTCTAACACTTTGAGAGAGAAAGACACACACACACACACACACACACACACACACACACACACAGAATAAGAGAAAAAATAAGGAGGAGGAGGGGAAGAGAAAGAAAAAAACATATTGTAATCTTCAACTTTTACACTTTCTTTTGTTAACTGGCCTTCAAAAATATCACCTTAGGGTTGTAATCATCATTTGTGTCCAAATATTGTAGATTTAAAAAGCCAAAACCCGAGTTACTCAACAATTTCAATAATTTGCATTATAAATTTATATTTCTGCTTAAGTTGTGCAAAGATAATTGGTGACAAAGTATTTTAAAGGCAAAATCCTGAGTCCTTATGTTAACTGAAAACCAGCCAGATTGGTTTAAAAAAAAAAGCAGAGAAAGATTCAGTACAGTGTACAAGTGCACTAAAGGTACTCACCACTGTGAAGTTCCTTCCTACTTCAGGGACATTTATTACCATCTTGGGAACACTAGCAGAATTTAGATTTTTCCCAAGACCTGTTATTGTGCTTCCTCCACTGGTAAAAATAAAATAGAAAAGTGATAATATTGAGAAAAACTACAGCATCTTATTATACTTTTCAGAGAGCTTAGAGGCAAATTCATGCAGATAATATTTTAGAGTCAGAATAATTATAAAGTCAGAGTCTAATTAAAAGATTAAAGATGTTCAATAGAAACAGTTTTCTTAGCTTCTTCAAAATGTATGTGTAGATGTGTGTATATTTAAAATTATTACTCACAAATTTGAGAATTATACATTCTTTTTGATTTGCTAGACCACATGAAAGAATCATCTCTGAAAATAAGTTGGATTTCAGCTTCTTAAAGAAACTTTTAAAAATAGCTTTCAGGCATTTGCATGATAGGGAACTAAAATAAATCCACTTTTTATTGTTATTTGACTTACAGAGCTGGAGAGTTGCAGAAGAAATGAGCTAGGTTGATTTGGTTCAATGAGCTACTGATTTAAAGGGAAGCTGGTCTGCATAAAAGATAGGTTGAGGACAGGCAGGGTAAGTATATATTGAAAGGTGGACAAATGAATGTGGTTGCATATTAGTGTGTAAGTAAAATTATCATGAGAAAATGTATGCAATACATGTGTATCAGTATATATACAATATGTGTCTATAAATATTACATTCCTCTGTTAAACTGTTTTGCTGAAATCAATGGAAATATTTGATAGAATAGGTGGGAAGTGTTTCCTAGGTACAAAGTCACATTAACAAAATTAAATGGTGCTCAGAAACTGAAGAAAATCCTTTCAAAAATTGAAGACCATCTGCAAAATAAATGTAATAGCAACAAAGCCAGAGATAAAATTGAAGTTTCTCTTGATTATTCTACAGCAGTCTTATGTCTTTCTTTTTTTCACATCTACTTTACTTACCTAAGAAAGGATTTGGTTGGATGAATTTCATGGACAATGGGGTCCTCTTTGTATGTAAAACTGTAGGCTTCTCGATTGGCTAAGTCAATTTTCATTTTAATGGGGTATGCAGTTGGCATGGTTTGTGCAGGAGTATAACATTCTAGAACACTATGAGACACACTGAACAAAAAAAATGAAGGGAATGGATATTTAGCATTAAAGGGAATAAATGCTTTTAAATACTATATTTTCAAATTATATGAATAAATGTGAATATTGGCCATATTCAATGGTTTCTCAAAGGTAATTTTTCATCTGGTTAATAATAGTGAACATCTATATAGCACCTTAAGTTTTATAAAGTACTTTACATATATTGTATTATTTGATGCTCATAAAAAGCAAGAAACTATCTTCTCCATTTAACAGATGAAGAAACAGAGGCTTAAAGAAGAACCTTTATAGTGTTGGACCTGGTCACAGTGCTATTAAGTATCAGAAGCAGGATGTGAACCCAGGGCTTTCATGATTCCAAGTCTATTACTTTTCCCAGTGTGCTTTGCTGCCTCTCACAAGTGCTTAGGAAGGACCTCCTCACTCTAGGCTTATCATGGTTCAGTGCAATTAAAATTTGAAAATGTGGTATATATAACAGCCTACTTTTTTGCATTGTTGGTGTCCTAAGCCCCTTATTTAGTCATTCATATCTTTTCTGTATTTTGATTATAATTTTGCTGAGCAGAAGTATCTTCTTGTACTCTACCCCGCCTCTTTTTTCTTGCAATGATCTAGGATAATTAGTTATAAATCTGAAGGAACTGGCTTTTCCTATTTACATAGTTGTTGGTCTCCACAATCTTAAAGGTGATTATGCAACTGTCATGTTAATTTAAAAAAATTGAAAGTGAAAAATAAGGGGAAATCAATAAAATAGTAGTAAAGGGAGAAAGATGAGTAGAGGGGAGTGTATAGAGAAAATAATTTGCTTAATATAAAAGCAAATAGAACTTTTAAAACCACAAAAATTGCCTTTTGACAATTGATCAACTTATTATAATTCAGAGACAAATTCATTTGACTAAATAAATAAAATAATTAAAATATATTTACAGCACCTTTTTAAAATACATGGTTTCCCACCAATTGAAATACGTCTAGAATTTCCACTGTTTAGATATTTCCCAGTTAAGGTAAGTAATGTACCACCAGCCTTGGGACCATAGCTTGGAGAAATATTTGTTATTACAGGATCCTGAATGCAAAATATAAAAAATTAAAACAATATACTTATTAATTTTTGACCACTGATGGGTAACAGAAGCAAAACAGTTTGAATAGCAATCAATTTGATTACTCATTTTCTGAGAAGAGTAATATTTGGCCTTACCACATAAGAGAATGAATTAAATTGTGTTGTTTCTCGACCATTTGAAATAATGATGGATACATTGAAATGCAGATTCATAGCAGGACCAACAGTACATTTCAACCTTTGAAAAAGAAAATTAAAGATATTACATAGGGCAGGTATTTTCTAGCTTTGGTTTTTAAAATATTAACCCCATATCATGAATATGAGCACATTTAATTCTATCTTGACATGATATCATAAAAGCAGAAGTCATGGAATTCTACTTTTTTATGATTATTGCAATATAAAAATAGCAAGATCTTAAATATTGGACAAATGAAAATAATGCACATATAGCTTAATTTATGTTAAAACAACAAAAGCTTACTTCTTCATTCCAAATTATTCAAAATTCATACTTCAGATACAGATTGAGATATTTACCTCTGTACTGTCTAGAATGAAGTTTTTTTTTGTCACAAAAATGCAAGGGGATTTTATCTAAGTAGAAATTTTGCAAAAAAAGAACTTTGACATGATCTATTTTCAGATAAGTAATATGTTAATTATGAATGAATCTGTGTATTTATTCAATCAGGTTAGGCATAGCTTTTTCTTGACAGCACAGCTAACAGTTTATATTACTGTACATAATAAAAGTTAAATCATAATGCACTTAATACACAATTAGTCTGAAAGTAGGCATGTGAATTAGGTTTCAAAGTTTTATAACAACAACAGTATAGGGATAATAATAGCACCTGCCACACAAGTTGTGAGCATCAGATGAGGTAATGTATGTGAAATGCTTTGCTTAAAGCACTATATATGTATGAGCTATTATTATTATTATATCTGGCACTTACATTGTACTTCAAGGTTTGCAAAGAGCTTTACATATTATCTCATTTGACTCTCACAACAGCTGTACAAACATTATAAGAAAACTGATTTCCCTGTTATAATGTCATAGAAAATTATAATGTAATGATAAATATAATCATAGTTCCAAAGTAGCATAAGTAGTGTTTAGTAAGGGTTTCATAGAGACTGTTTTTCCTGGGACAAGAAATTTAAATACACAAAATGTCATACTTGATGTCTTAATCTTAGTAATATGGATAACTTAGTCTTTTACTTTTCCTTAGAACCAATTAGGTTAGGTTTTCAATTTATAGGACTTAATTGGCAATCTGCCAGATTGGAGTTTTAGCCAGATGTCCCCACCTTTTCGGAGGTTTCATTGTATTACTCAGTTTACAAGTTCTGGGGTACTTGATGCATTATGGGATGTGTAGCTTACAGAAAGTTCTGGATTTAAACTGAGTTGACTATATAATCCACCTGTGGAACTACATTTTTATAGCTTTAAAGTGGGAAACTTAGAAAAGGACAGTTTTCATCTTAAAAAAAAAAGAGTGCAGCTTCACAGATATGAGAGATGATTATTAATATTGTGTAATTTTTTTATTCCCCTTAGGAAAATTCCTTTGAAATCCTTAATAAATTCTTCCAAAGGTCAACTCCCACTACATGAACATTACTCTTTCAAATCAACCTGAAATATCAATGGAGAACAGTCATGCTAATACTTAAGACCATACCAAGTATTAGATTCTTTTTTTTCCCATCATTCTAACTAGACAATATTTTTAAGCCTTCATCTGAAAACAAAGACTCTCTTTATAAAAACATATACACAGGAAATCATCTTCATGATCTTACTTATTTGTGGTGCTCTCACTTGTATTCAGTATGCAGCTCTCATTTCCAATGAGAATTTTGGTTTTTCTAAAATCAAATTTATTATTTTTTCTTAATCCAAAATCCCAGCCACACACTGTCAACGTTGTGCCTCCCTCCAGGGGTGCGCTGGTCGGGAGAATCTGCAAAGTAGAAAGAAAATGTTTCATTCAAAACTAAACATATGGCTTTCAAATATGTGAGGAACATTTAACATTCCACACTTATGACTAACATTTTTAGGCTGATGTGTACATATCTTTTCAACAGTGAAATAACTGAACAGGTGAAGGGGCAGAGAATGACAATAGTTGGACATACATATTAAACCTTTTCCTTATTCTAAGGTAAGTAATAAAAATATTACTAGTTCTATTTTAAGGATGAGAAGACTGACGTTCAGAGAGTCTAGGCGATATGTGTGATGTCTCACAGCAAGTCTGTAGGGAGGCCCGCACTTGACCCCAAATCTTCTTAGGCCAAGTGCAGTGCTTTCCCCACTACCCCATTCTCTAGATCAGAGGTTTCAGACAGTTGGTAGACCTGCCAAATCAGATTAAATGTAACTGGGAAATATTTAACAAAATAAATAAAAATATAATAGAACACAGATAATATTAATATGTGGCCCTTAGCAGCCCTCTTTCTACTTAAGTTTGACAGTGACTTCTCTAGATTCCTTCCACTAACCCACTATAGTTGAAATACAATTTCTATTAAAGGCAAAGTGATTCTAAATTCCAAAGCACTTGGAAGAAATGACACAATATGATAATACACTTATGGATGGACCTAGGACCCCACTTCTAGTAAGAGGAGGGAGGAAGCAGATTAACTTTGGTCTGGGACCTTTATGGGGATAAACTTACTGATGTTGTTATTTGTCCTTTGTTTTGAAGGGGACCAATGACATCATGGGATTTAAGTGAGGCCTCACTCTTCCTGAGTCATCAAAGTCAAGTGGCAAGATAAAAGTCAAGACCACTGGCAATGGCCTAAGATCCAGTAGATGACCTTGGCCTCTTCGATGTCTGACCAAGCTCTAAGTACGCTCTGCAATGACTCCTTCAGCCACTTTCATGGCCATTGGGACAAGTTATTCCTATCTGCCCATTCTGTTGGGGGATGTCTTCACATCCTTGGGGCAGATATCCCCCTAACTCACCTACGGGGTTAGTTACCCTCAACTTGCTTTCCAGGGGTGGGGAACCTGTGACCATAAGGCCATACATATATGGCCCTCTAGGTCCCCAAGTGTGGCCCTTTGACAGAATCCAAACTTTAGAAGTTTCAGAAGGCCACACTTGAGGACCCAGAGGGCCACATGTGGTCTCAAGGCTGCAGGTTCCCCACGCCTGGTTTAGCCCATCTGCCAAGACTCACCTGTGGCTCCAAGAAGCCATAGTATGCTCAGGGGCCACACCTTGGAGATAAACTGTACGGCATGGTAACACTAAAATGAAATAACTCTCCTGAGACACCTTTTGAAGAAGACTAGGGTACAGAATATCAGACTCTTCTGATCCCAGCTGGACCAGCCAGCAAGTCTGCGAAGTGTCTTCCAAATGGTTATGGTGAGAGCTAGACTCAGGTCAATGTGTGCTAATTCATTCCTACAGCATTATCTCAACCACAGCCCTATAATTCACACAAGTATTTGTAAAGGTTAAAATATCTCCTTTTGTATTTATTATTTGTAACGTTCAATTCAGGCAACAAACGTTTATGAAGAGCTTACTGTGTGCAAGTCTTGTATTAGGCACTAGGCATGTAAAGCTGAAAAATGACAACTTCTTGCCCCAAGGACCTTACAGTTCAATAAGGGAAAAACACAGTATGCAAGGAGATGTGTTTGGGCATGGATTATGTGTTCAATTAACTAATCAATCATGAAGCATTTATTAAATAGCTGCTAAGTGCCAGGCACTGGTAACTCAAAGACAAAAATGAAATTATTTTTGCCCTCAAGGCTCTGATATTTTAATGAAAAAGATAACATGTACATCTATAAAGGAAGTAGTATGGAGCTGTGTAAAGAGACATCAACTTGAGTTAGAATTTCCCGAAGCTAGGTAGGACAGTGGATAGAGTGCTATGCCAGGAGATAGGAAGACTCATCTTTCTGAGTTCAAATCCAGCCTCAGACTAGCTGTGAGGCCCTCAACAAATCACTTAAACCAGTTTGCCTCAGTTTCCTCATCTGTAAAATGAACAAGAGAAGGCAATGGCAAACCACTCCAGCATCGTTGACAAGAAAACCCCAAATGGGTCATGAAGAATTGGACATGACTGCTCTGCTAATTAGAAGTCTCTTAATCTCTCTAGGCTTGTTTCTTCATCTGTAAAATGGGAAGGGAGGGTGAACTAGATAAATGATTTCAAAGGCCCCTTCCATAGTTCTCCATCTATGATCCTATAAAATAAAATGTAACATTTATATAGCACTTACCATGTGCCAAGCACCATGCTAAGCTCTTTAAAATTATTATCTCATGTGATCCTTACGACCACCCTGGAGGTAGTTGCTATTATTTCCCCCATTTTACAGATAAGGAAACCAATGCAGACACAGGTTAGTTATCTGAAGCAGTATTTGAATTCAGTAGTTTCTGACTCCAGGCCCAGAGCTCTATTTGCTGTACCACTTAGCTGCCCCAACAAAAAAAGGTAATGAATGGGAGGTGAGAGGGGCAGCAAAATATCATTTGGGTTTCAAGTAGAAATGCAATGCGTTTTGGACTAAACTCGAGATTCTAAGAGGCAGCAGTGGCTTGGGTGGGAGGAGTCACTGCAAAGGTACAGAGATAGGAAATAAAGTTTTGTGTGTTGCTGCCCACACTGGCTTTCAGTGCAATGCCAAGAAGCCAAGTGCTCTCTAGTATTTTGGTGAGCTTCCTGAATACCCTTCATTGAGCTGCTGTTGTGTAGAGGAGAACTAATGTCCTGTATGAGACATGAAGAGGACTGGCAGTCATTTGGGAATTATCATTAACAGCGTTTAATATCATTTGCAACTTTCTCTTACTGGCTTGTAATTCTGTTTAATCGAATGTCTTTACTTTGAATTCAAGGTCATTTGGTTTGGTCTGGTAAGAGAAGTATCAGCAGGAGGCTGTGAGCTACAGGGGCAAATATCCCAACAACACCAAAGACCTAGGTCGGAGTGGGGAACCTGCAGCCTCGAGGCCACATGTGGTCTAGGTGAAGCTAAGACAGGGGCCACTTAGAGGAACCTCAAATAGTGCAAAAACATATACGTGTGCCTAAATAAAAAAGTGATGAGCCAAAGGAGAGAAATTCAGCAGGTGAGAGGGATGGGCAAGAAAGACTTTTTAGGGACTTCTACAGAGATGGGGGCGACAGAGCGGTCTACTCCAGGCACGGAAGATATGATGGGCAAAGAAAGGCAAAAAAGACAGAAGAGGGAAGGATACAAAGAGTTAACTGGGTTAATGGAATTTTTGTCCTTTGTAAATCTTCAAAATTCTGATCGTCTTGTTCAATACCTCATAATTATCGGGTTATAACTTTCCTTCTAATAGCAGTAACAAATAAACAGTCCCTGTTAGAGACTTAAAATAGCAAATGCAAGCATTGAACCAGTGCCAAACAGTAGTAGTGTTACAATTTTCTTCCAAGGCTTATCTTCCACTAAAATTTTGAAATGTTAAAATTTTCACTGAACAATACTCAAAGCATAATATGTTCATTTTATTATTGGCATATTTGTGAACAAATATGCCAATAATACACCCCAAAAAGTTAATGTAGGTTTTTTTTTTCTCCTGGTGAAAGCAAGTCTACCGATGAAAATGTAGCGACTGTGAAATCAAATAGTACTCAGGCAGTTTTGAAGTTTATAGGAAAACTTCTTTGATTAAATCTAAAATTAAACAATAACAACAAGCCCTTTCTATTTTCAAGTCAAAAATAAGCTCCTCAATAGCCTTTGTGACAATCTAAAAAGGAAATGCTCTTTTGGGGGGTATATTGTAAATTGTGCTGTAAAATATAACAATGGTGGGAAAAGCATAGCTCTACTCTTAGAGGCCATACAAAAAGCAGTAAAGGTATTTGCTAAGGCATGCTTGGTAAAAGTCTAAAAGCTATTCCTTTATGATTTATATGGGCTCTTAACAAAATTCTAATATGCAAACATTCCCAACCCTCCCAAGTAAATAATCGCAAAGTAAAGTCTTAACTTCCACTTGTTACCAACCCTCTTTAAGGTCTTAACTTAATGTTTTAGTGATAGCTATTCAGTTGTTGTGTTTTTTTTTTTAAATGAAGATTTACCTCTTCCATCTCTGGCCAAGTGAGAACTGCTAGAGAAATCCGTTTATTATTTTGTTAGAAACCCAGTAGGAGAGAACAAGACATCCAAAGCTCATAGGGATCTATTCAGCCTGAGGCAGTCACTGCAGCTGCTATTCCCTATTCTAATGAAGGTTTTTTTCTTTACTGAAAACAGCTGCCATGGGCTCATTTTGGCTGATACCGCTGCCTACATTTACTCTTTAGCCCTGTACCTAAAATGTTAGCCCTGTACCTAAAATGGAATCTAGCTACCACTCTATTCTGCAGGTACCTTGTAAGGCAGAAGGGAGTCTGGTAATCATGAAGAAGAAGTCTTCTCTAGCATCTGATAGTCAGAAGTAGGATTGGATATTGCATACCTTAAGGATGGATATTGTACAACTCCTGCTTAACTGCAGCTCAGTAGACAGAGTGGTGGACCTCCAGTGAGGAGGATCTGGTTTCAAATTTGGCCTCAGACACTTAGGAGTTGTGTGAACCTGAACAAATCACTTAACCTCTGTTTACCTCAGTTTCCTCAATTGGAAAAGGGGGAAAACAGCACCTACCTCGAAGGGCTGTTGTGAGGCTCACATGATATAATACTTGTGAAGCTCTTAGCAGAGTGTGTGGCCTACAGTAGACACCATATAAAAGCTTTTTCCCTCCCCCCAACAGTCTAAACCCCAATTCTGAACTTTGCCATCTCCTTTTATTCTGCCTTTTTTATGCAGTTAGAAATGATGAAACAAATTATTTCAAAGAGAAATGGAAAGACTTATATGAACTGATGTAGAGAGAAGTATGCAGAACCAGAAGAATAATTTCTACTGTAACATCAATATTATAAAAATGAATAATTTTGAGAATTTTCTATACATTGATGAATACTGAAATGGACAGAATCAGGAAAACAATTTATATGATAAAAACAGCAATTTAAAGACAAATAATTTGAAAGCTATGAGAACTGTGATCAATACAATAACCATCCATAATTCCAAAAGACCAGTGATTAAACCTAGTGATACGTCTTGATAGAGAGGTGACAGTTTTACGGTGCAAAATGAGAATGCACACATGCAGAATAAGAATATAATTATATGCAGCCAATGAAGGAATTTGTTTTGCTTGGCTATGTGTATTTGCTATAAAGATTTTGGTTTTATTTTTTTCTCTCTCCTTCCCTCCCCCCAGCTCTCTCTTTTTCTCTTTAATGAAGTGGAGAGTGGGAGGAAGAGAGAATAGATAGCTATTCATTAAATTTTTTTAAGTAGGTGGGTGATGATATACAGGTGTGGAATGTTGAATGCACTTTCAGATGAAGTCACCGTATGTTAGTTTTGGTTAATTGTTTTATTTGTTTTGTTACAAGAGACCTCTTATTTAGTGTGGGTAATCTGTAAATGTTTGTAATGTAAAAACAAAACACATCAATAAAACTTTTTTTAAAGTTTGAATTAATCATTCTCCCCCAAAAGGCAATTAAATGGGCATTTCTTTGAATCTTTTTGGGGTGAGGGGAGTAGGCAGGTAACTTTGGAATGAAAGCTAAAGAAAAGTGGTAGTGGTCTATGGATCCCAAGAACATGTATAGTAGTTTGGAAATGACAGTTTTCCTAGGGGTGAGGGAGGAGGACGTATAGTATATACAGGGTTGGTTATCTACTAAGAAGTTTTGTAGGCTGGATCCTCCATCTCTTTAGGGGGAGACAACTAAGCTGAAATAAATCTACACTTTCCCTTTTCATATATAAAAGTGGCACCACTAATTTTACCCATTGTCTAAGAATTGGATGTTTTAAGTCTCATGTTCAAGTAATACATTTAAATCATATCGCTTCAGTTCATTAAAAATGAGTTAAATAATCCCCTCTAACACATATGCATATATGTATTGGTAGGTTCATTAGAGCAACTTCCCCCTCTCTCTTCAGGATGGAAATGGTCACATACGATGCATATTTATAAGTATTAAATGTTTCACTGGAACAGGTCATCCTTTCACCAGTAGCTTGTTATCTTCAAATTTTCTGATCAATTAAGGAGCAGTTTTGATTTCTCCCTGGAATTGAGTTCAGTGCTACAACACATGCTAATTTTCTTCTTAATGCCTATATAGAATATATTGGAAAAGTGCTCATTTTAAAAGCCTCTCCTATATGTCTTTAAATTCAAGATCAGATAATGTGCTCCAAACAATAAGTTAATTGACTTGCATTACTGAAAATCTCCTATGTGGAATTGTAAAAGATTTCAGGGATTGAACTTTGTATAGTCTGTAAAGCAACCTATCCCGTGTTTATTGGAGAGCTAAACTCAATACATCAGTTGGATTTTATGCACATGGACTTTAAGCAGATTAGAAAAAGATGAATAATCTGTTTTTTTTTTCCAGCAAGAATGTAAACGTCATGGTCTAGCAGAGCATGAAATCTCACTAACAACTATGAAACAAAAGGGATTTATATACTCAGCTGCGTTATTTCCCTTCCAACAGTCTTGAAGCAAGCTTTACAAACCTGTGAATGCTATAATTCTATCTTTTAGAAGATTCAAATATATCAGTAGTGGATTGATAGAAGGTGCAAGAGGAGGAAAGAAGAAAGTTCATTGTAGTTAGATAAAGCAAATATATTTATATTTAGACATGTTTATATATAGACATATTTTATAAAATCATATTTGTATTTAAATACTTATATAATGTTTATAATAAATATTATTCATATTTAGAACACAGAATAATACTGTGCCATCGAAAGAGCCTGAATAACTAAACACCTTTCAGCTTTTTGCTCTTTGGAGCAGAAATACAATAGCAATGAAGAAAAGTGCACTTAGACATCACGGCTTTATAATTTATGAGCACCAGGGGATTAAAACAAATTTTATTAGCACTTCTAACACTATCTGGGTAAACTGGTTCCAGAGAAGCAGACATTTTATACACTTTATTCTACTTGACTCAAAAAAGTTTAATTTATTTTTACCGCTCTAGGGTAGTCTTTATGACTGACGATATGAGAAGCATATTTATAAGTCTTAAATGTTTCATTTGCACAGGTCACCCTTTTGCCAACATTCTTCCTTCACTTTAAAAATCACCTTGTCTAATTTTCAAATAAAGTAGAGGTGACAATTGAAAACACACATACCCACACCCACTCACCCACACATTCATACACACACCCATGCTTTTCACTGGCTGTCTGAGCTCAGATTTCTAGTGTTTTAAATTGCTACCTCTATTGACATGCCCCAGTGTTCATAAAAGAGTAAAATTCCTTGTTACAGGGTAAGCACATTAAGTAAAGACAAAAGGGCATAAATACAGCAGGGTAGATCTTCATTTATTTACTTGCTTTTAGTTTACTCATTGCCTTATCAAACTTGGTCTTAATATTTATGTCACACTTAATAGAAAATGATTTGGTTAAATGAACAATCATCCAGTACGAATCTTGCTTCAAACCATAGCTAAATGAAAACAGCCATGAGCTGTGATACCAGCTCTTGTTCTGACTTGTAAACTTTGTTTACTTATGGACTTGATCCAGACAATAGAAACCTATAACTTTCCTACTTCACAGGAGTTCGAATTAGTGAAGCCCAACTGTTCTATACTAAATGAATTTTCCAGGCAAGGAAAATACACGCTTAGTCATGTTCAGGAAAGTGGTTGTAATTTAAAAAAATTTTTAAAATGGTGGTGGTAATGAGGTGGTTTTTTTCATTTTTTTAGTAAATTTTCTTATGGAGATGAACACAGTACCAAAAATATGCTCAAATAGCAGTTTGAGAATGTGGTCATGATAGTAATGACTCACTAAAGTAGATAGGTAGGTACACTTGTTGCATCTTTATTCTTTATTCTTGCTCTAAAAGCTGTTATGGAAGGTCATTGCCAACAAGGTCTCTTCTGTGTACTTGACTGATAGCCACTGTCAAAAAAGTGGGCAAGAAATCTGATTTGACTGAGAATTGTCAGTGAAAACCCAGCTCGTCAGTGGTCAGATAGGGAGGATCCAGTCAGTCCTATTTTTTGGCCCACAAAATGACTAGGAATTTCTTCCATTATCAGTCACCTTAATGAATGGATGGAACATTCCAACTCATTCCACAAGTTACTAGGAAAGGGTTCTTGTCTGGCAGCTGAGTGAGCAGAGCTCCTGGCCACTTGGAAATGGGTTACAAGGAATCCAGGAAGTGGTGATTCAGGAAGCAACAGGGTATATAGCCAAGTAGAGAGGAATAATGGGGCTCATTATGTGAATAGACCCTATACTATTAGCCAAGATTTCTCAGTGAAGTACAAGATGAGCTCACTTAATGATCTTGCTTCTTCCTTTTTATTTAGCTGACTGAAGACATTAGATATGAACTTCCTTTCTTTCTTTGATATGAAAAAATCTCTGTCTTCACCTACCTTCTCTTCCTTCCCTCTGGATTCAGTGAAGTGGCTCTGTATGACAAAGCTAAATTTTCTATCTTTGCCCTCGATGTACCTCCTCCTGACTCTTCATGATGAGCACAGAGTGCCTGGCTCATAGTAAGGATCTGTTGATTGACTGACTAACCTTCTTCTATCAACTTTCCCCATTCACTCTTGCCTTTACTGTCTCTCTCAGTTCCTTCCACTTAGTGTATAATCATGCTTGGGCCTCACTTTTCAAAGCAAGAGCCATTCCTTCAATCCTGATGCAACTTTCCTTTTGTAAAAAGGATTGCCTCCATTCCCTTAATGCTCCTCAAAGCTTTGAAATCTGGATTTTGTCCCCAATGCTCTGCTGAGCTTTTTATCCTTCAAGTTAACCAGTGATCTCCTAAATACCCCAAACTATGGCTTTTTCTTAATTATCATCCTCTTTGTTCTTTCTTCGGCATTCGACCAACTGTCCTTTGGATTCCATGATAGTTTTCTATCCTGGCTTGCTTCTTTTGTGTTTGATTATTTCCTCTTGGTTGTCTTCACAGCTTCCTGCCTCTTAAGTAAGGAAATCTTACATTTCCAATCTTTCTTCTAAATCTCTACCTGGTTGTCCTATCTGTACCTCAAACTAGGCATGTCTAAAAACTGAAATCATTGTCTTTCCGCCTCAAACCTGCCCCTCCCCTTAACTGCCTCATTTTTGATGATTGCACTTCATTTTCCCAGTTACCTAGGCTTGTCACCTAGGATTCCTTCCTCCCCAAGTCTTTCATTCTTCAGTTTTTACCTTTCCTATGCCTTTATCCCATTCTACTTTGTATTATTCTAGTTATTTGTATACATACTACATTCCAGTAGAGTGTGAACTTCTTGGGAAGTTTTCATTTCTCCTGCACTTAACAATGCTAGGCACATAATGGCTGCTCAATGAAAACTTGTTGAGTTGAAATGAATATCTTGTTTGCTTATTAGCCTGTAAGCTCTTTGAGGGCAGAGACTATGTAATTCTTTTATCTTTTTATCCCTGAGGCCTAGCACAATATGTGTTCAATAAATTCATAGTGTATTGAACTGAATTGTCAGACAGATAACACATTAGAGAATATGGGTGTTGAAGGAGCTCCTTAGATGGTCAATTCAAGTGCCAAGCTCAATAGTATTTTTCCAAACAACAGGATACAGACAAAAGGCTGAAAGCAATCAGACATATATGCTTTGGTTGATGGCCATAGTTCACTGAATAAACCAGGTTTTTTTTTTTTTTGTTTTCATTTTTTAGTTTTTGCCCTTTACTCTTATTGGGAGAATGATGGAAATACTAGAACAGGGGTTTGTAAAAGAAAAAATTTAAAAAGCCAAAACATCTGATGGAGAAACTTAAAACCTTACCTCATAAATAGTAGGCAGACAAATATCTTGGTTGCCTAGCTCAGTGACACATTCCTCAGATTTCACACATTGATTATGGCACCAGGTACACTGCACAAAAGGAGGGGCTGAGAGACACTGACTGCAGGACTTAAAATGGTCACAACCAAGGCCATTCAATGGGATCTTGGTTATCTAGGGATAAAGATTAGGAAAATATTTCCAAATGTAATTTTTCATTAAACAGAGATCAAATACAGAAAAGATACATTAAACATATTACTTTATGGTATCTATTATTATACCAGTTACAGAAGACGGTTTTGTCTCTAAAGCTCCTAATGATGATTAAAGGATTAGATGCAACGCATCCATTCTTATACTTTTGCGACTATGTGGTGAAAGGTAATGATATTCTTAACTGGCACTTTCCTTGCAATGATATACTTGTTGTTTGATAGTTACTCTGCTCTGCCTGCCATCAATTTGAAGCAACAAAAACTCAAGCTACATGAAGATAAATCATGACCCCCAGGAAGTTGAATATAAGCTCCAAATTTATATTTCCTGGCTTTTCTAGGTTTGTGCCACAGTTTTGTTATTGGGTTTTTAATATTCGTTTTTGTTTATTTTTCTCATAGAGAATAGAAATCAAAACAGAAAACATAAGTTGCAGTAGCTCAAAGGCCTTCCTCAGTTTCAGTCATCTTGGTATAAAAAATGTAAATTGACTTCATTCATTTTTGGAATCCCCTTGGAAGAAGCTATCTGCACATAGATCCAAGAGGAAGCGGAAAGTTACAAATGGCCAAAGAAACTTGTAAATATCTTTTTGCAAAGAACCTCAGCTAAGGGGGAAAGGTCTAACCTTCTTCCCAGTGATAACTAGTGTGAAGCCATCTGTATTTAATGGCTGCTCAACAATCACTTCCGGAGAAACGGGATGGGAATCCAGTTGAAAATTCACATGAGGGGTTGATTGTCCTCGAGAAACCACAACCTAAAAGGAAAAAAAAAGAAAAAAGAAAGCCTTTATACTAACAAATTCAATACAATCTTAGAGAAGTTTGATAACAGGATAAGAGAAAGCTTATATGACTGGTTTAACATCTGAATAGTCTAACTTGCTGTTTAGTCAATCTATTTTTTTAAAATTAATCTTCTGCCTCTGGAAAAGCCTATCAAAAAGCATGAGATAATCAATTGTTTATAATTTTTTCAGAAATTTCCTGGGGAGGCAATGTGTCTACTTGGGTGCAAAACATCATAGAAGATAGAAAAAAAGGAAGACAGAAGACTCATTCACTTAGTAACATAATTGTAGCTGTGAGGGAATTCTTATTTATTTCTAATTGAAACCCCTCCCACTTTTCTAGAAATAGAAGGGACCTCAGAGACCCTCAAGTTCACATTTTAGAGTTTTTTTTAAAGGAAGTAAAATGACTTGCCTGAAGTCAGACAGGTGGTATCACTGGAGGGATTTGAACCCATTTTCTCTGTCTTTGGAGCTGGGTGTTTTACCACACAGCTAGTATGTGGCCTTGGGCAGGTCACTGCCTCTCTGGACCTCAGTTTATTCACATAAAATGAAAAGGTTGTCTTAGATGGCATCTCAGGTTCTTCTCACCACTAACATTCTATGACCTGTATTCTGTCTTCAGTGGAGATGAAAACAGTGCCTGGGACGTTGTCGTTATTGTTTGTCCTTCATTCTCAAACAGAACAAGTGACATCAGGAGGGTGATGTCTTGACTTGCAAGTGAATTAGATTTAAGTGAGGCAGAGCTGTGCAAAGTCACCAGTCCTGCTCTCTCCTCCATAGTCAAGACATAGGTCAAGATGACTGAAGATGGCCCCAGATGCAGTGGGAGACCTTCATTTTTTTAAGCTAAGGTCTTTCTCAGGTACTTAATATATATTTTGTGATTGATCAACAAATATATTGCCATGCTGGAGGTGCTAAACATTCTCCTTCACTTTTCTCTTCTCTGAGATAAGTCTAATTTCAATTCGCTTTTTTCCTAGATTCTGAACAAACTTTTTATTGTTCTCTTCTGGATCTCTTACAAATTTCTAAATCTTTTGGAGTGGCTAAAATGGATCCTCAAATGATTTTGTGATCATGCGACATATTAGTTACTTGAATTGCCCTGTATACAAATTTCTGACTTCCTGCTTGTCTTCAAAATATGGCCTGATGTTTGTAACAATGTCTTGAAAATAGCATTGAAAGGGCAGCTAGGCGGTACAGTGGATAAAGCACTGGCCCTGAAGTCAGGAAGACCTGAGTTCAAATCCAGCCTCAGACATATAACATTCACTAGCTGTGTGACTCTGAGCAAGTCACTTAACCCCAATTGCCTCACTGGAAAAAAGGAAACAGCACTGAAGTTATCCGTATAATTGCTATTTTTAATTTCAATGTTTATAATAGCCTCCTGATTAGTCTCCTTGCCTCAAGTATCTCCCCCATCCAGCTCATCCTCTACTCAGCTATCAAAATGATCTTCCTTAATTTCAGATTTGACCATGTCACTCCTTTATTCAGTTAACTCCAGTGACTCCCTCGTGTCTCCAGGATTAGCAATAAAATCTCCAGTTTGGCTTTTAGAGTCCTTTATAACCTGGTCACCTTCTACTTTTCCAGTCTTTTTAACCAAAAGGCTTATTCTTTATTCATCTTACTCTTTACCTCCCTTCCCCCCCAACACTTCCACTCTGTTATTCAGTGAAATGGCCTCTTTGCTGTTTCTAACACAGGATCTCCAGATTCTGTGCATTTTCACTAACTACACCCCATGCCTGGAACTTTCTCCTTCCCCATCTCTGTATCCTGGTTTCTCTAGATTCCTTCAAGTTTCAGCTAAAGTCCTACCTTTTGACTTCAATATTCTGATCAACACAATGATGCAGGACAATTGGAAAGGACTTAAGATGAAAAAATTCTATCTACTCTAGAGAGACAGAACTGATGAACTGAGTGCAAAATGAAGTAAAATTTTCTTGCTTTCTTGATTTTTCTTGCTTTTTGTAATATAGTTAATATGGAAATATGTTTTGCATGATTTCACAGGTATAATTGATATCATTTTGCTGGCCTTCTCAGTGAGAAGGAGACGGATGGGAAGAGGGGAAAGAATCTGGAACTCAAACTTTAAAAAGAAAACAAGGCTAAAAATAAATAAAAAAATAAAAAAATGTAAAGTCTACCTTTTGGGGAAAAAACCCACCTTTCCTAATTCTCTTTAACATTAGTGCCTTCTCTCTGATATGATCTCCATTTTATCCTGTATATAGCCCGTTTATACCTAGTTGTTTGCATGCTAGGTTTTGAGCTCCTTGAGGGTAGGGACGTTTTTTGTCTTTTTCTGCATTCCCAGCACTTAGGAAAGTACCTGACACACATCAGGTATTTAATAAATGTTTCTTAACTGACTGATTTTGAAAATTTTGAAAAATTTTGAAAAATTTGTCCTAGCTGGGTTGAGTCTAAGATAGCAGGTTTCATTCCCCATCCTTACAGCATTGTAGAATGGGGCATTGTTAATGTTAAGTAAAGTGCTAAATTTTTAGAGGCCCAGGGACTATGGTCAACAGAAACTACCAGAAAACAAGAGCAACAATAATAAGATCACTATCTCAGAATAGTGGTTAGAGACTAGGAGTGTTTCCAGGCCCTTACTAATATGTTGATTAGGCTCAAACAGATGCAGGATGGTGTAGGAAAATAAAAACTAGCATTTAAATCGCTCTTGAGTTTTGAGAAGTCCTTTCATTTGATCCTCACAGCAATCCAGTAACATGATTTTATAGACAAGGAAATTGAGTCTGAGAGGGTCACATATCTCTTAAGAGATTGTGGCAGTATTTGCACTGAGGCATTCCTTACCCCAAATCTAATCCACTTCACCTCTGAGGAAAAAAAGACTGAATGAGGTGTCAAAAGATTGGAGTTTGAATACTGATTCTATTACTTTACTCGAGTTACCTTGAGCAAGTAATTTGAACCCCATTAGCTTCTGTTTACTCGTTTGTAAAACGAGGATCATACTTGCATGATCTGCCAGGCTGTGAAAATCAGCTGAGATAATGAAAGAAAATTGCTATTATGTAGCTGACATTTATATGTAGCTGATGTTCAAAATGACACTGTAATGTTTACAAAGCTTTATGTAGATGAATTTCACTTGAACTCTGTGGGGCAGGCATTTTCTCCATTTTACAGATGAGGAAATTTAAAAAGTTCAGACAAGTTGTTTTACTTGCCTATGGTCACACACTATCAGAGGCAGTAGCTGAACCTATTTTTCTCCTCTCTCAAGTCCAGTGATCTTTCTGTTTCTCCTTGGTGTCCTAGTCTCCATGTTATTTTGTGGAATTGGGCAACATCCCTTATAGCCACCTCAGTGAAAAATTTCATTCATTTGCATAGGTAAGGAAAAAGCTGGGCCAGCATCGGCCTTTATGCTATTAGGGATGACCTAATGACTCCCCCAGCTTTCTCATCTATAAAAAAGGAATGAGAATGTGCATTCATCTCATAGGAGTAACTAACTGGCTGCAAATTACCTTGAATAAATCCCACAAAGCAATTTATAAATGTTCTAGGGAATCATTAGTAAATCTCTATTTTAGTGCAATAAATGGTATTGTAATGGCCTGAAACAATTTGGGAAGCTTCCAAAATGGTCTAATTTTCTCCAAGGGAGTGGTATATGAATAGGGAAGCTCATCGGGTTCACACAGAACCTATTGTTTTAAGAGTTCACACTTGATTGGGCATTTGTTTAACATTCGTTTACCAAAGGGCTTGACAATAATGTATTCTATAACATCACCTTGAGCAGACTGACTATGCCTGTGTACCAGGAAATTGAGGAACAAATTGATGCAACAAAGGTTACTCTGTTTGGAATTGTTTTGGATGGGAGAGAATACTCTGGATAGGAATTAATATTACTTCAATATTAGGCATTAGAGACAATTGTTGAAGACAAAAATCACACTTTGGGAAATGCACACAAATGAAATCATTCACGTAAAGTGAGAAGAGGTTAAGTGATTTGTCCAACTTATTGTGTGTTGTTTCCAGAATGAGAATCTTAGTATTTTGCCCAAGGAAGTAGTGAATTCTTACTGAATGTGTTTAAGAAAAGCATTAGAGAGACCTCTTGTTGGAGGTGATTTGTATTCCAGGTATCAGATTGGTGTAAGTGAGACTCTAGGATGCACACCAATTTTAAGATTCTCTGATGGCATGACTTCAGACCCCATGTCTTGTTTTCTAAACAACTTAGATTTGTTTTACAAATTCATAACCTACATATTTTTCAACCTCACTCTGTCCAGGACATAATCACATTATATTTATTTCTCTTATATTTCTTAAATATGATTCTATAGTGGGAATGTTGAAGCCTAACTTTCCAATTTTACCTCTAATAATTTCAAAAAGAAAAATGAAAAAAACTGTCTTTCTAGGAACAAGTGACTACTGTAATCTTAGAATTTATGACAGAAGAGAGAGGAAACCATATAGAGTCAGACTAAGTAGCCTCAAAGTCAGGGGAGTGGCTTTCAGAGAGTTCAGAGAAAGGATAGGTAAGTTCTCATTTCTTTAAAACTCTATTGAGAAAGTTAGCCCAAGAGGAATCAACTGCTTTCCAGAACTAAATTCTCCTCACACACATGCATACATATACACAAATATACACATACACACACACAAATGGAGAGCTGTTTGATGTGATGGTAGGAATGCACAAAGGACTCAATGATCAACTTTCATTAAAAAAAAAACTTGTATACAAAACAGAAGCAAGCAAAGGAAATGGAACCTAAATTTCCATTGGATTTCTTGGCTCATTACATCACTCAGCTGATTCATATTGTTAATGTAATCTTAGGCTAAGTTAAGACAGGCATAGTATCTACAGTGGGGCAGCTCAGTGGATAGAGCACTGGGCCAAGAGTCAGGAAGAACTGAGTTCAATTTGTCCTCAGATACTTACTAACTGTGTGATGCTGGGCAACTCACTTTATCTTGTTTTTCTCAGTTTCCTTATCTGTAAAATGGGCTGGAGAAGGAAATGGCAAACCACTGCATTATTTTTTGCCAAAAAAACCCTGAATGGTGTCACAAAGAGTCAGAAACAACTGAACAACAATAACAGTGAAGTATCTATCATAAGAGGACTGATATTTTTTTCTGTGCACTGCCCTAGTTAGACCGTGTATGGAAGACTGTGTTCCATTCCAGGCACCACATTTTAGGAAAAAAACATTGACAAGCTGGAGCAAATTCAGAGGAGGGTGATCAATATGGTGAGAGGACTGGAGACTATGTGCTCTACCAATCACTTGAAGGAAACAGGCACGTTCAGCCTGGAGAAGAGGAATCTTGGGCATGGGGAAAAGTTACATGACAGAAAAGTCAAATACTTGAAGAACTGTTGTGGAAAACAGATTTGCCTTATTCTGTGTTGCTGCAGAGAGAAAAATTAGGTAAAATGGAGGAAAGCTGTTAAGAGTCAGGGTTAGTCTTGATTTCAGAAAAAAAATTTTGAAAAACAACTAAAGCCATCTCCAGGTAGAATGAGATGGCCACTTATTGTAGGGAGGATTCTTATCATGAGATCACAAATTTAGAGCTAAAAAGTACCTCAGAGATCACTGAGTCGAACCTCCTTAACTTTACAGATGAGATACAGAGCAGTTAAGTGATTTACCCAGGGTCAGGAGCTAGTAGGCATCTAAGTTGGGAGTCGAACCCAGGGTTCTTGGCTCCAAGCAAACCAAGAGGGGTTCTCACCTGCAGAGGCTTGCTATATTACTCTTTCTCTCTCATTCAGGTAAAGTTAGATTATATGACATCAGAGGTCCCTTCCAGCTCTGTGATTCTGTGGTACTTACCAAGTTCTTCTAGACTTAATATAAAGTAGTTGTTCAGTTGTTCAGTCATATCTGACTCTTTGTGACTCCATGGACTGTATCTTCTAAAGTCTGTCCAAGCTCATATTCAAAGCTTCCATGTCACTATCTATCCATCTTATCCTCCACCATCCCTTTCTCCTTTTGCCTTCAATCTTTCCCAGCATCAGAGTCTTTTCTAATGATCCTTGTCTTCTCATTATGTAGCCAAAGTTTTTAAGTTTGAGCTTCATTATTTGACCCTCCAATTAATAGTCAGAATTAATTTCTTTAGGTATTGACGTATTTGATCTCCTGGATGTCCAAGGGACTCTCAAGAGTCTTCTTCAACACCACAATTTGAAATTGTCAGTTCTATGGTGCTCAGTTTTCCTTATAGTCTGACTCTCACAGCCATACATTAGTACTGGAGAAACCCTAGCTTTGACTATATGGACCTTTGTTGGCAAGGTGATGTCTCTGGTTTTTAGATCTTGTCCACATTTGCCATAGCTTCCCTTCCAAGGAGCAAGCATCTTTTAATTTCATGGCTGCAGTTACTAACACTGATCTTTGAGCTCAAGAATATAAAATCTGACACTGCTTCTAATTTTTCTCCCTTGATTTGCCAGAAAGTGATGGGACCAGATGCCATGATCTTGGGGTTTTTTATGTTGAGCTTCTAGTCAGCTTTTACATTCTCCTCTTTCACCCTCATCAAGAAGCTTCTTAATTCTTCTTCACTTTCTTTTTAGTTTTCAACATTCACTCCCATAACATTTTGAGTTCCAAATTTTCTCCTTATATCTCCCCTCCCCCACCCCAAGACAGTGTGTGATTTGATATAGGCTCTACTTATATATTCATATTAAACCTATTTTCACATTAGTCAAGAAGAATTAGAACCAATGGGAGAAAATATGAGAAGGAAGAAACAGAGAAAGAGAGAGAGAGGAGAGAGAGAGAAGAGAGAGAGAGAGAGAGAGAGAGAGAGAGAGAGAGAGAGAGAGAGAGAGAGAGAGAGAGGGAGAGAGAGAGAGAGAAAATAATATGCTTCGATCTGCATTCAGACTCCATAGTTCTTCTTCTGGATGTGGACAGCATTTTCCATCATGAGTCTTTTGGAGTTGTCTTAGATCCTTGCATTGTTAGGAAGAGATAAGTCTCTCAAAGTTAGTAATCATACAATGTGGCTGTTACTGCATACAATGTTCTCCTGGTTCTGCTCACTTCACTTAGCATCAGTTCATATTAGTCTTTCCAGGTTTTTCTGAAGTCTGCCTGCTCACCATTTCTTATAGCACAACAGTATTCCATTACATTCATATACCACAGCTTGTTCAGCCATTCTCCAACCGATGGGCATCCCCTCAATTTCCCATTCTTTGCCACTACAAAAAGAGCTGCTATAAATGTTTTTGTATATGTGGGTCCTTTTCCCATTTGTATGATCTCTTTGGGATACAGACCTAGAAGTGGTATTGCTGGGTCAAAGGGTATGCACATATTTATAGCCCTTTGGGCACAATTCTAAATTGCTCCCCAGAATGGTTGGATCAGTTCACAACTCCACCAACAATGCATTAGTGTTCTAATTTTCCCACATTCTTCTTCACTTTCTGCCTCGAGAATAGTATTATCTGTATATCTAAGATTGTTGATATTTCTCCTGGCAACCTTAATTCTGGCTTTTGATTCTTCCAGAACTGTGTAAAGTAGTTGCTCCTTAAGCACCCCCTTCCCTTCTTCTACCCTTGTGTTTTCTCTAACATTGTTTCCTATGACTGAAAGAATCTCTCTTTCTGGATTCCTGGGTCACTATCTCTGTCTTTGTTACTTTCCTGTTGGGAAAAAAAAAACCCAAAACCAAACCAAAAATAAAAAAAAAACCCTCTCCTTTTTCTAAAATTAAAAAAAAAAAGTCCCCATTGCTAGGATTTAATTACCATCATCTTGTGAAGCCTGGTTATCTGATTTATTTTTGTATCTTAAAAAATTCACTACACAAAGACTTTGAGCCCATAGCTAAGATTCAACTTTTGATTTTGACGATGCTTATTTATGTGGACATTGCTCTGAAAGGAAATGGGGTAAATAAGAATAAGGTGAATGAAATAAACTTCCCAGTCTCTTTTCAGCAATTTTGGCCAAACCTGTTTGCCTTTAAGAGGAAGCCTCAGCAGGTAAAGGGCTGGGCCACCTAGATAGTTTTCAAAGGCATAGAAGGAAACGCTCTAAGGAAATTGTTAAGTAGCTAGCAATTAAACAAAGCTCTATGCCTTTAATGAGCCTCAGATGAGTTTTGTTTGTTATATAGAGTGGGACAAACAACAGAAGGCCAAGGAAAGCCATGTGAAAAAGCTTGATTAATGTTTGGAATTATGAGTAGAGGTAATACCACAGCTGCAAATACCTTTTTAGTTGATCATTATCCATGTTTCCTCAAGAATAGCCATCCCTCTGAAATGCAAAGAATGCTTTTCTATCCTTAATTCCCTACTTTCACTTATTGCCAGAATTCCTTCTCATTGAGTAATAATATTAACCCTCTCAAAACTCTGAAGCAGCGTCTGGGTGTTCGCCAGAAATTGGGGGATTCATTTTAGTTGTAATAGAGACGAAATAGGAAGGAACTGAAGTCTGGGCCTAGCCTCCAAATTCAGTTTTTATGACACCTAACAGCACCAGTGCACTTGAAATAGAAAGCTGCAATTGTTTGAAGCTTGTGTGTACTGATGGCTGATATGTAGATTTCAGGTCTTAACATTCCCATTTTTTCATCACCTTTATAAAAATGAAATTTTTTTGGGAAGATGTCTGGGCTGTCAGTATAATTTTGACTATTTAAGTTGGGACAGAGTGTTAAGCTTGGGAAAAAAAATCAGAATAAACATGTCTGCCATCCCTCTTACCTCCCTGAAATATAAAAATCTTAGATTATGGACATTTTAAAAAGATGATGAATAAAATTTAAATGAGGTGCTCCCTGGCTACCTGGTATTTATTTCTCACAATTGATTTCAAAGACTTAAGTTAGAGGAGGGTTTTTATATGAAGTTATATATGGAAACAGTATTGAAATAAAAAAGTAATATATGAATTATTTAAAAAGTAATAATAATAAAAGTTTTTTAAAACTTTTATGAATTTTGTACAAAATTTATGAATTTTGTCTGACTTTCCTTATCAAGTGGCCAAGATAAAACTAAACTAGTTTTGAAAATCTTACTATATTTTTTCTTCTTTTTTCAAACAGACCTGTGATTTCATGGAATAAGGAGCTTCTGGTGAAGAATTTTCTCTACCGATACAGGTCACCACTTACTTGCTCTGCAAGTTATAACCTCAAGGGAGTTGTGTGTGTCACTGGGAGGATAAATGATCTGGTCAATGGTCCAACTAGACAGGATGTGTCAGACCCAGGACCTAAACCAAAGTCTAGCTACTAAAGCCAGCTCCTCTCCACTACACCACACTGCTTCTCATACTATTTTTCCATATGTTCAAAAAAAGGTAAATCAAATATTTTATTAAGAAATGGGAAGTTTTACTGACAGCCAATTCAAAATGCTGCAAATTGCTCTGAATCAAGGTATAAAGGTAATAATTTCAATTATGCTTATTGTAGCTACTGAAATTTATTGAATTACTTTTTATATCAGTGGTTCTCAAAGTGTGGTCCAGGAATCCCTGCCTGAGACCCTTCTAGTGGGTCCTTGCGGTAAAAAGTATTTTCATGATAAAACTATGATATTTTAATTTCTAAAATGTTAAATATCAGTAGATATAACCCATAGAAACAAAAGCTCTTTGGGGAGATCTTCAATACCTTTTAAGAATGTAAAGTGGTCCTGAGAACAAAAAATTTGAGAACCATTGCTCTTTATTATAAAAGCTTTGAAGTAAAAACCATATCATATTAATTTTTTTATCCTCGCAGGGTAGACAGTTCTAGCATAATGCCCTGGATTGCTAAGAAGTAGACAAATATTTATAGAATGAATGAATTATGAAGAAAGAAGAGTAATTAGGATTTGATGTGGGTAGGTTACTTGCAAACATTGTAGAGTAAAATTTGGAAAGACTTCAGAAGTCTGAGCAAATAATGCTGTCTGGTTTTGTTGTGGGCCTCACCTTCCATTTTTACCTAATATCAGTTAGGATTGTTGAGTAATGAGGTTATGAAACAGACCTGAGGTAGTTTGAGTTAACTTTGCTTCCAGGTTGGCTGGGAGAGGAACCCTTTGGGGCAAGAAAGATATAGTCAATCTCTAAAACTCTGACAGTGGTTCTTGGGACACAGAAAACTTGCGTGCTCATTGTTTTCATCTCCTTGCCAGCAGCTCTTACCTTCTTGGGCAGTCTTTTAACCATCTCAGAGACTGCTTTTACCTGAGGGTATTTTAATATATCATAGATTGTTTATCTGAACCCTCAGGTTCTGAGTGATCTATTGCATCTGAGTTGGAGTCACTCTCAGGACAGGTGTTCTTCCCAACATATTCCTCCTGCAAAGGGCAAAGTCTTATCATGGCAGAAAACTTTGGCCTTGCTTGCTCTTCCTCTGATTGATCTAATCAGTTAATTAGCATTTATTATGTACGTATTATGTGCCAGGCACTGTGCTTCAAGTCATTAATCTTCTGCAGCCCTTGAAAGAAACTGGCTGGTGTTCTGGGTCTCAGTGTATTGTCTCACGATTATGCCACCGGTTAAGTGGCACATCTCTGTCAACAGGGAAATCCTTTTCTCTCTGGCCTTTGTGCAGTATAACCTCCAAAACATCTAGGTGGTGTGGTAGAAAGAGCACTGGAACCAGAGGCAGAAAGAGTTGAAATCAAATTCAGCTTGGAACATTAGCTGTGTGACCTTGGGCAAGTCACTTAACCTTAGTCTCTTCATGTGTAAAATGGGGATAATAATAGCATCTATCTTCTAGTGTTGTTGTGAGGACAAATTGAGATAATATTTGTAAAGCGCTTTGTAAATCTTAAAGTGCTACATAAATGCTATTATAATTAATAGTAGTAGTAGTTGTATTAACAGTGAACCCCTTTAGGAAGCATGCCTCCTTGTCTGATGCCTGCCTTGCTTTATTCAGCTATCCAGAGGATCATTAATAAATAATTGTGTCTGTTATGGAAACTTGTGTAATCTTAAGACGTCTAGGGAAAATGATTAGTTTGGTGAGAGTCTTTAAGGCTGCATTTTGCTCTTCCATAACCAATTCTTTCTCATGGTAAACAAATAATAGACCCAATGGAGTCTTAGATTCCTTATACCTCTTGATCAGTAATGACTAGGAAGATATGGTCTGCCGTCGAGAATTGTTTATGAAAGCCCATCTGTCTCCTCATGTTTTCATCAAGTTGCTTCTTGTTACATTCCCATTCTCATCCAATTTCATAGAGACGAGAAAGTCCATAGAGGTGCTAGTAATTGTTTATGTCTTCTCAGTCTCCCCCTTTGGAAAATAACAACTTTGTCCATTATCCTATCTATAATCTTCCTCTCTTTGAGAGATCTTGAAAATTGTTCCAAGAATTTTTGAAATTGAGTCACGTACATCGTGGCTTTCTTTTGCATCTATGTTGTCAAGGCCAGATGCTTTCTCCGTCTTCCTCTTCTTAATTGCTATTGCCACGTCCTTACAAGTGCATAACGTGCTAAAGCAGGGAAGTCCAGATGCGGTGAAACAACCACAAACTATTTTTACGAACCAACTTTATGAACCATTCTGTAAACACATTTTAGATTTTAAACTAACAAAACTAAATTTATCTGAAAATAACACTAAAAAGTGTGGTACATACTTTAATAAAAAAAATTTCCATTGCTGCCACCAAAAATGGGGTGGTGGAGAGAAAAGTTTTATTACACATCTTTGAAGTTTTACACCTCTAGGTATACATGTAGCATTTAAAAATGCAACAGATACAATTTATATGATTGTGAATTTGCCTGTGAAAACTTAACATTTAAGTCATTCATTTCAAAAAATGTCCTTGACTGAGATTTCTGGTTGGTAAACACAACATGCAAAATATCATTATGAAGTTCTTGACTTACAAAGATTATATATAAAGGGTAGCTCTAGGCAGATAACCATAACTCCTCACTGCTGACCACCTCCCTCTTGTCAACCTCCACATCTTCCAGTGCTGTGGTTCCGTGAACAAAGTACTGGACTCGGAATCGGGGACCCTGGGTCTGACGTGCCACAGGTCCTTGCTAGGTCCTGTGATCATAGCCAAATTACCTAACCCTTGTGAAATGAGGCCAATAATACTGGTACTAGCTACCTCAGAGAGCTATTATGAGGAAAGCACTTTATACAATTCTAAGGGCTATATAAATGTAAGGTATTATTATTGATGCGACAGATTTCTATGGTATCCAATTCTTACCCTATTCATGACTAGTTTAGAACTGGTTCAGTGTTGTTATCTGATGGCAGAATAAGCAATGACCAGAGGGAAGAGGGAGGAGAAAAGAAGAGATTAATTCCTTCCCCCTCTTTGCATCCATGGTAGCACCTCTCTCCTACCCACTACTGCACCAACTTTATGATGTGGGGAACATCTCTGGAAATATCCCCAGCTCCCTGTCTCATCTCTCCAAAGTTCTCCACTGCCATCTGCCCCCGCCCCAACACACGCACATCATGCTTCTCACTTTAGAACTCTCAGCCTAATTATACCGATGAACTGCCCAGGACAGCTATCCTTGGTGAAAAAGGAAGACCTTGAGACAAGCTTTGGCTTACCTATGAAATGCAGATTAATCTTATTTCATTCATATTTACCCAAAGACTTAGCAGCACTGCCTGTGTGCACTTTGTCTTTTCTTAGGGTCTAAGTGAGTGAAGAAAAACAAAGATGCATATTGCAGGAGAGGAGGGAAACAGGAAGCAAGGGGAATAGAAGGAGACTTTTTTCCCTTTCTTTCTTATCAGAAGGGACTCTATAGCATCTACTCAAAATTTCTTGAACCTTGTAAAAATCTCTTTAATTTTTAATCTCTATTTCTTTCCCCATTGTAAAAAACCTTCAAAAATGGCTATTTGTCTTCTGTCATAGAGAAACCATGAACCATGTTCTATGATGCAGTAGATCGGGAAAAGAGAGAACTCTGGTCAACCAGTGATGGCAGTAATAGGGGAGAGAGTCAATTCCTAGGGACATGGGAAGAAAAAAGAGAAAGTATGGGGAAACCATCGCAGGACAAAGAAGAGTAGAGATAAGGTGGCAGATTACACAAGTTAATGACAAATAAATAATTATTTCTGTTGAGGGTACCACTATCATTCCAGTCCTCTAGGTTCCATCCTCAGAATAAGCTATGTGGTTCAATGGTTAGAGCACTAGGACTGCAGTCAGGAAGACTTGAGTTCAAAGCCGGCCTCAGATGGTTACTGGTTGTGTGACTCCAGGCAAATGACTTACCCCCTGTTTGGCTAAGTTTCTTTAACTGTCAAATGGGGCTAATAATAGCACCTATCTCTCAAGGTAGTTTGAGGATCAAATGAGATAAATGTAAAGTGCTTAGCACAGTGCTTGACAAGTAGCAGGCACTACTATATCCCAAACTGGAAACTAGAGCCCAGTTTCTCATACAAAGATTGTTAAAGATTATAGTTAGGTTCCATAGGAACAGTAACATACATTGTGGGTTAAGTTAGTTTGTGTAGTCTGAGAAAAGAATTATCATATACAACAGTGGTGTCACACTCAAATAGAAACAGACTATTAAATCATACATAAAGAACCCTTTGGGCCATATATTGACTTAGAAAACTACACATTAGCATTATCTATGCTCTATTGTATTTTTATTTATTTTGTTAAATATTTCCAATTACATTTTAATATGGGCTAAGGTTGGAAGTATTATAGCAGCAATGTGTTCCGTGGACACTTATACCTCTGATATACAACATGGTTTCAGTGGAAAAGTATGTTCTAAACTCATTCAACTTACAAGGGAACTCTTAGACACAACTTGCTCCCCAGTTGGAGATTATAATTCTCAGTTCAAGTTTCAGGACTCACATGTACAATTTATTCTAAGTAAGCACACTGAGGAAACAATCACTTTATTGATTTAATACCTAATATACTCCAGCCATCATCCTAATCCTCCCTCCTCTGGGACCTTGGACTCTGCCTCTGGGACACAGGGCTCTGATAGGTAAACTTTCATCATATCCTGCCTGGAACTAGGTTTTCACTGTCACTTCCTGCCCATTTCCATACTATGCTCCCTACATGTACTTCTCCTTTCCCTTCCCAGCTCTCCTTTATATGTTTTCCCCCTCATTAGAATGTAAGTTCCTTGAGTATTGAGACTGTCTCATTTACTTATACCTGTATAACTGGTGCCTGGCACATAGTAAGCACTTAACAGATGGTCTATCTATGTTTATCTATCTAATGAATAACTTATAGTGATTTAAATATTAATTCAAGAGAAATTTTTGATTTAGTTAATATCTATAAAGGAGAAGTATAAATTAGCCTTCCCCAAAGAAAGGCTAATGTTGGAACTGAAGTTTAATTAGGATGTTTCCCTTTTCCTGACACAAGTTTTCTTCACTTCATGATGAATTGATTATCTGTATCTGTAAACTAAATAACAAGAGTAATTCCAAACAATAATACATGGTATAGGCTTCCAGTGTTGCTGGTGTAGGAGCTGATGGAGTTTGAAGATAGAAGGTCAATAAGCGAATTGATTCTTCATACTAGAAGTAATTATTTTTATGTTCACTGATGACTAACATAATCTTTTAAGCAATGACCAGGATGGCTTTTTCAGATGATCCTCATTTACCAATAGATTTCAGTAAAATCTAGCAGAGGCAACTGGAAAGAGTAAGCAACATGGGGGGAATGATATATGATAGCAGTGTCCAGGAGTAAGGTAGCAACAAAGGGGAGTGAGGGAGTGAAAAAAAGTAGTAGAAAGGAATCTAATGGCACCAGCAATAGGAAAGAAGCAGTGATGGACGGTGTCATGATTATCTCCCCCTTACGTTCAGTACCTAGGTGATTGAATCATTATACTCTTGTACCCATTCTAATCCTAATGCTGACATTTTCAACAATTTTATCAGCACAGATTTGTGTTAAGAAATACAGAAAATAAAGACTTGATGAAAGTGTTATAGAAAATTTGAGCAAGCATCATTTTTGGATTAAGATGGTGATCTACACAAAGCCAGTAACATGCATAGGAGAGACAGAGGCATATCCTTTGACCAATACTCTAATTTGCTTAAACAGATTTTCCTCCTTTTCCATTTAGAAATCACTGAGTTAATGTTCCAGAGTCTTGTTATTTTCTACAGAGAATTTTTTTAACTTGTCAAAATTGTCATTTTTTAGGAAGTGTGAAATGTTATTATATATATATATGTACATACACATATATATATATATACACACACAATTGGATATATGTGTGTGTGTGTATGTATACATAAAGATCTAAGAGAGGCAGTGTGATATAGAAGGAAAAACACTTATTCTGGTATAAAAAGCCCCGCATTGAAATCATAACTCTATTGCTTACCACCTGTGTGATCTTGGGCAAATCGCTTGGGCCTCAGTTTCTCCATCTACAATACGTTAGACTCTGAGATCCCTTTTAGGTCTATGATCCCAAATGTTTTGCTGTATTTTATGTAGCTCTACGTTGTTTTTCTGACACTAAAATATCATGTTTCTATAAACCTAAATAGGTTTACATATTAGTATGTAACCTTCAAAACCTATACTTTAAAAAAAAGGTCCTTGGTCTGAAAATGTGCATGAGAAAATTCATCTGGCACATATAAGTAAACAATTTTTCAATGAGTTATGCTTAAATATTAGGAATATGTCAAAAAGTATCTTCTCTCTCACAAGCCCAGCACTATTAGTTAAACAATATAATTCTTTCTAATCAAATAACCACTGTGAAATACCTGATTCACTTTGCACCCAACAGCTGGAGCTCGAACTTGTGTTCCAGCCACACACTGAAAACAAGTACAATAGGAAGGGCAGAAACAGCTGCAAACTTTCTGGGGAAAAAAATGGCAAATCAACTTTGCCATCAGGCTTTAGCCTAGGAAGGAAGTAAAACAATTTTTCTACTCCTTTTTATGCATGGCAGCTGTCTTTGAAAAAAAATTATTACCATTCTATTTTGTAATAGAAACTCCATAGTATTTACTAAAATATGAGCTGCAAGTTATCAAGGTCTTTCACCGATTTAAAACACTTTTGCACAGTCAAAATATTTACCATTCTTTGATAGGTGGTTAACTGCTGTCACGGATTAAGATGGAACACTCACACGGCTTCTCCTAGCTACTTGTCCATCCTCCCATTATTTGCTGTAAACAAACTGCTGGATTTCAGGGATGCTGGTTCTTGTTTTATCATTTAAAAAAGTTTTAAGTTTGTTTGAATGAAACACTTCTGCATTGCACTCATTTAGATTAGTGTCAGAGAAATAAATCCTTTGTGGGTCATTTAATGAAAGCCCATTGTATGTCACCAGAGAAGAAGGATGAGGTTTTTTTTTTTGTTTTTTGTTGTTTTTGTTTTTTAAGTGCAATGCTTTTCACAAGATCGGTATCTACACATTTTTACCTTCAAGCTTTTGGCCAGGCTCCACAGTATAGGAATTTAATGCAGCAAATCCTTTTATAATCCTGTTTGTTGCTGGGGAACAAGGATGGCACTATTGTTTTAAGAAGGCTCTGTTATAAAAATAATAGCTAGCATTTATATATTATTTTAAGGTTTGCAAATCACTTTATAAATATTATTATCTCATTTTATCCTCACAACAATTTTGAGAGGAAGGTGCTATTATTGTTTTTACAGATGAATGATAATGAACATCATTTTTATAGTTATTAGTCATTTTACAGAAGAGGAGACTGAGGCAGACAGAGGTTACACGACTTACCCAGAGTCACTTGGCCAGATCTGAACTTAGATCTTTCTAATTTGTGGCATAATTCTCTATCTACTGTGCCACCCTGCTTTATCATTATAGAGAGAAGGTGCAAAATACATCTGTATATGCATGGGACAAAGTATAACCTCACCTGGCAACTTCAAGGTGCTTTATAATGAGGCTTTTACTGTGATTATAAAATCCTTCAAGAGTAGGGAATTTTAAAAAAATTGAACAGTAATAGACCTACGTTAACCTTATTACAACTATTAATATAGAATTTGAACTAACTAGGGAATAATTAGACACTTTAGAGAAAAAGTGGAAGCAGACTAAATTTGAAGATAAAGAAAGCAATTAAAAGGAGTAAAGGACAAAGCTAAACAGTGACAAGGGATTAGGTGGATAAACAAGAATGTGGACTCAGAGGGGCAGTGAATGGGAAGAGAGGCATCATTAACTGAGAAGCAATGCAAGAAGATGAGACCACAGGGAACTGTTTAAGATAACACCATGTGTATGATCCCTTTAGAGCTAGAGAAGGTTTTCCTCATAGGTTTTACGATGTTTAAAAAAAATTCCACCATCTTCAAAATGCTCATGGGTCTCTGATGAGCAGTTTTTAAAGTGTAGCAACAGGTTCTAGCAATACTGCTGCTACAACAACATTGAGAAAATGTCCTGGAAATAATTTTTTGTTTGAATGTGTGGATAGAATGTACAGCTAAAAAAAAAATCCAAAGGCAAACATTATTTTAACCTTTTGGTCCCTCGGAAATCATCCTCTGAGTTTGAATAGGATATTAGTTATAGACTAGATTACATTTTCTCCTTTTTAACAACACAGCAGATTACTATGATACTTGAAAATAAACATGTCCTTTTATGTACTTTCCATTATTTGTAGATAGCTAGCATTTCCATAGAAACTCCATTTTCTTTCTACATTAGTCGAGCATCTACTAATGAGCACATGGTTGGAAGCACTAACCAAATTACTATTCTAGGAGTAAAACTGATGTAACTTACGTGTTTATTAAATTCTGCAAAATGTGATTTTCATGTCGGGGAGATACAGTACCTTTATTCAAGCCTGAAATGGGCATTTTTATCCTATCAAATACTTGATAAGCATTAAAAGCTTTCTTACTAAAATCAGAACTTTATGTGTGTGTTCATTCATTCATCAACTCATTAACTCATTCAACAAGCATTATGTGATCCCCCTCCTTTTGGTTGTATCTGACTTTACTGTTTTGCAGACTCAGTAGACACTTGGTGTTACAATGGGATTTTGATGATAATGTACCTTCCCAGCTCCAGCCAGTTTTACTCAATGATGTGAATGTTTCTGTTCATGGAGACACACAATTCACACAATAGCTTTCCTTTGATCCACTGCTTCCCCTGAAATAGGAAATGTTGCTTGGAAATGCTTTAATTGTTTCATGTTATTTTCCATTCCCGTAGTGGAAATTGTGAATGTAAAAAAAGAGACCCCAAAACAAAAAAGGAAAATTAAAACCAAAGCATATGCAAATAAAAAATAGCAAATTAGTAAAAAATTGGGATCATCCTTAATTGCTTCTCCTCAATCTGTGGTCCTATCTTCATTAATAAGCACTGTAGTTTCTCACTATATAATATATATTTTATAAACATCATACTGTAAAAAACACATAAGATACCACTGGACAAAATAGTGAAAGTTACTACCAAGATAGTATCTACCTGCATAAATCGACCATCTGATGTTCCAAGGTTTGCAATAGTCAGGTCTCCTTTGATAAAGGTAGATATTGATGTTAAAAGAACTTGCTTGAATTGTCCTGTGAATAAATCGATACGTTGCAATCCTGTGGTAAATTCTGTCCTATATTCATCATCTCTTGCTTCACAGCCTGATGAGTTTCTTAAAAATGTCTGGAATAAAAAAAAATCATCATAAAATTATTGTGAAAATAGGTCAGGAGTACGCTGCAAGGAAAAGAATGCTTAGGGGAGATGGCTAGTAGTACCATATAAATGACACGTATTTCCAATTAGGCAGCAGAAATATTTCTAACTCATCTAACTTGCTCACGTTTCACCAGATTTTGTAGAGTAGATAAAGTGTCCTAACATTCTGGACAAAATATGTTATAGTTCACATACTTGGAAAATCAGGTTCACTAAATGCCCAGTAAGCACAGTGCATGGCTGATTTGCACAAAAGATCATTAAAAGCTCATGGCTTTTATCTAAGAATTACATTCTAAGACAGAGAAGAGAACTGAAATGCTTATAGCAAACAAGTATAATTATGTAGGTATTTAGGATCCACTTATCTTAGAAGAAACAAAAGGGAATACTTTATTTATTCCTCCTTTTGTTGCTATGAAAGCAAGAAAGTTCTAAGACATTAGAATTTCTGCATTTTTCCATTAGATTTATGGTAATTAAAAAAAAGAGTATTACAATGTGAAATTATCTCAGCAAAAATGGTTTTAAAGTGAATTCTTAAGTGCGTTCAACTGCTCAATTTTTAGTGATTTTTCTTTGAGATTATCCTTTTGCCATCCAGGGCAAAAAATTCACCAGGCATGCCCACAATTGACTTCTTTTGTTATAAGTTTGGAAATCTCCAGTCTTAGAGCTGCCTAAGGATCAGAGAGGCTAAGAGACACCCAGGTCATTCTGTTAATATCAGAGTGATATTTGAACCCAACACCATATCCATTTTGCCAAACTACCTCTTTTTCTGGGGGTGGAGGTGGTGGTAGTGATCAAAACACAATTCTATATATTGATTGGTTTATACATTTATCTTCTTGGCTAATTTCTATAACAAACAAACATTTTTATTTTAAATGAGTCAAATGCAATAATTACAGTAAAACTAATAAGACATGGGTCATAGGATCATAGGTTTATAGGTTTTGAACTGGAAGCAAACTTAGCAGTTAACAAACCCAACTCCCTCATTTTATAGATGACAAAGCTGAATCCTCATTAAGTTAAGTGACTTGTCCAATCACAGAGCTATTGAGTGACACAGGAAGGAGTTGAATTGTGGCCCTGTAACACCAAATGCAGAACTCTTTCTATTGTATCATACTGCCTCTGATGTTAAATAACAGTGACTATTTGGAGGGAAATGGCAATTTAGAGGTCTAGACTTTTATTGTGAAATGTTACTGGATGGTATTTGGATTTTTAATTAGAAGGTTTTCTTCACCAAGATTCTATAGATTACTCTTCAGAGAAGTAGGTAACTGAATTGTACCAAAAATTCAATAGTAATCTATTAATTGGTAATTTAGTTACTATTGATGATCATTTTTCATTTTAGAAAGAGAATTCAGAGAAACAGCAGGACCATAAATCAGCTGGGACTAGTTTTGAACTGGAAGTCATCTGAAATGTTCTTCAGGCTGTCCTGCAGCACACACACGCACACACACACACACACACACACACACACAAACACACACAACACAAATAGTATGTGTATACTATTTCTCTTATCAGTAATCTTTTATTCTGGTTAAGAATAGCAGTTATGTATTGTCTCTTTAGGAACTTAGGGTTTTTTTGCTTGTTTTTGTTTTGGATCAAGGATGAAGCAGTGTGTGTGTGTGTGTGTGTGTGTGTGTGTGGCATTTGAGGATGGTGACTTAATGGATTGCACAAATGATTACTGGAGTGTGGATAGGATGACAGTATCAATAACCTCTCACTTACATTCATGCATTTTCAAAATGTGTGTTTGAGGTAGACATTCTCCCACCTCCACCTCTGCCTATCCCCAATTTATTCCTATAGCTGCTCAGGACAAGTGTCCTCCCTCCCGACACCACTCTCTTTGTAGTTAATGCCCTAATGAGAGATACAGAACATAGAACCAGTGGTGCAATGAAGATCCAGTCTCTGTATGTACTTTTGAAAACTTTGCTCAAGAAATCATAAAGACAATATCAAGGCAAGAAGTGTGCCTTGCACCTAAGAATGTTGTTATTAAATGTTTGTTAGGTTGATTTGAAAACCTGTCTTTGTTTCCACATTTGTAAACAAAGGGCAAAATTATTAACCTTTCTTTTAGGTTTAATATGTGGTAGTTATTCAGCATTGCAAAGGGCCTAAAGGACATTCCTTTGTGGAACAAGAGCGTAAGAGATTATGTCTTCATTTCTTGAAAGACAAAGTCACTAAAGTATAGAAAAATTGCACAATGTTGAAGTAGTGTCTACATGTTTACTTCACAATCTTGCAACACAGTTCAGATTTTGGCTGAAAACACAATTAAACATAAGGTCAAGTTTAAGTGCTATTTATATTGTATAAGCCAGAGATCAACTACCATTTGTGAAGAGGACCTACTCTTGATTCCCTGAATCCTTGAGATCACCATGGGGTAGAGTGGGTTGAAGTGGAGGATGTTGGTGATAGGGTGCCACTGTCAACTGGAGGCCCAGGAAATCAGGGATGGTGGGGGGCAAAGACAAGGTGTTTGATGGCGGAGGTCTACTTAGTAAGATTTTGAGATTTAACAGAAGATAACTACTCTACTGGTTGTGGGATTTGTCAATTATACTGAGTATTTCAGAGGAAAGGCACTGCACAATTATTACTATTATTCAGCCCAATTCTCTATGCTGTGAAGGGAAATGAGCTAGCATACTTATTTTAACAGTGTCCATACAGGGACAAAGAGATTGTCTTCCTCCACTTCCCACCTGACAAAAAGTCATTATGGAACCTGAATGCCTGTCAGCCTTGGGCATCCAACATGCAGGTGGGCTATGGTTGAAGAACAGCCTCTCGCTGAGAGTCCACTTATTTTTCTACTTCCCTCAGGGCCATGGAGAATATTTATCCACAGTAATACTGAGTATGGGTAGAAATGGCACTTCTGGGAGTTCAGTGGGAGCAGTATTCTCATGCACAGAAGATGCCATGGAAGAGTTAAGGGTATAAGTGAGAGTAAGAGCAAAGGGTAATAAAGTCATCAGGGAAATGTAGGCCTTGACTTCTGGTTTCATTAATGTATAGAATTCCCAGTCAGGAAACTCTCTCTACCAATGAAAATCAGCACCTTTTCTGTGATACATAGTTTTAGAGAATTGCCTGAAACACTGGGAAGGCTAAGTGGTTTCTCCAAGGTCATACAGCAGGACTTGAATGCTGGTTATTCTTGACTAGGAGGCTGACTCTGTCTGTCTTACAAATACTTCCTCTCATCTCATGGAAATGTATAAGGGAAAAATAAGAGGGGTTATCATGTGCTGAGAGTGAGAGATCATAGGTAGATAGCCAGAATGCTCCACTGGTCTCCTTTCCATGTCAGGAAAAAGCAAGGAAGGCCTTCAGTACATTGGGTGGACCCCTTGTATAAATTTATGGGAGGATATGGAAAAGAATCACAAAGGATGGGCAAGTGTGGAAAGGTTCCAATTTGCATCATTGGAGGACGCATCCAAAATGATGAGATCAGAAATCCATTTGAGTATTTGAGTTTTCATAGTTTTCATAGCTTGCAAAGCACTTTCATGTACATGATATCATTTGATTCTCACAAGAATCCTGTAAGATTAGCCATTCAGGTAGCATTATTCTCATTTTATAGATAAAGAAAATGAGGCTTGAAAATGCTTATATTAGAACTCAGATTACATGACTTTTATTCTCTGAATCCAGGTTTCTCAAATTTCTCTAGTCAAATGGAATGTGTGTTTATTATTTTTCTCCTTTAGAATTTCATATTGCCTTTGCCTTATTGACCACTAATTCCTTCCTTCCTTCTTTTCATCCTTCCTTCTTTCCTTCCTTTCTGCCTTCCTTTTCATCCTTCCTTCCTTCCATCCTTCTTCCCTCATTCCCTCCCTTGTTCCCTCCCTCGTTCCCTCCTTTGTTCCCTCCTTCACTCTCTCCCATCCTCTCTCCCTCCTTCCTTCCTCTTCCTACCTTCCTTCCTTCCTTCCTTCCTTCCTTCCTCCTTCCTTCCTTCCCTTCCTTCCTTCCTTCCTCCTCCTTCCTTCCTTCCTTCCTTCTTCCTTCCTTCCTCCTTCCTTCCTTCCTTCCTTCTTCCTTCCTTCCTTCTTCCTTCCTTCCTTCCTTCCTTCCCTCCTTCCTTCTCTTCTTTTCTCTCTCCATTTTCTGACTTGGGTTGATTTGATCCTTCTTATGTGTCATGGTGGCCATCCCCTCTAATGGCTCACTAAGTTGGTGCTAGACTTAGTGTCAATACCCAAATTTGGCTTTATCTTTAGTGTAGTATGTAATTCTTTTGCCAGTCATCTCCTAATATTCAGTCCTAGGCCTTCTTTTTCACTATACTTTTTCCTTTGAAACTCTTTCAGTACAATGGAAAGAGTGCTAGATTTGCAGTCAGAGGACCTGGGTTTGAATCATGGCTCTACTATTTATATTTCTTGTGTGATATTGAGAAAATCACTTAACATCTTAGGGCCTCAGATTCTTTATCATCAAAATGAGGATGTGGAACTGAGTTTTCTCTAAGGTTCCTTTTGGCTATAAATCTGCAATCCTAATTAGTAATACTGATGATGACAGCAGTAGTTGAAGGCACAATTTGAAGGCAGAATCACAGAATATTAAAGTTAGAAGGGCTATCAGAAATCATTTAGTCCAACTAAGAATCCCTTCTATAAGATCCCCATTGTGGAAGACACATTGATGTAGGCTGGGCTAGTTTCCCTTTAAGGGAATGGTAAGGCATTTGTCAGGATCATCATTATTGGTTTGGCTTCCCTACTCATGGCATAAAAGGCACACACTTTGGGGAATTGGAGCAGGATGTTTTAATGGAATTTCCACTGCCATTTGGGAATGCCTTTCTGACCCAGCTTGGCCCATTGCTTTGGTGAATGTTGAGGCGTAAGAGAGTAACCGTTTTATCTGGATTAGCATCCTTTTTAAACTTACGAATTGTATCCTTTTAATCTTTTGTTATTAGTAAAGTCATCTTTACTGCATTTTATGGTCCATGAGTATCTCATTGCATTCTAAGTCCAAGCCCGAAACACTGGACTAGCCTAAGTTAGGCCTAGCTCAGGATACCCATGAAGAGTGCTTGAGAACATTCAGTGAGAGAGAACTACCTCCTTTCCCAAGCAACCTTTTTATTAGGAAGATTTTTCTTTATATCAGCTCTAAATTTGCCCTTTTGAAAAATCAACCCATTGCTCTAAGTGCTTCACTATGAGGTCAAGTGGAGTCATCCTAATCCTTCTAGATCCTGTCCCTTCAAAGCTAATGGGTCTCATCTAAATTGTTTCTATTCCAAGTTAAAATGATCCATTTTCTCCAACTGTTCCTGATATGGCATTTTCTCTCTAATCCTCATGTTATCCTGGTCATCTTCTTCTGGACATGCTCACGCTTACTATAGATTCTCTAAAATGTAATGCCCTGAAATGTACATACTACTTCAGATATGGCCTGTTTAGGATGAAGCATAGTAGAATGGTTTCATTGCAGATGCTATCCTTTCTTCGTGCATTCTAGAACATTTTGTTTTTTTGCTTGCTGTGTCAAACTGTTAAACATTATGGAGCTAAAACTCCAAATCTTGTTCACAAGAATTGTTGTCTAGCCACGTACCCCCATCTTGTATTTGAGGAGTTGATTTTTTTTGTATTCCACTGTAGAACTTTACATTTATCCTTATTAATTTTCATCTTACTTTGTTGTCCACCCTAAGATCATTTTGGATTAGTAACAATCATTGTCAATCTAAAAACGTTATTGTGAGGAAAGCACTTTGGAAACCTTAAGCTACTAATATATTGCTGTTGTTGTTATAGCTATATGATGCTTTAGCCTTTTAAAAGCACTTGTTAATTTTACCTTTACATGAACTCTGTTGGGTAGATAGGTAAGAAATTATGTGTTTACCCTACATTGTTGTAGTTATTACCAAAATGTGATTAAAAACAAGGATAAACATATGGTTAGTGGCTATGGTCACCTAGGACACCAGGATGGATGTCAGCATGGACCTTTTAGATAGCTCTCTCTGGTTTCCTTGCTCCCAGACTCCTTTTGCTGCCATTCCCTTTGTCCTTGAGCCAAGTCATTCTATGATTTTGGAGATATCATCCACAGGTACCCACTCGTGGCCAACTAACTGTGAGCTTGACTCATACAGGATCATCCAAATGAGGGGGATGGACACTATGGGAAGAAGTTTGGGCAAAGCTGATGGGAGAACAAAGCCAGACCAAGAAAGAGGAAAAGCAATGGAAATGGTAATTACATTTTCTTTGTGTTCTCTTTCTTTGCACATAAAAACCTTCCTCTCTAATCTTGTATCTTTTATCAGTATTAGCTCTCAAATGGCTTTTTTTCTTTCTCTCTGCTATTATATCAAAGTGTTATTACCGCAAATCCCATTTGGTATTTTAGGATCTTTATTTTACTGCTTACATAACTTCTGTCTATATTACGTTTAACCTATTGAAAAGCATAGTTCATTATCTTTCCAACTTCTTTATCTCATAGCCATTCTAGGTGGTAAACTTATAAATTTAGGACCATTTTTTATTTCTCTGCTTGTCTCTTTTATGAAACAAGTTAGACATATGTTCACAAACTTTGTTTAAATTCATTTACAACAACAAAAACCGATTTCTTTATGCTTTCAATGTATTGATGACACCACCTGAAAAGGAAGCTGGGTAGTAATTAACATCGGAGTAAGAGGGGAGAGGTGTGTCTAACCACTGGAGGTTGGACAAACAGTGCCAGAGAGCTGGAGTCGGGGACTTATAGTGCACAGATTCATGGATCAAAACCTAGATATCAACCAACATCCAAGGGTGAGAATAAAAGTCTTGTTGCTCAGATGCAGTAGTAAGTCTAGTTCTGGGGCTCAATAATATAATGTCCAAAAAGGACAGAATTAAGAAATATATAATATACTGTATCATATAGTAATGATAAAAATTAACATTTCTAAAACACTATAAGATTTATAAATCCCTTTAATTACATCATCTCATTTTACTAGTGGAGTAAGATGTTAGTAAACCAGAAAAAAAATATCTGAAAGGGCTTAAGGGAAATCATGGTCCAGGGTAGGAGCAGTAAGTTGTCACTTCAGAGGTATGCTGGAATAGGATTCAAATGCAGGCATTTCTGGAGTATCAGTAACCAAGGGCCGATTTGCTTCATTCAGTTGACAGAAGCCTGTTAGTTCCTTTTTAGCCAGGGTGTTTGGAACTAGCCATACCTCCTTGTCTTTCTTGATGTTTTGCAGCTGTTGTGAAAGGCATAACGAGACACCACTTCTTTCTCTCTCTTTTTTTTTTTTTTTGGCACATGAGAAGCAGGAAGCAAAGAGTTGAAGGTAAAAGATCTTGGAGTGCCGAGGCAAGTTCTAGGAAGATATGACTAATATATGGCTGAGGTTGATAAGGAGTATTCTTATTAAATACTGGGATAGAACTAAGGTTAGATTAAGCTGGAGTCAATAATTAGAGCTTTCTAACAATGAAATGGGACTGCCTCATGAAATTGAGAGCTCTCTGTCATTGGAAGTATTCAGACAGAAGATGAATACCATTTACCTGGTATACCATAGAAAGGACTGCACTCCCCTGGGTGAGATGTGGAGCTAGAAAATCCCTAAAAAACTTCCAACTCTACAATTCTATGATCCCTAGCCCCACATCCTATCTTCTACACCCTTTTGCCTCTTCGTTAATAACTCAGTTATTTACTAGGGATTCATTGCGTGTGAATCACTAAACCCAGGGGACATGATCTGTAAAAGAAATCTGAGACATATTCCTTGCTGTTGCACAGATCATAAAATATTTAAAGAGTTTTTAATTTATTAAGAATACTCTCTCAAGTGGAAAATGCAAGATTTTCTACCCAGTTATGCAAAGGGGAATAGGTACTAGGTAGCTGTAGCTTTTTTTCAGTTGGCTAAAAACTGCTCTAAGATATTTTGTTACTGAAGGCAGATGTCTGGGTACTTCAGAGACTTTGAAATTCAAAACCCTCCTAGGAGACTGGTAAATCCTCACTAGAGGATTAAATGTTATCACATCAACTGCTATACTTTTCTATAGTCCCAAGTAAGGGAGAGACAGCAGAGGTATAGTGGAAAGTAGTATACTTACTGGCTCTAAAATTGGAGTACTTGGGTTTGAATTCTGCTTCTGATTCTTTTTACATGTGTGACCTTGGACAAGTGGCTTAGCCTACCTACACCTCAGTTTCTTCATCTATAAAATTAGAGCATTGGATTAGATAATTGCTGAAGAACTTTTTGACCGTGAAAACTAATTCTATTTGGGGAATTATAAAATAGTCTCGCTTCACATTTTTAACTTGAGAAGTACAAGAGAAAGAAAGTTAAATTAAGGAATGAACCAATCAAAAAACATCTTTAAAGAACTTACTGCATCTTGGGGATACAGAGACAAAAATTAAGTAGTATTTTTCCTTAATTACCTTGCATTCTAACATGGGGGAGATAATATGCACACATATAAGTCTATTTGGAACATACACAAATGAAATACAAAGGATGAAGAGCTTTATGAAGGTGGTGATTGAAGGAAACCAAAGATTTCAAGAGGTGAGGGTCAGGAGGGGGTGCATTCCAGACACAGTGGACAGCCAATATAACTACATTGAGATGAGATTGTTTATGACAACAGCAAGTAAGCCAGTGTGTTTGGACTGCATACAAAAAGGCTAGGAAGGTAGCCAGGGACCAGCTTATGAAGAGTTTTAAATGCCAAATAGAAGAGTTAATGTTTGATCTAAGAGATCTAACAGGGAGTTTATTGAGTAGGGTGACAATATAGGCAGGACTATGTCTTAGGGGGAAAACATTTTGGTGGCTGAATAGAGGATAGAGTAGAGTAACAGGCAGGGAGATCAATGAGGAGGCTATTACAATAATCCAGGTGAGAGGTGATGGGGGCCTGAGTTAGGATGTTGGCTGTCTGAGTGGAGAGAAGGGTAGATATGTGAGAGCCATTGTGTAGATAGAAACAAGATTTGTTAAGTAACTGGATATGTGGAGGCAGTGTTAGCGATTAGTTGAAGATGATACCAAGGTTATGAACCTGAGTGATTGGAAGGCTGCTGATACCACCAATAATAGTAGAGAAGTTCAGAAGGGGGTCAGTTTCCAAATGGTTTGATTTTTTTAATAAATAAAGTTTTGCAACTCACTTCTAATCCAATTTTGGAAGATGGTACACTGTCTACTAATACTGTCTACTAAAGCTGATTAGTGCGTGCTGAAATTATGGCCCTATCGGAAAACTCTGAAATTATAGTACTTCAGAACCAAATTATTCTCCATATGAGAAAGAAACTAAAGGACTAAGAAAGCAAAGAAAGACTGTTAATAAATAACTTAAGCTAACATAAACAGAAGCAAGATTACAATTTAACTATCTTTTGCAGTTTCAAGATGTACTCTGAAGACACAGGCAGGTGTTATAATTTACTGCTTAGTATCAGGTATAAGAAATCCTGTCCTCCCCTTTTTCCATTTCCCCAACTAGAAGATTTTGTAGATAAATATGAAATAAGAATACTTATTTTTAATTTTGTTATCAAAGCATGGCTATAAGAATCCAGAGAAAGTTAATCTTGACAAAAATATGATTCATCTATGTTACTGAGGTTGTGGGAAGGTTTACTCTGAAGGTACCTATCCAGAATATGCTTCCCTGTCTTATATGCCACTTGCCCTTTGCTCATGCCCATAAATCCAGTAAAGCTGTTTGGACTTTTAAACAAAATGTAAGCATGATGTATAACAGTGTTGTCAAACTCAAATAGAAATGATGGTCCTGATACATTAAGATCCCTGAGAGTAGCATATTGACTTAGAAAACCACGTGTTAACATTATCTATATTTTATTGCATTTTGTTTGTTTTCTTAAATATTTCCCGATTACATTTTAATCTGATTTGGGCTGTACTTGGGAATATTGCCAGCCCGAGTCTTTGAAACCTCTGATGTAAATAATACTCAGGATGACATAGTAGATAGAGCTGTCATGAGAATCAGGAGCACCTGGTTTTAAATTCTGACTGTAGCACGTACTGCCTGAGTCCCCCCTGGGCAAAGCACTTCATCTTTCAGTGTTCTAGGCACCTCTTTTGGCCTGTAAGTTGCAGAACAGTTATGACCTGCATTAGTAAAGAGAATTAACTCTGAGGGGAGTTCCTTTACACTTAATGAAATCATAGATTCAAACTGCATGCCTGCCCTGACCAAAAGGAAAAAGACAAAAATCTAAATTTCAGAGCTTATACATTCGTTGATATTCAGACTTTTGTCTATGCCCCCTCATATCATATTGAAGTACTTGGAAAAGTAAAATGGCTCACTGACGATAATGATAGAAAATACTATTCATTCTTCATCAGCTTATAAAAGTCCAAAAATCATTCATTTTTATAATATCAATGTTTTAGAATAAATTGGTCCTCTGGTTCTGCTTACCTTACTCTGACTCAGTTCTTATAAGTCTTTCCATATCTTTGAAAGAATTCCCCCCCCTGTTTCTTTTTCTTTTTTTCACTTTTTAGGCATTTTAGGTTAAGTGACTTGCCCAGGATCACACAGCTAGTAAGTGTCAGGTGTTTAGTCTGAGGTGGATTTAAACTCAGGTCCTCCTGACTTCAGGGCTGGTGTTCTATCCACTGCCCCACCTACCTGCCTCTCCCCCCCCCGCCATTTCTTACTGCACAATAGTATTTCATCACATTCATATGTTGTGCAATTGTTTTAGTTATGCCTGGTTCTTTGTGACCCTATTTGGGGTTTTCTTGGCAAAGTTATTGGAGTGGGTTTGCCATTTCCTTCTCCAGCTCATTTTACAGATGAGGAAACTGAGGCAAACAGGGTTAAGTGACTTGCCCAAGGTCATACAGCTAGTTTCTGAGGCCAGATTTGAACTCAGGAAGATGAGTCTTCCTGACTCCAGCCAGGCCCAGCGCTCTATCCCCTGTGCCACCTAACATCCCCTTCATGTTTATCTACCTTGCATCAACATAGAATTGCAATACTGACATATTAATCTCATGTTCATTGGGTTCTCTCATAAGGTGGACAGACCCTTAGTTCTTGACTTTGGCTGATGTTTATATTATGCCCTACAGCTCTCTTGAGCCAACTAGAGACCTCCTCTGAAACTCCTCTGTTCACACAGCATCCTTCCCAAAGATGGTGTAGCAATGAGGGCTAGCTTTGGAGTCAAGAAGACTGGCTCAGATCCTGCCGCTGACACATACTAACTAGGTGACCTTGGTCAATTCATTTCATTTCTCAGTCACTCAGATAAGTCTTTGACTGTAAGCTGAAGAACAGTCATTGATCTGAATTGGGTAGGAAGTTCTTCACAGGAAATTCCCTATATCACATGACATCACAGGTCCTGATAAATAAAACAATAACAACGATAGCAAACGTAGAGACAGCTAGGTGGTACAGCATATAGAGCACAGGGCTTGGCGTCAAAGAAGACCTCAGTTCAAATCTAGCCAGCTGTGTGATCCTGGGCAAGTCATTTAACCTCTTTCTATCTCAGGTGCTTCCATTATCAAGCAGGTATAATTATAGTACTAGAACTGTTGTGAAGATCAAATGAGATAATAATTGTAAAATGCTTAGCACAGTGCCTGGCACATAGTAGATTCTTATAAACATTTGTTTCCTTCCTTTTTCCCGCTCTACTCCTTACTGAATGAATAATTAGATGTGTCCAGTGGACCAAGTAAGAGAGAAGTGTAAAATAAATGCAGGTCAAGGAGAACAAAAGGGAGGCCTACAAATTGCAGTCTCTCCTCCACTCCTGGCCTTGGTTTCTCAGGGCACTAGTTTCAGAGTATCTCAGGTGATGTCATGGCTTTGGGGCCATCTCATATTAGATTGAATTTATTGGTTGGAATGCTTTGAAAGGAGCCACTTGTATATACATTTATCAATCATCTCATATTTAGGGCTTCTTAAAGTTTTTCCACTTGCGACCCTTTTACATGTTTTGGCAGCATTCATTGGCATTGCATGGTGTGATGGTGCGTGCAGTGCAAAGTGCGCATGCTGTGTGTTCAGAACCAAGGCTGCAGCGAGATGCAACACAGGCAAGCGCTGCCAGAAACACCTTGGATTCATTATGCATTTGATTTTTAATTAATTTTTTGGTTGTTCAGAAACCTTTTACTGTTGCCAAATTTAAGAAGTGCTACAGACAAATATATCACAATATATTTATGCACAAAACAATTTTAAAAGACATCTAGCATTAGTTTTCTAGTTTATTACATATTATGACAGTTCTGAGCTCAGTGAATACCACACTCTTCATTTTCACTAATAGGAAACTTAGTCACCAAACCCTAAAAAACTTACTCATCATAAAACTGGTAACAGAGCTAGGTTTATAATTTGAAGACTCGCATTATTTAGTTGGTATTCCTCAAACTAGTATTTGTTTTGACACCCTTCACAAATTTGATAGCATAAATTGGTTCTATGATACTCAAATATTATATTTACATGACTCTATAATAGTATATATTTAGCAATTCTCTCCAACAATCTATTCATACCTGCTTATCCTGTGCAACTCTTGTCCACATTGTCCTAAAAGTTTTCCACAGGTTATGTTTTTAGGATTAAATGCATGCCTATGTACATTATGGAATACCTTCATATATTTGATTCAAAATGTTTTCACCTAGTTCACATAATGATGCTTTCCACGAATGTGTAATTGCACTTAATTAAGCATAATTAAGGAACTAGTACATTTAAAATAGTGATGCATTTTGTTCAATCTGTAGGATGGATTTAACGCATCCACAGATAACTGAAATCAGCCCTGCAGATAGACTTTTAGTTTTCACAAGCATACTCACGTTGATTAATTTTCTTCCACCATCATCACTATTATTCAAAGAAGAGAAGCATATTTAATCAGAAAACACAAAATTCACACTTCATACTAAGTAAACTGTAAACTGGGTTACAGTTTAGAGGAATCACAATAACTCACATTTATGTAGTACTTTAAAATTTTAAAAATACTTTTATCACAACACTCCTTTGAGGTGGGTGTTAAACATCAATCAATCAACCAACAAGTATTTAATATGCATCTACTATGTCCCAGGCAATGTCTTAGGTGCAGTGGCTACAACGGCAAAAATACAACTCTTCTTGTCCTCGAGGGGGCTTATATTCTATTGGTAGGAAACTATTTATGAGGGAGCTAGGTGGTGCAGCACCAGGCCTGAAAATCAGGAAGACTCACCTTCCTGAGTTCAAATCTGGCCTCAGATACTTTCTAGCCTTGTGACCCTGGGCAAGTCACTTCACCCTGTTTGCCTCTGTTCCTTATCTGTAAAATGAACTGGAGAAGGAAATTCTCTCCAGAATCTTTGCCAAGAAAACCCCAAATGGTGTCATGAAGAGTTGGACATGACAGAAAAATGACTGAACAACAAAGTTTAACATTTAAATTTAAGGTCCTTTGTAATTTGGCCTTTTCCAGATTCCTTTCCGTGTACTCCATGCTGTCTAAATTAAAGTTCTCTTGGACTCTTGCGACAGGACGAAGCTATCCTGGGACCTGATTGTCCTCATCTTTTGTGATGCAGCTTCCCTCCTCACTCCTCACCCTCAGTCAACATGGGTAGGCCCAGGACAAAGCTGCCCCGGGACTTGATTGGCCAGGGCTTTCCTGATGCAGCTTCCCGATCATATTGGGGCATAAAATATCCCAGTCAAGTGGAGTCTGGGCTTTCAGACTTGGCGGGTGTCTAATACCAAGAAAGTTGCTCTACTTTCATGACTGACTGACCAGACTTTTCCAGAGGAAAATGAGGTGGCTGAATCCTTATTGTATATGCTTGCCATGTCAGGGCACAGTAAGCCTCCTTCTTTGTTAAATGTTGTGACTTGAGTACCTCATTTGGTCCCAACACCAACTTGAACAAAGAGGGCGCTGGCCATGCTTCTCCCAAACCCAGAACACAGTCTGCGTTTTCCTGCCTCTGTGTCTTGCCTCATCTTATTCCCTACCTCTGTCCTTGGCTTTCTTTCTTTTCTCCTCTTAAACTGATAAATTCCTTTATATCCTTTAGGGCTTATTTAATTGTTACCTTCTCAATGAAACCTTCTCTAATTTCTCCCTACTAGTGAGGACCTGCTCTCTTGATTTGTCTACTACTTTCTAATTTGCTTATCAAGTAATGGTGAGTAAATAGTACCTTGTTTATTCCTCAACCTCTTACTAAGTTTTTATCCAAGCTTTCTATCTTCCCTAGCACAAAGCAGAATACTCTGCCCAAAGGAAGCTCTTAAAAATTGTTTTTTGAATGAAATGAAATGAATTAATGAATGCTTATATATTGTTGACTGAACAGCATTGTGACTGAGGAAGGTCATCCTCTTTCCCAAAGTACATCATTTCAGGTCGGACACACGAGGAGTAACAGAGAAAGAGACAAAGATAGACTGACTGTTTTGATGATTCAAAGTTAGATCTTCTGGCTTCTGAATACAGATCATTTCCTTTTGGATGTATGAAATGCGCAGAAATTGCCCTTCCCTTAACGGAAGATCTCTTGGCAGCACAGAAACACCCCAGGACTTCCCATACACTAAGCCCAGTTGACTCTCCATGCCACTCCCTGTCTCTTATTTCCTTTCCATGTCAGGGAGTGGTGCAGAGTAGTGAGTAGGCTCAGCATTTGTGGAGCCCTGCAGTGTTCCTGAGCTACTGCAAAGGCTCCCAGTAAGGTCATGGCAATCACAGATGACCTGCCATTAATTTGAATATAATATGTCCAAAACTATAATTACCACCTTTCCTTCAATACCTATACTCCTTCCAAATATCCTGTTTCTTTATGACTCCCTATCCTTTAGGATAAAATACACACTCCCCTGTCTGGAATTTAAAACTCTTCATAATCCGTCTCCAGGTTACCTTCCAGGGTTATTCAACATAATTCACATCCACCTATTTTATCTTTTGGACAATTTTGCTTACTTTTCCTAAGACACAACATTGTATCTTCTATCTCTAAGCCTTTGCATCAGCTATCCCTATGCCTGGAATGCCTTCTGGCTCCACCTGCACCTTTTTATAATCCCTAATTCTCTTAAAATTCTGCCCGAGTGACGCTGCCTGCATGGTCTTTCCTGATCCTCACCTGTTAGTGTCTCTTGAAATTACCTTGTTCTTTGTATAATTTTGTGCTGAATTTAATGTTTATGTGCTTTTTTCGCCAACAGAATGTAAGCTCCTTGAGAACAAACGCTATTTCTTTTCTGACTTTGTAATCTCAATTTCTCACACATAATTGGATCTAAATAAATGTTTCTTGGTTGATATAACAACACATTGTAATGTTATATCACTGTCTGTGTAATGACATAAAAAATTCCTAGGGGGCAGAAGTAATGTCTACTTTTCAATCACGGTGCTCACATCAATATATTTCAGTGATCTGTGATTTTGTTGGTGTGGATACAGAAGCAGATCAGAACTCCTCTGTTAATTAACAGGTCTTTGAGGGTTGTTGGGCCAAAAACTTGAAGATCCTTAGAAAAGCTGGACCTCAGGGGCTAGAAACACAACCATTACTGGGCACTTCTTCAAAGTCTTTCCAGGTTGGTAGGACCAATCAGTGTTCACACTACACTGGCATATCACACCTGTTTGGACCCAGATCCCCCCTGTAGGGGGATACTATGGTAAAAGCCTAGGTGTTGAGAGGGAAGTAGGTTAAGCCTTCACTAAGCTTTCTGGGGTTTGGGTTTTTTTGGCTCATCTCCCTAAGCCAAGAACTACCACATAACATAAACAGCAGAGCAACCGGGACTTGGAAAGGAAAGTAGGGGGCAGAAAAGTGAGAACAAGAGGGGAGTGGGTATGGGGAACAGGGATACAGATCTCAAGGAACTGGAGACAGCTCCAAAGTTCTTTTAATAGGCGAAGGTGCTAAAGGCAGTTTCCCTCCTCAGACCATGGGGAGAAGTATAAAAACTGTAACTATATCTAATGTTGCAGTTCACTAGTGTATTGAAGTTCTGGTCAGGGCAGATGCATTTTGGGTATCTGAACTGTCTTTATCCAACTCTCTTTCTCTTTCTACTTGCTGAGGCCATTAATGAGAATTGGTTTGCGATTGACTTTTGTCTTATGAACTAAGCTGTTTCCTACATCCGGGAGTTCTTAACTTGGGGATCCATGCTTTTTTTTTATAGCATTTTGATGACTATTTCAACATTTTCTCTCCTAAACTTATGTATTTTATTTTATTCTTTTAAAATACATTATTCTGAAAAGGAGATCCATTTGGCATCAGATTGCCAAAGGGGTCCACAGCACAAAAAAGGTTTATGAACTACCTGCTTTATATTGGCTTTTCTTCTTTACATCTAAAAGTATGGCCAAATGCTACTCACCCCCTGACAAAGAAGTGATGGATTCAGGGTTTCAGATTGAGACATACATTTTTTGGACACAGCCAAAATGAAAAATTTTTTTTGTTTGACGTATATTCATAACAATGGATTCATTTTTCTTTCTCTTCAGTGGGACAGGGGAGGTGGAAAGCAAGGGAAAAAATATTTCTGTTAGCTAAAAAAAAAAAATTAAAAAAAAAAAGCATGGTTGGCCCAGATGTGCACTCTTTGAGTCCTTTGGCTCATGGCATGACAGTGGGACAACTCTGGCAGACTAAGTAACTGAGTAGGAAACTTTTTTTTTTAAGCAAGGGGCTTGAATTCCAGTTCCCAGCCAGTCATTAGAGAACTTCTCTCTCTAACTAGGGCCATAGTTTATGACACATTTCTACTGTAGTTCTTTATGATGTTGAAAGCTTCCCAAAGTCAGGACTAAAAAAAAGGAATTCTAGGCCTAGAATTTACCTCCTTAGATGGATAGGGTTTGTTGTTGTTGTGACACTTAACTAGGTCTACCACCTCACCTTGAAGAAACATTTAATACAACTTTAGTGGAATATATAGTATTTGACGTACTCCTGTCCCACTTATATCTTCATTTTCTCCATTTAATCCTTCTTTCAGCCCAATGTGCCCTGGGCATGTATATATGGGTGGGTTGGTGAATTGGCATTGTCAGGATTGGGAGAAATCATTCAAGTTCTCTTTACCTCCATTATATCCAGTTAAGCTCAAGAATTACCCTCCATTTTATAATTCAGTTTTGAGGATTTTTTTTTTTGGGGGGGGCAAGGAGCTGGATGGATTATGTCTTGAATAGAATATTACATATATCTTTTCACAATACATATGCACTTATATGTAAATAGAATATGTGCCTATGTCTTAATGGTCTTCTCAAGTTTTAATTTATATTTTTAAGATGCAGTAAGGTAAGAGTTAAAAATTCATCACTGAATCCTAAATTCCAAAGGTGAATCAGTTCTAAAATAAACCAAGCCCATATGTGGTTTAAGTTAGTTGCATTCACATTCCAATTCATTCATGGCCAGGACTGAAAGAATGATTCATAAAGGAAGTTTTTTTCTCCCTTTTTTTTAAGTGGTAGAGTTTTATAATCCAAGTGTAGTTTTCTGTCCATCTTTATTAAGCAAAAGGAAAATGAATTACTATTTACTTGCTTGGAGAGTACTGAGATTCACAGACTCAATGGAAAGGTGCTAATTACCTTGAACTGACCCATAAAACAAATAGCTTCTGCTATGGACTACTTCAATTGTATATTGTATGTTTAAATGTATGTTGCTACGTGCAGCAGGTTCATGCTTAACAGATATTTGTTGACAGTGATGCCAATAAGGATGTTTATCTTTTAAAATATATACCTAGGAAAGTAAAAGAGAAAACACTGAAGAAATACGAGGCTGGGAGGGCAGTTAGGTGGCCTAGTGTATAGAGCACTGGCCCTGGAGTCAGGAGGACCTGAATTCAGACACTAGCTGCATGACTCTGGGCAAGTCACGTAACTGATTGCTTCCAAAAAACCAATCTGAGTCTGTGACTAGTGACCATAAGAAGTTATCCAAAATTGCAACTTTCAGTTTCCTAACGTTGCCATTCCATGAAAATGGAAACAGACACAATGAAGATATATTCTTATTTTTCTTACTGTGTTTTGTTAAAAATTATCAGCGAGGCAGGGTGATGAATTAGGTAAAGAACTGGCCTTGAAGTAGGAAGACCTGGGCTCCAATCTCACCTGTGACACATTTTATGCCCTAGGTTAGTAACTTACCCTCTCAGTGTTTTAAACTACTCTTTAAAGACTTAAATTGCAGCGAATGTGCCAACCTACAGTGGCAGAGGGAGTTTCTTCACCTGGAGTTTCCCTTTGCCTCTCCTATGCTAAAAACTGTACTATGTTATTGCTATAGATTTAATAAAAATGTAAATTTTGTTATTTAGAGATTTATTCTATATTTTTTTTTGTTTTGGGCTTTGTTTAATGCAGGTAAACATGAAAAAGTTTTGCCTTTTCTAAGTGAGTTGTTTCTTATCTCCTCTCTTGATTGTCCTGGGCTTATCCTGCTTGACCAGTTATTCCAAATTGCTGCTAACTCTTCTCAATCCGCAAAGTCCCTAAACGCACTTTCCTTACTATCTGCATGGCCATCCACTCATCTAATCTACATCTATATCACAGTCTTAGGAACAATTACTCCCTGTGCAAAGTGTCTGTATTTTCATTGGTGTTTGCAAAGAAGTCTACACATAGTCTTTCCTCCCCTACCTCTACCTCAGTTTGTAAACAGAGATAGGGTAAGTAGAGATCCAGAAAGTTCCAAATACAGTCTTAATGGAAGGGCCTCTCTTTTGGTCTTCTTGCCTGAACGATATTTTTCCGGGTACCTGCTGTTAAAAGCACCCTTTGTGGGAATACATCACACATCAAAAGATTAGAATACCCTTATCTCAATTTACTTACCTATACCCAATTTACTTTGGAGGACTTTAATAGACTTTGTGGAGGACAGTGGTACCCCTGTTTTTTTTTTAATGCTTTTATTCTATTTACTCTACTTTTAGCACATATAAAAATACCTATTCCTGTCCAACTTATATTTTCCTTTTCTCTATTTAATCCTTCTTTCCGTCAAATGCACCCTTGGCATGTATATATGGATGGGTTGGTGAACTGGCATTGTCAGGAGTGGGAGAAATCGTTCAAGTTCTCTTTACCTCCATTATATCAAGTTAAGCTCAAGAATGACCTTCCATTTTATAATTCAGTTTTGAGGATTTTTTTTTGTAGGGGGGGCAAAGAGCTGGATGGATTACGTCTTCTTTATTTAAAATATAGCTTTTTCTTTAACCAATAACTATTAAATTAGCCACTGATTTACCAATTTGTGGTTTTGGTCATAACTGAAAATCAAATTGAACACTATTTCCTACTCTCTTTTATTTCTTCATAGACTTGGTAACAGACTGAAAAAAAGACCTTATTTACATTCTTGATTTATTAAGAAGACAAAAGCTGGCTAGAATAGATGCCTACAATTTTCTTCCCACTCACTTGTTGCTTTCTGGCCTGCGTATGTGGAAGAGGGGAGAAGAACTGAAAAACTATAAAGGACACGGCTTTATAATAAATGGTATAATATTCCCCACCCCATTGCCATAGGAAGGGATAAGAGAGATGGAAAGTCTTGAACCTTAAAGTGTGCTGCTTGCTAAAGATTGAGAAACATACTTGAAGAGTCCTTTGGAAATAAATATCAAGTTAAAATGGGTGCTACCGGCTGCTCATTCCAAAAGCAACAGGAGAAGCTGCTTACTAAAGCTCTAAAATAAGATTGGTCGTGAAGAAAGAGAATGTCAACATATGTTAATGAATGAAAGAGATTGTATAAACTACTATTCAATCTCAATTGAGGCTTTCCTAAGCCAGTGGAGTGTTGGGTTGAGGCTATGGGCAAGAATAAAGTTAAGAAGGAAATAGATTATTAAACAAACAATAGCTCAGTTTAACTTTTGGTTTACCTCCAGCTTGAAGTGTAAAATGAAGCCTGTTAACAGGGAGGATAAAATGAAACCTAGTTAAAAAGGGTGTTAGGAGAAGTGTCTTATTCATTCACCACAAATGAGATTTTACTATAAAGTGGCAAGCCAGGGAAAACTGATCATTTGGCCTCTGAGTAAAGGACGTTTATTGTGCGCTCATAGTATAGAGTATTGAATGAGTCATTGGGGTTGCAATTGAGTTCAGGAGGTCATTATGTTCATCCCACTGTTTCCAGGAACGACTAATATTTATACTAGGATCATAAGTCAATTAAAAGAGACCTGTAAATGTAAGAAGAACCAAGGAATCTAGTGTATGAAGGGAAAATTCAGGTTTTTAGGCCCTGTGGTCTAAGCACAGTCACATTTAATTTGTATTTACTTAAGAAAAGATGGGTGTTTACTTTCCTAACTATTTCACAATGCATGAATTCATCTGTGTGATATTGGATTGCTATTTTATCAAAGATAACTTATGCTAAGCTTACCCTAGATTCTATGACTATTTAAAAAAAATAGATAAAAGCTTTTTTTTGGTTAAGTGTGGGGAAATTGGCAGGCAATGTAAGCAGTGTGTAGTAGGTAGCAGAATCCAATATCTTTTTTTTTAATGAAAGCATTCATTTCCAGAATAATAATTCCTCATATTTAAAGAATGTTTTGCTGTTTACAGGATGTTTCTGCATTTAGTATTTCATTTAATTTTTACAACAACCTTGTGAGATGACATATTATGGGTAATGAAAGTGAACCTGAAAAAGATAATGTGACTTGTCCAAGGTCACAGAGCTAGTTAATGGCAAAGACTGGAATACAACTAATCTGCCTCCAAGTCCAAGTTATGTGACTTATCCTACACTCCATTCAATCAACAAACATTTATTAGGTACCTACTATGTGCCAGGCACTATGCTAAATGTGAGGAATTCTGATACAAAAAGAAATTAAACTATCTACACTCTCATACATATTATATTCCATTGAGGGGAAAAGGCAGGTATACACACACATATACACACATATACACACATACATATATACATAATAAATACAAAGCAGTTACATGCAAGATAGGGAGGGCAGGCAATGGAGATGTCACTAGGAATTGCTGGGATCAGGAAAAGCTTCATCTACAAGCTGGTATTCGAGCTTTCTCTTGACAGGAGAGATTTTCTGAGGTAGGTGTAGGAAGAAATGCGTTCTGGGCACGGGAAATGACCAGTGCAAAGGTGCAGAGATGGGAGTGCTATGCATGAGAAACACACAGATGGCCAATTTGTCTTAATTAGCATGCAGCAAGAGGAATAATATATAACGAGGCTGGAAAGGTAGGTTGAAGTCAGGTGGTAAAGGTCTTTAATAACCAAGCAGAGGAGTTTATGTTTGACCTTAGAATCCACTGGAGTTTTTAGAATAGGGGAATGACATAGTTAAATCTCCATTTAGATAAAATCACTTTGGCAGATGTGTGGAGAGACTTGAGGCTGGGAGGTTAATTAGGGGGGCATTGCAAAAATCTAAGTAAGAGGTGATAAAGGCTTGAACTTAGATGGTGGTTATGTGAGTAGAGAGAATGGCTATATATAAGATGTTCTGGAGAAATTATTAAAAAGATTTGGCAACTGATTGACTGAGGAAATGTAAGAAGTCAAGAAAAATACCAAGATTATAAAGCCAGGAGAAAGGAAGAATGATGGGTCGTTCAACAGAAGAGAGAGGTTTGGAAGAGGGATGGGTTTGGAGGGAAAGATAATTCTGTTTTCCACATGTTAATTTTGGAGATGTCACTGAGACATCTAATTGGAAGTGTCCAGTTGGCAGCTGGTGATGTGGGCCTGGAGCTCAGAGTAGAGACTAGATATATAGATCTGTGAGTTATCTGCACAGACATGACTTAGGAAGAGTATGCATGTGAAAAAGTTGGCCACTTTTTGCAGTGCTACTTTTCAAATTATAATTGCCTTTGAATAATCCTTATGAATGTATTTTTACTTACTGTAAGTAGCATATTAGAACCACAAATGCATTTACATTGAATGAGTCATTGGATTTAACATATCCTATTTTAAGGTTTTCTTTTTTATTCAATTCATTTTGATATTCTGAAGCTTTTGGAGCCACCCAACTTGGTCTGATAATCTCTTTTAATACTGTGCTTTAGAGAATACGCAGAGGCCTGAATCTTCTCTCATTATTGATTTTATTAAGAAAAAATAAATCTTTACCTTGTTCTCCTTCTTGAGGTTTCATGTAACTCTAACACACGAAATATTGACTCAGCCAAATCCCCTGTATTCAAATTCGTTTCAACTTAAAGGAACATCAATACCTCTGTCCTTGTAATTACAGACTAGAAAGCAGTAATGGCCTTTCTGACATATAGGCACAAGTTTGAGCACTGAAGATTAAATGCCTCCTATTCTCAGCCTTTGTCTTTTTCTTTGGCAAAGGACAGTTTCTTTCCTGACTAACGAAAAGTAGATGTAAAGAAAAATGAAGTTTCCTTTCAGTTCACAGAGAAATCCTCATACATCTCTTTTTTTTTTCCCACATGCACTCTAAGTCTTCCTTATTTATGGCCAAAATACAATTTTATGGTATTGTCATTAAAATTTAAAGACATATTTATACTTGTGGTAGGTTTTTTTGTGGAGTGGGGTGGGGAGATTATGTAGTCATTACAGATTGTAGTTTTTTTTTTGTTGGAAAGGAAACTTTTCAATTCAATAAAAGCAAATTTTTATTGAGTGGCTACTATGTTCAAGGTACTGTTAGACAACATGTGGATGGGACTACAAAGAAGACTTATTTATTTCTTTCCTTCAATAAGTTTTATATGTATTTTAAAGTACATAAATATGGTTAAAGTGAAATAGAAATACAAACTCTGTGGATAGAGATGAAAAAAAAAGTTGCCTACAAGGTAAAACATCTACCAAAACTAATTTATCAAGCTAGCATATACCTTTGGGTCTCTCAAAAAATCTGGCCCTCATTTGTATACTGAATCACATGTATTTTATGTGTAATTCTTTAAAAATGGATAGAGTTAAATAATTGGGGCAGGTAGGTGGCGCAGTAGATAGAGCACCGGCCTTGAAATCAGGAGGACCTGAGTTCGAATCTGACCTCAGACCAAACACTTGACACTTACCAGCTGTGTGACCCTGGGCAAGTCACTTAACCCCAGTTGCCTAAAAACAAACAACCCCCCCAATGGATAGAGTTATACAAAGTAAACAGAATATTTTGGGTTTATTACTTGTTCTCTGGTTTTGATTATGTAAGAAAGTTATACTGTATGCTTTAAGTTTTGTACCACCTTTTCACTGTTGTATATATTTTTATATTTGTTGCCAGTATAGAAGTATCGACCAAGGAGAGATGAGATTAAGGCATGAGAGAATCACCCATTAGTGTAAGAGATGTAACTTTGAAGAAGCAATAGCAGAATTTCTAATTATAAGTTATTATTAGTTCCAAGTAGAATCTTATTCAACTCTGAAATTTATGCATTTTTCTCTAGCTACAAGACATAATTTATTAAAAAAAATATAGACAAATAAATTGGGAAAATGACAGTTTAAACTAATCTTAATATTATAAACAAGAACTCTTGGAGATGAATTAAAGTTTAACTTCTTCAAAAGATTTATTAGTGCTTATTACTGGCAAAGCATTGTTCTAGGTATTATGGACTTAAAGAAAAAAATAAGAAAAGTTCCTGCCCTCAAGAAACTTATGATTTGAGGCACAGCTTACTTTCGGATTTTAATTTTATCAACATTCAATGAAATGGTGTTCATAACTGATGAATTTTAGAAGCTAGTAGAAAACATTCAGTCTTCTGTCAAAAGACCAACATAGTGATATATGAAGAGGCTTATCACCAGTAGATTGACCAAGAGGTGATGAATTCTGTAGTCATGGAAACCTATGAAACAAATAAACACTTTAAAAATGGCCCTCAGTTCTGTTTCAGCCCTTTCTTCTTCCACAGTATTGGTGGCAGGATCTTGGAAATCTGTTAGACTTGACACAATTTTAAAATCATTAAGGAATAATTTGTAAGATCTTTCATGAAGGAGAAAATAGCAAAAGGAAGAGGAAAAAATAGATATTATTAATGTCCCCAAAAGACAACTAAAGGAACACCAATAACTACTGATTTATATATACTTTTTCTTCTTTTATAAAATTTTATGGAAATAATCTACATGTATATCAAACATAGCAAAGGTAAAGGTGAAGCAAAAACCAGGAAGGAAAAATACCAAAATGAAAAACAAGAACGGAACAGGAAGATGTTTCTTGTAGTTCTCCACCTACTACGTCTTTATAGTAACATAATTGACTGAGAGACACAGAGAATCCTTGTGACACCAGCTGTGTTTACTGTTTGTTAATTAACAACAGCAACAACAAAAAGCATTTGATTTGGTAGATCAAAAGCAGCCTTCAAAGCACTCCTCCAGTAAGCAATATCTTATGCATATGCTAAGGTCACAGGTAGGAAATTCTGTTTTATGATCCTCAGGTTATCAATTTCAAACAAGGTATAAAACAGGGAGATACATGTTTGCCAAAGGTTTTTGTCACTGCCATGGAGGATGTCCTAGGAATAATGAAATAACACTTTGTGTAGAAGATTAGTTTCTTTGGCTGTTTCTGTTTTTTTGATATTGTTCTGATGGCATCAAGGCTTAGAATATTATCCATGATTATTCAAAAGAGATTAGTCTAATAATTATTACAAGAAAAACTAAATGGATTGTTCAGATTATAAGTTGGATTACCATTCCATTGTGATAGCTCAACGTATATGTGTCTGCAGACAGACAATGATCTGGGCCAGATTTAAACAGGAGGAAGTGAATGGGATGAATCATATTTGAACAAATCTATTCCTTAGCACAAAGACCCATCTTTTTTTTTTTTAAACACAAATGTTCTCCTGGTCACATTGTATGGTTGTTCATCTTGAAACACCATACTCTGAAAAATCAAAGTTACAGATGATCCAAAGAGCAATGGTGAGAATAAGTAAGCTATAGAATATTTCCAATGATGACGTATGTTCAATAAGTGGTATAGGAGAGATCACTGAGAAAATGTGTGCTTGAGAAAGGAGGTAAGGTGAACTTATGGTGAAAAAAGGATGAGAGATGGAAAGCCCATGAAACATAAAATGATTCATCCAGTACCAGATGGATCCTCTTTGGGGAATCTATAGAAGAACATGGACAAGAATTACATAAGATGAGGAGGTAAGGATGGGTTCCAATCTGTACTAGTAGAGAGAATACTCACACTGATGAACTCACAGATCCATTTATTTATTTAACTAGAAGAAGGAAACAGCATTGGAGCTGTAGGTTTTAGTCTTTATTCTGAAACTAACTAAATATATGACCCATATCCTCTATGACCTTGTAGGTTTTGTTTATCTTAGAAACAATGACAATTACAACAACAGCCCTCCCCTTGATTCTGCCATGCTCTCAAACCATCGTCCTACTTCTCTCCTTTCCTTCAGTGTTAAATTTCTAGGAAAGGTGTAGTATTCACTCACCGCCTCTGCTTCTTTACCACTCACATGATTATTAACCTGACTTTTGTTCCCCCCTACTCTCCTGGAACATATCTTTCCAATGCCAGTAATGACCTGCTTCTTGATATATCAGAGAGTCAGTTCTTGCCTCATCCTCCTTACCCTTCCTGCCACATTTGACACTGTTGACTAACTATTCCTTAGTGATTTCTTCCCTTCATTAAGAGTGAACTTTAAGTCTTCCTACTACTTATTTGGCTGCTTGTTCTCTGTATCTTTTGCTTGATATTTCTCTTTCTTTCTTTGGCCTCTTAAATGTGTGTACCTTCCAAGGGTCTTTCTTTCACTTTCTTCTTTTTCTCTTCTCTATGCTATTACTCTGAGTGACCTTATGGTTTTAATAATTTTATCTAAGCAGATTACTCCCAAATTTTCAAATCTACCTTGTCCCAATCCCATTTCTCCGGAGCTCCTGTACTGTATTTCCAACTACCTGCTTTATATTTCCATCAGCACACTCCACTGGCATCAGAAACTCAACATATATAAAACTGAACTCATCTTCCTCTATTATTTCACACTGGCCCCTCTCTCAACTTTTCTATTTTTGTTTATAGTACCATTGTATTTTCCATTTCTCAGATTCACAAGTTTGGAGTACTTTCCCTTCTTCTTACTCCATAATTCAATGGCATATCCTATAGATATTACCTCCACAGTATCTTGCTTCCATCCCTTCTTTTCCAATCCCACTACAGCCATCTTAGTTCAGGCCTTCAACTCTTATCACCTAGGGGTGGGAAATCTATGGCCCTGAAGCCACATGTGGCCTTCTAGATCCTTAAGTGAGGCCTTCTGACAGGATCCAAATTTTAAAGAACAAATTTTTTTAATAAAAGGGTTTAATAAAAGTCTAGGTCCTAGACCATAACAGCCTCTTAACTAGTCTTCCTACTTCCACTCTATTCTCTCTCCAATCCATCCTTCTGCTTCTGTCCAAGTAATTTCCTAATGTACAACATGGATTATGTGACACCCCTACTCAAAAACCTTTAGGGGTTGGTTATAAGCTCCTATCTCTGTCATTCAAGGCTTTCCACAATCTACCCTAACCCATCTTTCCTGCCTTATTTTATACTATCCTTCACATTTCATGTTCTAGCCATATTGTACTACTTTTTGTTCCTTCCTGTTCTTCCCTCTTCCATCTCATATTGCATTTATATATATCATCCCCGAGGCCTGAAATGGATTCTTTACCTCATGTCCATTTCTTAATATAGATCTCCTTAGTGAAGCCTCCTTGCCCACTCCCCTTTCCTACTCCAAATGTGAAAGAGATCTTTTTATTCTCAAGTGTCTCATGGAAATTTGCCCGGGCCTCTCTATGTTTATTCCACCAGTCTCACATCAGAGTGCCTGTATTGTATCTATTTTTTTTTTCATGGTGGCAGGTTTAATGTACCTTGTATAGACTAGATCCTTAATGAATTGATTTGAGTGGAATTGACTTTGGGCATTGTACTTCAAATCGTTCTGAAGTGAAAACTGATTACTGAACTAAGTAATCTGTTAGATTACTTTAGCTCTAAAATTTCATGATTCTGTGAAAATGGTGTCTTAGGATAAAGATGAAAAACCCTTGAAATACACAATACTTATTAATTATTAATAATATTCTTGACTATGTATTAAGTAAAGACATACTGCCTATTCTGAAATATTCCATTTTATGATAAACACGAACAAACTTCACACAACATCAATATGATTAAGTAAACTTTTCCTCCAGGTCATATTCTAAAGACAAACATTCCACATAACTCTTCAAATGTTGTCACTTTGGTCTTTTTCTCTAACAAATAAAAAGGTCAGGCTTCTGCCGCTTTTCTTAAATTAATAAGATAAGAGGACAAGCTTGTAATGTAATTAGTTAATACAAATTGAAAATATTTCACATTTCATTGCCAAGATAATTCTAAGAGTTATTTGTTTTTGCAATTGGCTACTACTGCATTAGTACTTATAATCTGCTCAGTGCATTAGCACTAAATACTATTGATTCAGCCAGAGGTAACAGACCAATTTAATCTTTGCATCTTTCCTATTCCCTATGCAGAGATTCACATACAGTTAAGTTAGTGGACTGATTGATAAAATTACATGTTAACCTGTTTAAAAGTTTAAGATTATATTGGAAATGTAAATAATATTCAAAGTCACACTTTTAGAGATTTGGAAGCAATCAAGCATTGGCTACGCATTTCTAGATGATGAGCCAGAAAATTTAATTTCCATAATATCAATTCTAAGAAAAAATACTTTACAAATCAAAACTGACCTCAATTCATCCTTTTGTACCCAGGAATAGGATATGAAATACCATCCACCATTTTAATGTCCTTTGATTGATGGAAATTTTGTTGATTTAAACAGATGCCCAGACAATTGAAGCACTACTTTAGCTTCAATTCAGAATTTATTCATTATTTTATAGTTATATTATTCATGAACTGTTTTTCCTGAAATGCGAATGTTAAGCATGATTTAAAACTAACATTTATCCTATGCCAATATGCATTTGTTAAAACACTTTCTGGGCCTTTTACTGAAGGAATTAAACACATTTTTAAAAAACTGATATTAACTAGGCTTACTTCACTCACTCACATTTACCCTGTGAGGGGAGAGAAATGCAGTAAACTGTTTAATAAGGCAGAGCCATCCTTCTAGACTGGAAAGTGAAGACTTCTCTAAATTGCTAATATGCAAATGAAACTACTTGGAAATTATAGTTAGAAAGAATATAATTAGCAAGTTGGAACATAGCCAGGATCCTGGAGTTACCATCTTTGCTTTTACGAAAAACATAGAAGAATTTTTAATGATTCAGGAATAGTTGAGGCCTTGGTTTCACTCCATATATAAACGTAATATTTTACCATACCTCGCTAACTTTAGAGATCACTTCCCCATTGAAGACCATACCTGGGCACTGAATCACTTCTGACTCATAGGGAAGCATGTGATCAACATTTCTACCAAACAATGAATAACACAGAGTTGGAAATTCTTGTTAGGCCTTCTAACTCAAGCATGAAAGATTCTTGTTTCTCTTGTGAGAAATGATAGGATCAGATTCAAAGCCCTGTGAACTATAGATAAGAACACCTCAACATGAGTAGAAGTGATAACTCATATTTATATAGTGCTTTTGTGGCTTGGGAAGTACATTTCTCATAGCAACCCTCTGAGACAGGTAATGGAAGTATTATCCGATTCTACAGATGAGGAATCTGAGGCTGTGTGAGATTAAATGATTTGCCCATGGTCATGCAACAGTATTTGAGGCAGAATTCAAACTCAGTTCTGATTACAAGTCTAGTCCTTATTACATTACACAGATTCTCATAAGTAGGAATTATCATTAGAAAGAATTTAATAAACAGTCTAGAATACAAAAGTTTGTGTGGGAAGGCTACAGTGTAGTTATGGATGACCCATTACTGCCTAGATTGAATTTAAATGGACTTGGATATATTTTAAGTTAAATAAAATTCTTTGAAATAACAATTGTTCCAAAAAAAGTCTGGCATTAGCCAGGTATTCAGATAAGCCAACTTTAGCCATGTACCTCAAAATTACTGTGTTTCATTGCTTAAAATTTTGTTATGCATCAATGAATACGTAAATAGATTTGTAGCATTATTTTATTTTATATTCAGCTAAAGGCAATGAAGATTTCATCTTCAAAATTCAGAGTCCCTCGAAAATCCGTGAGTTTTTTATGATGGAAGTAAATGAAAAACTATACTAGCACTCGGATCATTATTTTTAACATTTATTAAAATGGTCTTCCTAGTTGACTTCCATTCAGATTCTGGTTAATTTGAAAGTCTTGAGTCACGAACATCTCATTTTTGGCCATAACGTGTTTCTCACAGGCCCTTATTACATTAGTCGACAATGTAATTCTACTGCAGCCTTCTTTGATTCAATGTTGAAGGATCATAAGAAGTCATAAGTAATCAGTCACAAGTAAAAATAAGCCATAAATAAGACATTATTATAAGGAGGTTCTTCTGGTCCTTAAAGAAACAAACTCAAATACATGGCTGACCTGATAATGAATTTGGTGCTGTTATAGCAAGTCAGGTTAGATATCTAGTACGTTTATATTTTTAGATCATACAGCTTATTTCTGAAGACATTAAGAAGAATGAAGAATTCAAAATGAAAACAGAATAGTTAATTCTCAATTCCATGCTAATGGGAGATGTGGGTAATGCAGATCAATGTAATCCATAGGTAATCCAAAACTTCACTTCATGTAATAGTTCAAATTTTCCACAATACCCACAATCTAAATAGATAATATGGTGGCCACCATGTTCTCCTTCTAATACTGTGATGGTAATTACAATTGAACAATAAAATAGGCTAAAGGAGGGTTAAGGTAGAATGGGGGGGAAGAGTAAATCTGTGATTTTCATAGAAAAAAGAATGGCAGTCCTAGAAGAGTTCTTTTACAGATGAGGAATGTGAAGCTTCAGCAAGGCTAAGTAAAATGTCAGCAGTCTCCCAGTAAGTTATACTAGACCTCAGTCTCTTGACGCCCAGTCCAGTGCTCTCTCTTCTGCAGCCTTCTTTTTCCCCAGAAAGCCTCCAAGTGACTCAAGGAATCACAGAATTTTAGAACTGAAAGACTCATAGATCAAACGACTATAAATTTGGAGCTGGAAGGGAACTTAAAGGCCACTGAATCTAAGCCCCGCATCTTACAGTTAAATTAAGGGAAGCACAGAGATGGATGTTAAGTAACTTGTCGCAGGACACTCAGCTATCAAATGTCTGGAAAATACAGATATGGGCACAAGTGTCTGTCTTAAATGCCCAGAGATGAATGTCAAGTAACTTGTCCTGGGTCACATAGTTAATAAATGTCTTAAAGAAGGTCTTCCTGCCTCCAAGTCCAGTACCTTATCTATTATACTATGTTGCTTTTCTATCCCTAATACACTTTCCCTTACCCCTCAAACTCATTCACACAATGCTCACACCTATGGTTCACTCACATGCAACCTTAACCTCCCCATTCCAAACATGCAGTTTCCCAAGTCCAAATGTACCAAAATTCTCAAATATAACCTTTACATGTGATTTCTGCTTTAAAACTCATTATTTAAAAATAACATGTCATGTGGAATTTATAAGAAGGAGAGATGGCGGAATGAAGTCAAATAGACGGTAGGTAAATAGACAATGGTAATCGTTTTGCATCTGGGAATCACTGGCCTAACTAAAACAACACATGGTACAAAACATGCATATGACTTTTCAGCTCCATAAGAATATTCCAGTGTGGGAACACCCTCCACCAATGGAGACAGCCACTGCAATCACTTAGATGAGACCTAGAGAGTTATCTAAGGAATACATAGGTTAAATGACTATAGCTATAAAGTGTCCGAGGTAGGAAACCTAGTGTTCTTGACTCCAAACCCAGTACTATATCTACCAGTTCATGTTATCTCTATAGTATTATAGTGCACCAAGTGTTAATGTAATACATTTCAACTTAGGAAAAAAGATCAAATATTAATCATACGGAAATAAGGATATTTCTTTCATGTAAGATTGCTGCCTTTATAGCTGTTAAATTTTGAATGTGACTCATATTTTTGCATTTTAGACTCAGAAAACTGCCTAAAATTAAGAATGAAAAATTCTTGATGGTATTTTTTCCATGTAATAGTATATTCTCTTATTTCTGGGCACAGCAAATAGAAAGAATGAAATCATGTTGCACATTTTTCATCACTAACATAAAATCCATTTTCTTAAGAGTGGCAGATTGTTTAACTGAGCTACATCCAACTGTTACAATTATAGGGATATGTTATCTTTAATATTGCCAAAAATTAGCAGCTCAAATGGTGTGAGTGACTATTGTTACATGACCTATAAGGAGTTATTTATCTTTGCTTATTTTATTAAATATCACTAGACATCCCCTCAAGATGAGAGATCAATAATGGATCTTGTGGTTTCCCGATGGAAGGCTGCAATTATTTTCTTCCATTACAGTTTAAACATGACCTAATTTTACTCATCTATCATCTTTATAATAATAATAAAGAAACATCACCATATGTTTATTTTCTTGTCTCTTCCTATTCTTCCTTGTTGACCTCTTTTTTGATTGTATTCCCTTCCAAAACTATTTTAATTTATTTTGCTTTTTTCCTTTGACAGGACTATAGGAATGACCAATTAACTTAGGCACACATTGAAATACTCAGCTTGCATTGTGGTAGAAAAATTACTTTAAGTTTCTTTTATATTTGAACAAAGTTGGACACTTTGGATTAAAGTATGAACAGAATTTGCATACAAGGAAGCTAGCAGAGAAAAAAAATAAAACTGACATTTTATTAAATGATATCTACTTCATCAACAACTACACATATTAATGCAAAGATATGGGCAAGAACATTCAGCTGGAATGTTTTCATTTTGAAGGAGTGGGGAGGGGAGTGAGGGAAGGGGAAGAGAACAACTTTGTGATTAGACTTGCTAGCTTGGTGGATAGGACCATGTTGGTACATCCTCTCTTCTCTTCCCCTCCCCTCCCCACTCCTTCCCTCCCCACTCCTCCCCTCCCCTCCCCACTCCTTCCCTCCCCTCCCCACTCCTTCCCTCCCCTTCCCATCCCTCCTCTCCTCTCCTTTCTCCATTAAAAGCTGCCCTGATGCCTCACTGTGTTGATAATGAATTCTGAAAAACTAAAAAAAAAGTACAGAGAAAACCCTGATAGATCCTGTCAACGAGGAAATGCTTTGTAAACTCGACCCCTGATAAACTGTGTACCTGTTGTCTGAGAACTGGGCTGGCTAAAATTTGAAATGGGTCTACAGGCAGAAGTAGGGGTATAGGTGACTGATTTCTTTTGACATGGGCACTCACTAAAACTAAGTTATTGAAGATTTGTGATCTGTGTTAGTTAAGCCATAAAATAAGGAATCCTTGAAGTGTTGGAAGCATAGTCTTAAGATGGATGCCCACAAATCAACTGCTATTGGGGGAAATTAAGCACATTGAAAGAAAGAGGTATCAAGTGAATCAGGAATGACCAGAGGCCAACAGAACACAAGTCTCCTATTTCCATAAAACTGATCTTATTCACTAAACTTGAATTTCTTTTTGCATAGTTATGTCAACACTTCAAAGTTCTATGATTTCATTCTTTCCAATGATGTGGATCCAAAATAGATAGCCTTGAGTTGCTTTGACTAAAAAAAAAAGTCATCACTTGGAGGCCTTGCAATTGATGAGCTTCTCTGAATTTAGCTAGGCTGATTATTGGAACAAAAGGCATGTGGTTCTTTGCTAGACCTGTTCTTGAAACCTTTTGAGCTTGGTAGCACCTACTAGCACTTGTGCCCTGTGGGATAAATCTTCAAGAATCCAGGGTCACCTATACAGCACCCAAAAGCATCAGAGTAGTGCTTCCTTATTGTTACTTAGTATTTTGTATTTAATCATCTGTGTATATGTTGTTTTCCTAGCAGTAGACTAGAAGAGCTCCTTGAGAATAGAAGAGCAAGAATTTTATCACTTCTGTCATTGTAGCCTCAATGTCTAGCACAGGACTTTCCATACTTGTTAATGCTAACTGAACTAAATGAAACTGAATTATATAAAATAAAATGGTTGTTTATCAAAATAACTAAATTCCTTAAGAATATTTTCTAGGCATGGACTTTTACCCATTTTGAAGATATTTATAGAGAAAAACCTTAATTAACTGAAATGCTTGGAGACTTTGGTGGTTAACTGAATTTTCTAGTTAATGAGAATTACTCCAAGATTCCTTTTGCTTTCAACTTGTTGAAATTCTTTTCAAAATGCATTAGTCCATTTCCCTGTATTAGTCGTATAACATACATCAGATAATTTAATCTTTCTTTGATGATTGGAAAGCTCATAATGCCTCAGAGTCAGCACTTAACATTGATTCTCATTGCAGAGCAATTTAAATGTTGAAGATTGGACAGAATGTATACTGATCCTAGGCTGTTTATTGCCTTGGATAAAAAAAAAAAAGAACAACCCAACAGTCATCTTATTTGTCTATGATTTAACTCTTTCTCAAAGTGCTTTGTTAGGGCATTGTGGTGATTGGGGAACAAGGTATAAGTAGAAGTGAGGAGCAAGAGGTGAGGTTAATTGAGGGTTATTGTTAATTAGTATGTGACTAAGATTTTAATATATTGCTGACAACATTCTTTTCAACTCATCCATCTTCTTATTCTCAGATTAGAAAAGTATTTCCTCTTGATCTTACCCTCTTTTACCTTCCCTAGATGACTATTTCAACTATCCTCCCCCTTATCTAATCTTCAATCTCTCCCTTTCTATTGACTCCTCTGCTACTTAAAAATAAGGTCATTGCTTCCACCTTTAAAAACCCCCATTTAATACCATCCCCACTAGCTATCCTACGATATCTATCCTCCCTTCTTGGCTAAGAAGGGGAAAGCCACCTATCTTAGGTACCCCCCATTTCCTCGTCTCTCACTTTCTTCTAAACTCTTTGCAATCTGGTTTCTGACATCATCATTCAATGGAAACTGCTCTCACCAAAGCTACCAAAGATTTCTTAATTGTGAAATTAATGATTCTTTTATTCCACTCCTCATCCTAGACCTCTCTGCAGTATTTGACACTGTTGATAAGCTTCTCCTTTTGGATACTCTGTCCTCCCTGAGTTTTCATGTTCTCCTTTTATTTGTCTGACTACTCCTCATTTTCTTTGCTGGATCTTCATCTCTGTTTCTCTCACTAACTGTGGTCATTCCTCAAGACTGTCTTATGCTCTCTTTTGTTTTCTCTATTCTCTCTTTACTTTCTCATTTGAGAATCTCATTGTTTTCAAGGGTTTAATTATTGTTCCTGTGCATGTGATTACCAGCTCTATATATCCAACACTAGACCCCTTCCCAAACTACACTATCAATTGCCCATCAGAAATTTCAAACTAGATCTTTTGTAGGCATGAACAACTCAGCATCTCTAAAACAAAATTCATTGTCTTTCCCACCAAACCCACCTTTCTCCCAAACTTCCCCATTACTGTCCTTCCAGTTACCCAGGCTCACAACCCCAGTATTATTGATCTTTCTCTCTCACCCCACATATCCATTCAATTGTCAATGATTGTGATTTCTTTCTCTAGATGATTTTTCACACAAATCCCCTTTTTTCTATTCATACAACCACCATGCTTATTTATGCCCTCAGCACCTTTCAGTTGGAGTACTTCATGAGCCTTATAATTGGCCTCCCTGTCTCAAGTCTCTTCCTACTCTAATCCATCTTCTACATGGCTACTAAGCTTATTTTCCTAAAGTATAGATCTGATAGTGTCACCAGCTGTCTCAACTCAATAAACTCTGGTAGCTCTCTATTACCTCTAGGATCAAATATAAATAAACTCTTCTCTCTTTTAAAGCTTCTCCCAACCTGCTCCTTCTTTCTAGTTTTCCAACATATTCTTATTCTCCATGGACTCTTTGGTTCAGTCCTACTGGCCCACATGCTGGTCCTCACATATACATATATACACTCCATTTCCTATCTCTTTGCCTTTGTACAGATGGTCCCCCATGCCTGGAAAATGTTCCCTCCTCAGATGAGTATCTCACGATAGAGCCAAAGTACCACCTCCTTGCCCAGTTCTCTTAGCTGCTAATTAGTGCCTTCTCTTTTATTGCTATCTTCCACCTACCCTGTGTCTTACACATGTGTTTTTGTGTGCATATTGTTTGCCTTATTGGAATGTAAGCTCCATGAGAGTAGAAACTCTTTTTTTCCCTTTGCTTTTCATCTCTAGCACTTAGTATACTCCCTGGCAAACGGTTTAATAAATGTTTGTTGATTGGTTGATTTCCTCTTCTTTTGGTCCACTTTGTAACAGCTGCTGCACTTAGATCAGCTGGATGGTTATGCTAATTTGGGTCATGAAGGGTCAAGCACTATGGATGTGATCAGATAGGTCAGATCAATTATTATAAAGCCACATTGTTGGGTAAGGAATAAGAGGTGAGTGTGGCAGGGTAGGGCATTCTGAGGCAGTGTCCAGAAAGTCTTACAGGTAGGCATCCCTGATAGGGATAGAACAATTAATGCCACATAGCTTTCTGAGCCATGGCTCCCCTTGCTCCCCACCCCACCCCCAAATTGTGGCAGCAGACAGCAGGGGTACAAAATAGTAGCTGCCCCAACAGCTGTCTATAATCTTTCAAACTGCAGCATTTAGCTCTATCCTAGCTACGTATCCAAAGGGTCCTTCTTGTTCTGTCCAGGCACTCTGATTTTCAGTGTCTTCCAGACTCAGCACCTTCCCTAGACAGAAAGAAGCCTGAGCTTTCTCTCAATTGCTTTTTCCTCCTTTAAACTGTTGGGCTGAGGCTCCGTTCCTAAAGAACCTACAACAATAAGCTGCAAAGGCTGAAGTAACACAGCAGCAGAATCCCTGGTGCCTACCCAGGGATCAAAGAATCATAAAATATTCCAATATGTTTCAATTAGGAACATTTTATGATAAACTTAGAAGCCATTTAGTTCAATCCCTTTATTTTTAAATAAGGAAAGAAGTGAATTCCAAAGCAGTTAAATGATTTGCTAAAAGTCCTAAGTTGTAGAAGTGGATTTTTACCTGGATACTTTGACCTATGATGTGCCTCTTACACATGATAGACACCTAATAAATAACTCTTGATTACTTGTTTTGATTGACTTAAACAGGCTAAAATATTTTCAAAAAAGTGTGAATTCATGGCCCCTATGGTTTTCTGACATCAAATGTACCACATTAAGATCCTTGGGGAAGCAATACCAGTGATATGAAGCTCAGGAAGCAGAGAAATATACTGATTTAGCAAGTCAAGGAAGTAAGAATAAAGAGGAAGACTTAGAAGGGAAGTGGGTTATGGTAGAGTTTAAAATGTTTGGTAAAGTATTGGCATTTCTTCTTGTCTACCTTTCATTTATGTCCACACATCAACGAATCAATCAGGCACTGTGCTAGGCACTAGGGATGTAAAGACAAATATGAGACAGTTTCTGCCTTCAAGGAGCTTGCCCTTTATTAGGGAAAACAATATCTGCACATATATGTATATACAAAATAAATAAAAGAGTTTTGGGGGGCTTTGGCTTATATAAACATATACACACAATACAGCATCAGGAGGAAAAAAAAGAAATGTGATCCACAAAGCTCAAAGGCTTGTCAGAGCTTTGATTTTCAATATTATCTAGAGACTATGGTCTATTAGGCTTATTATACATTTGAGTAGTAGACATCCTGGCATTAGTTGAAGGTGGGTTTGATGCCAATAAGGCACTACAGTTAATATTAAGTGGATACATGCTGAGGCATTTTGTTTGTATTTTCAGGAAATTGATACCTATGGTTACTCCTAAGTAGCATATGTACATATACATATACAATACACATGTTTATTTTTATATTATTTTTAATTTTTATATTTATATAAACATAAAATATGTTTGGGGATAAGATTTTGTGATTTCAATATGCAGTTTTTACAACATATTCTAAGTATGGATTCTGTTAAGCAGTGTTACTCAGGAGAGGACTGCTCTGTTGTTGCTGGTGGGTTTTTTAATTCATATTAATCAAACATACAACGGTAGAATTCAGAGCTGCAGTAATGCAGATGAATGCCTGAGTGGATGTTGCATGATTAAAAATCAAATCAGGAACAGAATGACTTCTGCACCTGCAATTCCAATCATTTCACAATCTGCTCCATGGTTTACTCAAAGAAGAAAAGGAAGGGAAGAAGAGCATAATGCTTTAATTTCAAGACTGTCAACTTCTTGATGACCACTCCTTATAGTGTCTACATCTCAGGGGAGGCTGCTACTTGTCACCACAGCACCGAGTGCCATCATCTTCACTCCAGTCACAATCAGTAAAGGTTGCACAAAATTGCCTGAGCAACATTAGACTTAGAGGAGATGTATCATTTCAACAGGTGCACTTCCAGGTGAACATCTCTATACAAGGAAGGCCTTATATTCTAAATTTACCAACTGAACAATTGTAAAACTGTCCAATTGAATTGAGGGCAGTCCTGGGAAAGCAGGGTTAAAATACATGTTTGTGGGGGGCAGCTATCTGGCGCAGTGGATAGAGCACCGGCCCTGAAGTCAGGAGGACCTGAGTTCAAATCTGACCTCAGACCAAACACTTGACACACTAGCTGTGTGACCCTGGGCAAGTTACTTAACCCCAATTGCCTAAGAATAAATAAATAAATAAAGAATTATATGTACACACACATATATGTATGTATGTATATGTTTGTGGTTTGGCATGCCATTATCCTCTGTACCCATTGATATGGATTGATAAAATTTGTGTTGGTTTTTATTTTATTTTTAAATTAAAAAAAATTATTTGTTTTTAGTTTTCAACATTTACTTCTATAAGATTTTGAGTTCTAAATTTTCTTCCCTTTCCTCTACTCCCACTCCCCCAGGATAGCGTGTGATCTGATATAGGCTATACATGTACAATCATATTAAATATATTTCCACATTAATCATATTGTAAAGAAGAATTAGAACTAAAGGGGGAAAAACACAAGAAAGAAGCAAAAAAAAAAAAGGGAGAAAATGGATTCTTCCAACTGCATTCAGATTCCATAGTTCTTTCTCTGGATGTGGAGAATATGTTCCATCATGAGTCTTTTGGAATTGTCTTAGATCCTTATATTGCTGAGAAGAGTTGTCTATCAAAGTTGGTCATCTGTGCTATAATTCTTTTAAAAATATTGAGAGCTTTTGTTTTTACATAACCTGCTTTTTTGAATATATTCCTCCTCCTCTTTTATCCAATGAGTCATCCCTCTTAAATATTTGTAAGGATACCTAACCAACTAACCATGATATCAACTGAGTCTGACTATCGATGTCCCATACCCATAATTCCCTACCTTTGAAAAGAAGGAAGGGAAGTTGTGTTATAATTTTAATAGCCTTTGTTTCTACAGACCAAGGATTTCAAAATATCTGGCAATTTTCAACTTTCAAAGACTTGACAGCATTTTAGAGACAAAGTAGAGAGTTTAAGTGACAAACCACTCCCAATAAACTGATTTATAAAGTGAGTAATAAACAATAATAAAATTAGGTCTCTGAGTTCTTGGTCTAGTTATTCATATTTTATATTGCATCACAACTCTTGAGAATTTGAAGATAGAAGAGATTTCTTTTTTCTTATTTTGCTATGTGCCATTCTGTATAGCTGTATGTTTGAATAACAAATGATCAGTTAGTTACCATCCTAGAAAAATACAAGTACTAATCATTGCCATGAGGAGGGCCATTTGTCATACTTGATATTTTGCCACCTGCCCTGGTGCTATATGGAACAGTTTTTCATGTAGTTCCTTTCCAAACTGGTTTGATTTAGGAAATTATTTTGTTTTTGTGAGTAAGACTTTACTGAGCATCTTCATTATAAAATGGAGTCTGGAGAATGAGTGTGATCTGGTTATTGGAAATATCTGATGAGTTTTTACATGGGTGTATATAAAAATAGAAAAGGTGAGACGTCTTAGTCTCATGAGAACTTCAACCTGAGACAGCCAAAGAATTATATCAAGCAGGCTTGTAGGGGAGACACAACAGATGGTTTAAAGGTATTTTGCTTTCTGGAATTTTGCCAATATAAGTTTGGCTTATTTTGTAAGAAGAGTGTGTTGGCAAGCTCCATCTTGTTTCCCTCAATGACTTCTGCATAGTGAGCACTAATGCTTTTAGGTGTAGCTAATATAGAAGAGATGACATTTGAAAATTTTTCCTGAAAGTAACTCTGTCTTGAATTTCAACAGACCCTGAATTTTATCAGTTCCAAAAGGGACATCAACAGAGTCAAAGGGTGTAGGGAGTTATTTACGTTTATTTTGGAGAGTCTCTGGACTAGATAAGTATTTTTACCTTGGAGACTAAAACCTTTAAAATAGCAAATTATTTATTGTAGCAAAAGACAAAAAAAGGCTAAAGTGAGCTAAAGTCCAGCAATTGCTTTACCAGCTAGTAGCCATATAGTCTGAAAGCCCTCTAGGAATTCTTAATATATTTTCTTAAATAGAGGTTTGATTCTCTCTCTCTCTCTCTCTCTCTCTCTCTCTCTCTCTCTCTCTCTCTCTCCTCTCTCTCTTCTCTCTCTCTCTCTCTCTCATCCATCTATCTATCTATCTATCTATCTATCTATCTATCTATCTATCTATCTATCTATCTATTTATCTATCTATCTATTTATCTATCTATCTATCTATCTATCTATCTATCTACCTACCTACCTACCTACTATATATGTATGTGTTTGTATTTACAGTCATATAACAATGATAATTTAAAATCCTAAGTCCGAATTTCTTTGTACCACACAATCAGATAATCGCAGAGTTGGAAGGGAACCCATAGAATATCTAGTCTAACCTGTGGCAGAATAAGAATCCCCTCTAAAATATGCCCTCCAAAGAGATCAGCTAGCTTTTTTTCTGAAGTCCTCACAGGAGGGAAAAGCCATTCCACTCTCCACGTCTGTATAGTTCTGTTTTTTCTGTTAGGATCAAGGGCACAGGTTCATTCTTTTCAAATATAGTGAAAGACAACCAACACATTCCCCCTAAGTCTTCTCCTTTCCCAGGCCTTTCAATCAATCCTCATATGACATGCCATTAGCCACTGTAGTGGTTGTACTTTATATTCTCTCCAGTTTATAAATTTTCTCCCTAAAATGTGGCACTAAGAAGTGAACACAGCACTTCGGATGGGACCTAACCAGGGCATGCCCCTCACTTAAATCCAATTCACTTGCATGTCATGGCATCACCTCCCTGTTGTCATGGTCCTGTTCGAGAATGAAGGACAAACAACAACCACCACCACGGCATGTACGGTGGGGCCCTCATCTTCTGGGCTCTATACAACAAATGTCTATTGATGCAGTTTAAGATTGCATTAGCTTTTAGGCAGTCATATTACAACTCTCTTCTGACTCATATTGAGCATGATTGTTCATCAGAGCCCCCTGGTCTTTCTTTCCCCTGTGCATGAATTGCTTTCTAGCCATGCCTCCTCCATTCTTTGCTTGTATAGTTTATTTGTTTTTGAATTCACATTCAGGATTCAATACTTATAACTACTAAATTTCATCTTGTTTGCTTTATTGTACTGTTCTAGACTGTTTAGGTCCTTTTGAATTCCAGTTCTGTTATCCAATATATCGGCTATTCCTCCTGATTTAATATCATCATTTTATACATTTGATTAATCATGCCTTTTATGGCTTACAGTCTTTGATTAGACTGCTGCACAGAATGTATTCACTTGCCTAAGGTCAGACAGCTAGCAAATAGCCAAGGTAAAACTCAAATCCAGATTGTCTGATTTCAAGTTTAATGTTTACCCACATATTTTCACACTGCCTTTTGTTTCATTCTTGAACAGCTCTTATTATTAGGAAGTTTATTCTTATAATCAACGTTTATTGGTAAATGTCTGACAACTAGCTCCCCACAAAACCAAATTATGCCCAATGCATTTTAAAGTTCAATCTGTATTATTATTATTGTTATTATGTTCTCCATTACTTTCTTAAATCTAGACAATCGACAAAACAATAAATCAAGCCCTAATTTGTAGCATTTGCCAATTTCTGAGGTGTTAATGCCCACAATAAAAATTTTAACAAATGGCTCAAGAGCTAGTTACAATTGGCTCAGCATACTTTGCCTCTCCTGTAACTTCTACCCATTGGTTCTTTTTTCTGCCTTCTGGAACTTAGCAGAACTTGTTTATTTCTTACTGAAGAAATCATGGACAAATCTGATTGGGACATGCCTAGACTTCTAGTTACTTATAGTAATACACACACACATATATATGTGTGCGTGTGATGTATGTGTACACATACATCTATACACATGCATACACATGTACGTGTGTGTGTCCAAGAAAACAAGTGAGGTCACAATTCATGGAAACAAGCTGAAAGCAGAATTTTCCTTTCAATTTTCCTGAATTATTTAAGGAAATATGTTGACTCATCTTCAAATTAAATATATTTTCAGAGAATTTTTTCTTAGTTAGCCTTTTTAATAATAAAGGCATGAATACAGAATTAATTCCATCAATAGGAGAATGAGATTTCAGAAAGAATTTTTCTGCTTGTTTCTTTAAACCCCTCAGCTAATTTAATCATCTCTTTCTAAGTACTACTCAGATCTTCAGATAGATTTTTACATTTCTGTTTATAAGAGCCATTGTTTTATAGAGATTAAGCTGCTGCAAATTTGACTAAATTACTAGCTACCATAACTTATATAATAAATTGCAGTACAAAAATATGAATTCTCTTCTCTGTCCCCCTGGGGTGTGCACATAGCTTTTCCCCAAACTATGCCTTAAAGGTTCTAATAAAAATTCAAAAGCAAACATTTTTTCAATATGTTTACAAATTTTCAGTTGAATGAATGGCCATTTATTGATGTCCAAAGAGTTGATCTGATTTCCAGATCAGTACTAGAATAAATTTACCCCTCATGACTTGTAAATAAATGACTTACCCTATTAAAACAGTTCTTGTGATTGTTCCCATAAAAATGCTGAAGACATCTCACATTATTTTTGTTCACAATTCTGTTGAAGAAATCATTGACAAATTTGATTGGGAATGCACAGACTGCTGATCTCTTGATTGGTTCTGAGGAGTCCGGTTTACTTTGTGCAAATACCCCAAAGATAATGTCATCGTTGGGTCCAACTCCTATTTGCCTCGCCAGATGTGCACCAGGCTTACTCACGTATGCAGCTTGTAGAACATTAAATACTTCTTCTCTTGTTGACCTCTTCCTTCTCTTTTCAGTAAGGATACATTCAAGAGGCATTTCCGTGTATGAATGCAATCCAGAGTCAACTGAACAGAACCTGATTATTCTTGTGTGAAAAGTCTGAGACTCGAGAGTTTCTCTTTGGACTGTCAGAAAATAAATGAAGTCACTGCTTTCAAAGGCATGTATATATTTAATGGGGTAAGAATCTTGGAATTCAGGTAGGACATCAAAATAGGATTGGTCTGTCAAAAACTTAAAACCATCTTGTGTTTCCTTTAGCCTCCTAACAGATATTGAATGTAAGAAATGATCAGGATAAGAAGAATTTATGGTATTGCCCACAAAGAAGTTAATAAACCGGTCTTTTTCCGTCAGCAGAACTTTGGTCCCTAAAGTGCTTACCACACAGTCAGGACATTGGAGGGATTCCTCATCTATCTGTGGGGAATATATACAATAAACTTTTGACTGTATATCAGCAGCATTATTGGGCTGAAACACGTGGCGCTGGCAGGTCCCTCGATTGACACTGCCACAACTAATCAGCTGGTCATCATAGTAGGTATCAATAAGTAAAGCCTTGTTGACATTATCCTTCCAAACACTACCTGATAAGTTAGCTTTGGGACTACAGTCTTGACATGGAGAACAATCAGGGTGTTCCAGCACAGGTCCTGTCTTGTACTCAGAAACATTATGAAGATCTTCATTTAAGACATAAATCTTGTTGACTGCACCCAGGAAGATGTGGTGATTGTGAAAAACAACATTCTGGATTGGGGTTTCTGCAATAAAGTTGGGAAGTGGATACTTCCTATTAATGTCCATCTCAGACTTGACTAGTGCTTCCTTACACTCTCCTTTGCAATTTGGCACCCAGGCAAGCAGGAAGATTATAATCCTGGGCATAAGCACAGCAGTGGGCTTCATTGTGAGATGTTTATCTGCCAAAACACATGCAAGACAAAAATTGTTTATGCTTTATTAGAAACAAAGGTAAGAACTGAAAGCAAATATATGAACAAAGTACTAAAAATGGAACTAAATCTGTAATTTTGTTTTGCTGAGGCAGAATGACTGCGTGTAAAGATGCATTGTGTGCTGGACATGACTGTATAAAGCTTAATTTTGGATCTATTACCACAAACAATTAATTTTCCATTATGAGATACAAGTCAAGTTCTATATTAAAGACAAAGAAATGCCAGTTAAATTAGACTTGCTTAATGATGAAAATAGTAAACATAGAAAATTCCTTTGTTGTTTTACTCCTTGTGACTTTATTATCTGTGGTGAATGACTAGACTGATATTTAAATGTTCTCAGTCAAGTGAATGAATTGTGGTTAGGTTGGGTTTTTGTACCAGCATCTACATTATATTCTAGGTCACAGAATACATTGTTTTCTTGGAAGTTTGAAGGGTTATTATGCTAAATTTAGGTTTCTTTTAGAAGAAAACAATCATAAAATTTAAAAGCTATAAGATCATGTGCTACTCATAGGATTTTTTTTTGGGGGGGAAGGTATACTTATAATTTGGCTATAATTAACCTATTGTTACTGACAGACAAATGCTCCCATTAACATTAGATCATAGGGAACCTAAAAATAACAAGCTTGGATAATACAAAAAAAAATCTTCATAAATCAAGGGCTAAAATTATTTCCCAGGGAAAAGCCATATATTATTTATTTTTAAAATCACAACACTATTTATAAGAGAATCCTACAATGTAATTATATGTGCAAGGTCAAGATCTCTACTAGGAAAGAACACTTATTTTATTGGCATTCATTTTTAAATTTCAGAGTATATACACACACAAAAAATCATAGGATCTCAGACATGATAAGTTTTCTAGTCCACCCATACCTAAAGCAAGAGGCCCCTACATTCTGTCAAATCTTTATCAATCTTGATAGTGCTTCCAGAAATGGAGAACTCACTCCTTCAAGAGTAAGCCTATTCTACTTTGAACAGCTCCAATTGTTAAGAAGCTTTAAAAAAATTTTTAAAAATATTTTAAATATTTTTCTTTACAGTCATACAATTTACTCTAAATAGATCTAACGTTTATAGGCAAATATGACTATCTGATATAATTTGAGGGATACCACCAATTCCTTTAGAACCTCCAAATGTTTTTCTTATAGAATTTGAAATTCTATCAATCTGAGTCATGTGATCATAGAATCATAGAATGGAAGTCACTAGGTTCAATTTGGCTGAGGCCATGAGAAATAAAGTTACTTGGCAAGGGTCACACAATTAGTAAGTGTCTCAATTAGGATTTGAACCTAAGTCATTATTACTCTAGTTTTGTGCACCAGAATTGTCCATATTATTCTAGTTCAGTACATCACTTCACACAAAGCCATAATATTGTCCTGTAGCATTTCTCAGTGGCTGGAAAGTTACGGAGAGACAATCCTCAGGTGAACATAAGGACAAAATTACTGAACAATGAGGACTCCCTCAAAGGGAATGGACTACCTCAGGCACCAATAAATTCCCCAACACTTTATGTCTTCAATTTTAGGGTATATATCCACTTATTAGGAATACTGTAGACGGTATTTATTTTTTAGTTAGGGGTTGGACTAGGGCGTTCCTTCCAGTTCTTCAGTCTTATGACTCTAGGGAATGGCAAGAAGAAGATAAGAGTACAAAGAAGGAAGAGCAGGAGAAGTGGAAGAAGATCCTGCATAATGTAGCTTCCTGGAAGACAATGAAAATGTTTCAAGAACTGGTCAACAGTATCAAATGTTGCAGATAGAGTTACAACAAAATCCAAAGACTGAGAAAAGGCAAATGGATTCATACAGTGCTTACATTAAAGACAGGAGTTTTCCCCAGAGTACCAGAGGCTGAAATCATTTTATAAAGGATCAAAAAGTGAATGGTTGATGCAGGGAAGAAAGCGGTAGTAGAATAGTCTTTGAAGAAACTGGGCAGTGAAAGGAGATAGAGGTGATGGAAAAGCTTAATCCAGTAATGGAGTCAGGGATTTTTCTTTTCTTTTTTAATATAAAGAGACTTAATTGTGTTATAAATGGAGGAGACTTAGCCAGTGGAGAAAAAGTGACCAAAGATAAGAAAACAAAAAACAAAAAACTGGTCATAATTGATGGAACAAAGAGAGATAAGACCAAGAGCCTAAGGGTTCACTTTTTTGAATAATAATAATTAATAATAAAAACAATAACAGCAGCTCACATTTATCTAGCTAGCACTTATTATGTGCCCATCATTGTGCTATGGGCTTTACACTTATCTCATTTGGTCCTCACAACAACCCTGGGATGTAGATGTTATTATTATCCCAATTTTACAGATGAGAAAACTGAGGCAGATGGAGGTTAAATGACTTGCCCAGGATCACACAGTTACTATGCCTCTAAAACTGGATGTGAACTCTGGTCTTCCTGACATCAGCTTGGAATTCTATTCACTGCATAACCTAGCTGCCTCAATGTAGAATGTAAGCTCATTGAGGGCGGGGCTTTAATTTTTCTTCTCGTTTTCCTAGCGCCTAGCTTTGTGCCTCATACACAGGTATCTTGTAACGTGTGTTTCTAAAACATGAATTTATTCCAGCGCGACTGATATATTAGGGAACATTTTTAACGTAATGGGAATTTTGAGTTTGCTTGTGCGGGATTTCTTTCTCAGACAGTCAAAGAACACAGAACACTGGGCGGCTTCACAAGAACTCACAGGCAGCAAGCCAACGTTGCAGACACCCACTTTAACAAGCAAACTTCAGGTCTTCGTCAAGGTAAAGAACCATATTTATCGATATCGTCCCGCGTGGGAGGAGCTATTGGCAGAGGGGGTTTGGTCTTCACAAGTCCAACCCATCCTCGCTGATGCCCCCCCCCAACCCCATCTGGGTCACCTGCCCCTATGGCCTCAGGGCCTATGGGAAGCCCCAGAGGTGTGGCCTAGACTAGCAGCCTACGGCTATGTGGCCTCCCTAGGTGTATTTATGTAGTTTTTAACTATTTAAAATCATGTGTTAGACTGTGCTGCTGGTTTTTTTTTTAAATTAGGTTACTATTTTTAAAAAATGTGTTATTATTGGTTTTTTTTGAGCATTGTGACCCCAACCCCACTTTCTCCATTAACTTTGTGGTTTTTTTTATGGCAAAATATTGCATCTTGTGGTGCTGTTTGGAAATTCATATGTCATGTTATAGGAGCCTGCACTTAAGAAATCAATAATAATAATAACTAACATTTACATAGCATTTACTGTGTGCCAGTCCCTATTTCATTTGATCCTTACCCCAACCCTGGGAAGTAGGTGCTATTTTTATCCTTTTTTACATAACGAGACAGAAGTTAAAGGCTTTGCCTAGGTTCACACAGCCAGGGAATGTGTAAGGTTGGATTTGCATTCAGGTCTATCTTGTCTCCAAGCCTAGCCTCTACCCACTGTACCACTTTGCTGTCTCAGATATACCTTTTGAATTTAATTGAATTAATGGAAATGTTATCCAAAGAGAGGAGCTTGCGCTTCTCCACCTCAGTGACTAGAGAGAAAGAACAGACTGCAAGAGAAGAAAGAAATTTGAAGCAGTGAGGGCAAGAGTAGAGGAAACATACAACGAATGAACTTGATCCTTTAACAAAGAAGGAAGCAAAGTCACCTGCTGAGAATAAAGAAGCGGGTGAGGGTGCTGTTTGGGCACTTGAAGATTGTGAACACTTGAACAAAGAGGACTAGCTGCTGTGGGAAATTTGAAAGGGAGTCAGCTAGAGATGTACAATGATGATTATAATTCACATTTCCTCACCACGGGTTTTTAAACTTTTTTCTTATCATGGATCCATTTGGCAGTCTGGTAATGCCACGAGACCTCTTCTCTTTTAGGTGTATAAAATGAAGTACACAGGGTTATGAAGAAAAGCAATTATACTGAAATACGGTTATCAAAAATACATATTTTAAAAATGACTGAGCCCCAGGTTAAGAGAACCCCTCTGTAAAAGAAATAATGTAATTACTATCATTTCTACTTTATTAAGTTTTACATAATTTACTATTATACTTCCGAAGCCAGTGCAGTAGATAGAGTGCTGGAACTGGAGATAGGAAGACTCTTCTTGCTGAATTCAAATCTGGCCTCAGACACTTACTGGCTAAGTGACCCTGAGTAAGTCACTTACCCTTGTTTGCCTCAATTTCTTCATCTGTAAAATGAACTGGAGAAGAAAATGGCAAACCATTCCAGCATTTCTGCCAAGAAAACCCCAAAGGGGCTCATGGAGAGTCTGACATGATTGAAACAATTAAACAACAACAACAACAACAATCGTACCATCAAAATACTATCATTACTATCAATTACTCCATTTTACAGATAAGAAAACTAAGCCTTTGAGAGATTAAGTAATTTATTCTTCATCCCATAGTAAGTGTGTGATGTGTGACTGGACCCCAGGTCTCCTAACTTCAAGCCCAGAGTTCTATGCATTATCCTGTGCACTAAATAATTGAAATTAGCATGAATTTGTAGTGGAGTTAGCTGGCACAGTTTTATGACTTTGTCAAGGCCTGGCAATCCTCCAGGAGCGAATGCAGAAAGCAAGCACTGGAGTGGAACATAGTGGACAAAGTGGCAAGGATCCTAGGGCTCTTGCCTGGAAAGAATCAAAAACACCTAGCCATAGTGTCCAGGTTAGGGAGGGGTGTAAATGAAGCCAGAAAAGGGCTGATGGATTGGGAGCCTAGAGCTAAGGATGGGGCTCAAAGCAGGTTCAGTAGGTGTGAGAAAGGAAAGGTGGAAAATTAGGAGAGACAGTGTGATGGGCTGTAAAAAGCACTGAGTTCAGAAGGGGGAAAGGGAACAAGCATTTAGTAAATACCCACTATGTTCCAGGCACTTTACAAATATCATCTCATTTCATTTGAGTTACAGATTTGGTTTTGCCATTTATTAACTAGATGGTGTTGGGCAAGTCAAAAGTTTCTCTGATTTGCAGCTTATCCAGTAGTTAAGTGGAGATAATGGTACAGGTCCTGACTTCACATAATGTAGTCTAGTGAGAAAATGAGATAATGCGTATAGAAGAACTTTTGTAAAAAATTAGATTTCTGTTATTTAAAAAAAAATAGAGAGGTCAAGAGTTGCTACAGATGGGAATGTTGCACGCACTTTCAGGTGAGGTCACTGTTTTACTTAACCCCTTTACTTTGTTACAAAAGACCTCTCACAAAGTGGGAGTAATCTGTAAATGTATGGATTGTAAAAAAACAAAAACAAAAACAGAACGCATCAATAAAATTTAGAGTGACAAAAAAGAAAGCATTTTGAAGACTGCAAGGCACTACCCAAATGAAAGGTTCTTTCCACCACTGTATTTAATTTTCATTTTCTTCCAGAGTCATTTTGTTTTACTCTTCTTCATGCATTCTATGTTCCATCCAGAGCTGCCTACTGCCTGTTAGCTGAACTCTACACTCAGTCTCCCTTATCTTGCCCTTGCACAGATTCCCTCCCAGTCTGGATGTACTCCCTACTTAACTTGGCCTCTTGGAATCATTAACTTCCAGTAAGGCTCAACTTAGGTGTTCCTTCCTACGGGAGGCATTTTCTGATATCTCAGTTGTTAGTGATCCCTCCCTTTTCTCAAATTAGCTTGTATATGTGTGTGTAGGTTTATATGTATGTATATACACATATATGAATATTATATACACACATACATATTTATGTCCATGTATATGCATGTGTATGTTCACACACACATTATATATATATATATATATATATATATATATGCACATATATACATATAAACCTAGGGGCAGCTAGGTGGCACAGTGGATAGAGTGCCAGACCTAGAGTCAGAAGGATGAGTTTTCCTGAGTTCAAATCAGGCCTCTTTATGAGCTGAATCCATCCATGCCTGCTCATTCTGGGAGGCTCTTGTCTTTGGCCTCCTGTAATTTAAACATAAAGAATTCATTCAACATGCTGGAACGCCTTCATACATGCACACACATATGTATAGGCATATACATATATGTATGTGTATGTGCATACGTGTGTGTGTGTGTGTGTGTGTGTGTGTGTGTGTGTGTGTGTTCTTTCTGATATTGAAAGGATACCAGTAGTGCAGTGGATAGAGCACTGTATCCGAAGCTGGAAAGTTCAAACTTGGCTTCTGATACTTAGTATCTGTGTTACCCTGGGTAAATCACCTCTGTCTGCCTTAGCTTTCTCAACTATAAAAGGGGTAACAATAACACCTGCCTTCCAGGTTTGTTGTGAGGATCAAATGGATAATATCTTCAGCACTTTTAATACAGTGCCTAGCACAGAGCAGATACTTAAAAACCAACTCTCCCTCCCTTCCTTCCTCCCTCTCTCTCCCTTCCTTCCTCCCTCTCTCCCTTCCTTCCTTCCTTCCTTCCTTCCTTCCTTCCTTCCTTCCTTCCTTCCTTCCTTCCTTCCTTCCTTCCTTCCTTCCTTCCTTCCTTCCTTCCTATCCTTACTCTTTCCACCTGAGTAGTGCTTCTATTTTGCTCATACATTTCCTTGTGAAATTCTTTATGTCAGTTCTTTGAAGTTCCTTCCTGGTTACGTGTTACAGCCTGCTGTCACCCACCACGTACTTCTCCATTGCTTTTAAAAATCTCATTTTATTTACTAAGGCAGGAAAATAAAGTAGTGAATTTAGTAAAATTTTAAATGTCAAGGGTTTTTCATTCTTTTAAAAAGGATTTTCTGCATTTAGTCCTCATATGGCAAGAAAGTTCTCTGAACCAGAGCACCCCTTTCTCCTGAGCATTCCAATTAATTAAGGATAAAATGAATTACCAAAGGTATGGAACATTTCTTGAGTGTTACTCAGACTGGGCTTTCTATACTAGCTACAGGAAATGCTCTATATCTTTCAAAAAGAATGAAACTTTATAGGACTGCCAAGGATTGGGTCAACCACCCTGAAGATATTTTATAAATATTGATTAAATTGAATAGGTATAATCAGTCATGCTTTGGTACACATGATATTTGGCATGTTATACTTATCTTTGTTTATAAAATTCAACCCTAATCTCAGGGAAGGATTTTGAGTCTTGTTTTTCCTACAATTACAATTCCCTGCCCCCTTCTCCAAATCTAATTTATTTGGCACATTGCTTTTGATTTCTCACAGATCAAAGTTGGCAGCTAAGGGATCTGGGTGTGGTTTTTATAGTTGTGCATGTGGCTACTAAAAAGAATACTTTTACTTTTTATAAATTTCTGTCTTGATATATTCTTGACCCTGTGATCTAGATTCCAGATATTAAGCAGACCCTCTCATTTTGTCTTTTATTTGTAGCAAAAAGCTATTTAACTGACTCTGAATTTAAATGGCCTGGAATGTATAAGGATGATTCAAGCAGACTAATTCATTCTCTTAAAATGTTGCACACATATCAAGTGAAACTGAATCAGTCATAAAGCATTCCTTTATTTCTTTCCAGTTTAGAGTGGAAATAATCTCATTGGCAAGATGCTTCCTGGTATGCTATCTTCTCAATGATACCTTGGTATACTATTTTGAACTCCTGGTGCACAGTATAACTGTTTCTATTAACTGACTTTCCGTATGGTCTGATTATATTAGCTAGACATGTTCCATTAATCTCAGACATTGTGGACAGCTCAAGCAAATGCAAAGAGACAGGAGATTGCATGTGAGGAACCCAGGTAGATCAGTATGGCTGAACCATAGAACCCTAATGCCTGGATGGGAATAATGTTTGAGGAATCTGGAAAGATAGGAAGAAGCCAGATTGTGAAGATCTTTTAGTGCCAAACAGAGGAGTTTACATTTGATTGTAGAGGTATTAAGAAACCTTTGGCGTTGATTGAATAGGGAGACTCATTGAGTGAGTAGAGAGAACAGGATACGTATGCAACGCATGAAAAAGAAATTACAAGATTTGGCAACTGACTGGATGTGTGTGTTGAGAGAGAGAAGTTGATAATGATGCTGAAGCTGTGAACCTGGGAGACTGAAAGGACTGTGAAGCCCTCAACAATAATAAGGAAGCTTAGAAGAGGAGGGGGTTTTGAGGGAAAGATAAATGACCTTGAGATTTCTTTAGGACATCCAGTACAAAATTTGCAGGAAGCTGTTAGTGATGTAGAATTGCAGTTTAGGAGAGAGATTAGGTTTGGATGTGTAGATCAGGTAATCATTTGCATAGAGTTAATAGCTGAACTGATGGGAGCTGATGAAATCACCCAGTGAGAGAGAACCAAGGAGAGAAACTTCTGAATAGAATTCTCACCAACAAAGAGGAAATGGTTGCTGGGGTAGAAATGATGGGGAAAACATGGGAAAGAGGTGGTACTACTCCATCTTGGAATCTGAGATGGAAAAAGAGAAGAAATCAGGAAATAGCCTGACAAACACCTTAGATTTGAGGAGGGCAGATTCCAAAGAGAAAGGATCCTATGAGCTAAAATTCTGTAGAATAATAGGAAACTCTCGAGAATGAAATTCTGAAAATATGAAATAATTCCACTAGGGAGGCAAAAGAGAAGTATCCAAAGAGCCTGAAGTGAATGCAGAGGGAATTCACTAATCAACTTAATTTTTTAAAAGACATATTGAGAAGATGGAAGCAAGGCAATGCAATAGAGGAGAAATGAAAAAATGTGTCCTGTAAAAATAGGATCAGAAGTGCTAAAGGTCAGAATTTGTTGAGACTGGTGAGGACATTGAAACATAACAAAAAGTGTTGTTTTAAAGTTATATTGGGGACAGAAGGAGAATAGGATTGTGGCTTAGGGTGGACTAGATGGAGACAGAAGACAGAGCCTGCTCCATTTTTATTTTGCATCTGTGTTCTTTGACAAGGAGGATGATCTTTAGATTATAAAGGACAGAACAAAAATGGCCTATAGAGACTTGATCCTCAAGATAAATAGGAATATAATAAAAGAGTAACTAGTTGCCATTGGTGAATTAGATGAGAGCTGTCAAACACATGGTCCAGGGTTTACAATGACAGCCTGCAACCAAGTATGGCTCAAACCAAATTAAAATGTAACTGGGAAATACTTAACAAAATCAATAGAAATACAATAGAACATAGATAATGTCATTGAATGGCTTGACACTATTGAGCTAAATCCTCAAGTCACCAGAAAAATTACATTGCAGGGTATTGAAAGAGTTAGCAGTTATGACTGTTGAGTCATTGTGAAAGAGCAAAGAGAGCAGGAGCAGTATTGTGGGATTGTAAAAGGACAAATATTCTATTTTCCATAAAGAGAAGAAGTTGAAGTTGGCATACTGTAGGCCAATAAACTTGACTTTGATTCTTGGCAAAATTCTAGGGATAGTTATTGAATATGTAGAAAAGGAAAGCAGTGATCACAAAGAACCATCATGGTTTCATCAAGAACAGAGTAACTGCATTTCTCTTTATTTTTTTTTTGATAGGTTGACTAGACTCTGGTGTGTGTGTGTGTGTGTGTGTGTGTGTGTGTGTGTTCTGAACTACATGAATGACTGGATCCAAAGAGTACTTCATAATGTTTCAGTGTTACCTTAGAAGGAGAGTTCTTAGTGGATCATCCCAGAAATTTGATAATTGCATTGATGGCAAAGTTGATAGGGATAGTAAATATAATGGATGGGAAAGTTGGGACCTCAAAGGATCTTAAACAGCTAGAATCAGATTTAATAAGGATAAGTGTTAAACTTTACATCTGGGTTCAAAAACTTAATTTGACAAGTACTAGATAGGGAAAGCATGGGTAAATAGGCTCATTTTAAAAAGAGTTGAGGAGTTTAGTGGATTGCAAGCTTGATCTGAGTCAACACTATATTATGGAGGCCAAAAAAGCAAATGTAAACTTAGGTTACATTAAGTGAAGCATTTTGTCCAGTACTAGACAGAGGCAATGTGGTATAGTAGATATGACACTGGACTTGGAGTCAAGAAAACCTGGATTCAAATCCTGCCTTTGACATTTAGTCCCTGTGTGCTTGTAACCTCTTGGTGTATCAGTTTCCTTATCTGTAAAATGAGAACTTGAGACTCAATGGCTTCTAAGATCCCTTTGAACTCTGAATCTTTGATTCTATGATCCCTGTACAATACATGTGACAAGTGGTCATCTAGCCTTTATATACCACAATTCTCTATCCCAGTCAGACTGGATCTGGAGTATGTTATACAGTTCTTGGTGCCATATTTGAGGAATTTCATTGATAAGCTGACATGTTCAATTGAGGGTAGTCATGATAGAATTTTTGAAGAAGCTGGGGGACATTTATCCTAGGGAAGAGAAGATTTAGGGGAGATATCATAGCTGTCTTCAAGTATTTGAAGGTCTACCAGGTAAAATAAGGATTACGTTAGCTCTGCTTCCCCTCTTGTGCCCCACCTTCCCCTCTGGGGGTAGGTTGGTTGTTCAGTTTTGGGTTGGGCTGGATAGATTTTGAAGCCCCTTCTAACTTTGAGTCTTTGATTCTTTTAAGAAAATACAAGGAATAAAAATTAGCTTTAAGGTGGCCAGAAGCCAGTTTTATAAAATAAAAGGAATTATGTTGGATTCATGAAAATAGAATCATAGATTTAGAGCTTTGAAAGTTCATTTGGCTCATTCAACCTTTCAGGCTGCCTATGCTCAAACCATCTTAAACATCTGAGAGTCAATTCTGCTGTTAATCTTTCCAGAAGACAGTCTACCAACCTTACCTGTGCATCTACACCAATAAATATTTAAAATCTCTGTTAGAAAATTCTTCTTTGTGGCTAATTTAAAATAAGCCCCTTTACTTTGGCAAGAATAAAGACCTAGTCACCATCTCTGCATAATAACCCTTTAAAAACTTGAGGATCGTTAAGTGACACCTCAGCTCTTTTTATTCCTGATTACATATCACTTTTTTTTTTTAAAGCTTCCTCATAGTTTGTATTTTCTATATCTTTCCTAATCTTGTGGTTTTCCTTTGAAACCTCTCCAGGTTCTCCACATCCCTCTTATGTTGTTCTCCAGTACAATAGCCCTCTCTCCAGCTTTCCTTAGTAGGGAAGAAAAACAAATAAGGAACTACTACCTACCACATCTAATCTGGTTGACCTCTCAACAAAACCAAAATAAGTACCTTCCCCCTACTGAGCATGTGTCAGCAAATGGAGCAAAAAAATAAAGGGAACAATAGCTTATTTACAAACATGATTCCATAAAAGAGAGCAAATCGGAGAGACTAGGGTAAAACCTGTTCACAGTTCATAGGCCCAGAAGCCCAGAGTTCTTCTTTTTTTAAGGATTCTGTTACATATGTGAGTTGGAAAGAAATTCATGCTGCTATCTTGAGTCCATGGCTGTGTATTTATAACATACTTCTTTATTAGAGAATATCCTTAAAGTAATCACCAGTGTTAGTAGTGTGGTCCCTTTAGGTAGTTTCAAATATTATGAGGAGACTCAATTTATTCACATAGGAATTATGGTAAGAAATTTTCTTTGTTCTAAAAAGCAAGGGAAAAATATACATAACTGCTGGAAAAAGATTTATTATACATGGCAGCTTTTTATTGAATCAAGAAGAGTCTGACAAAGAAAGGGTGTTCTTAAATTAATTGGGATCTTTTATTATACAAATAAAGTTATTGAAGACACTTAAATGTAGAAGACTCACTAAAGAACCAAATAAGTTAAAATTGACACATACCTAATTAGCGTGTGTGTTTTATTTAATATGATCAGTCAGTAGGTCTCCATGGGCAACTCTAAATTAGGTTTCTGAGTTTTTATACAAATGTTTCTTTGAGAGAAATCAATACAGTCCTCTTCTGACTCTTACATCCTTTATTGCCCAGAACATCTCTCCTCTCTTCCTATATACTTGAAAATCTAAAGGAGGCCAAACTTCTGACATGAGAAAAATCCCAATCTTGCATTGTTTAGCTGTAGTATGCGATACAGGTCATTGCTAAACAGTGAGATGAAGAGGGCAAAGGTGACCTGAAGAATAGGCTCCAATATTCTTAAACTAGTCTTCCACAACTCACACATCGTTCACAACAAATATCATTGTCCTCTTAAGAATGATTGAAAAACATAACCATTTCTAGGCAACAGTATCTAGTGAGCACTTTAAAAAAATCATTCTAGATATCATGGAAATCCTGTTCGGAAAACACATTGAATTGTGGGTGATTTGATTAATAATCTTTTAGCTCTATTAATAACCTGTAGTTCAAAGAGAAATCTTCTGTTATGTTGGAAATTATAAAGGCTGACTGCCACTGTTAAGAAAGTACTAAAAAGCTATAAATACCGTAGGAGCAAAATGTCTTCCTTATATCTTAGCCCAATGCATGCAATTTTCTTGAATACTAATTTTGCACATAAGAACAAGAGTACCCCCTCTTTACTTGAGGACATCCTAATTAACATGTTTTTGCATATATCTACAATTCAAATTTGAATATTCCCATTCTATATTTGTAAGATAAGATAACTGCAACAACTGCTTTCAGTTTATTCAAACATAAATGTTTAGAATTGAGCACAACTGAATTATACAGGCTTAGTTTTGAACCACTTAAAGGAGGTACAATAGGAGGAAGCTGGCACATTATTAACTGATGAATCACATATTCTCCTGAGTTAAAAAAATCCTTCCACATCTATAAAACAGAGTATGATGCCATGCTGGGGAAACTGTTCTTCTTTCTTTTCCCATGAGTGATCACCCTCATGGCATACAGAAACCTGACTTCCCCCTATACATCCCTAAAATAGAAATTGTCCCAAGTACAAGATGTAGTCAAGGAAAACCAGACAAAAATTGGAGTTGTCCCTAGGCATTGCGGGTACCAAGTGCCCACATTAAGAGAATAATTACCCATAAAAATATTTTCTTTAGTAAGACAGTTCTTTCTGAGTTTTAGTATCAGCTTATCCATCTTTCTTTGAAATCAATATGTCTTCAAAGTCAGCAAACAATCTTTTTCTCTGGAGTGAATTTGATTTACTGTTTAACTGTTAAATAAATTTGATAATAAATTACATATGCATATATATATATATATTCCTATAACATCACTTAAAACAGTTATAATACTTTGAGAGGAAAGGGTAGCTAATTATGAACACATTTACTTCTTGAATTCAGATTTCTTCGGTGAAAATAATATGGTTTTAAGAATTTTTGGAGAAAAGTGATACATATATAATGTGTATGTACATATGTATGTGTGTATGTACACACACATACACACATATATATGTATATAAAATTCCTAAATTACTATGCCTTCAGTGAGTAAAGGATTAAATAGAACTTTTCATGGATGAACATATGTACTGAGCATAAACATGATAGAAAAATAACTATAATATCTAATATGGCAGAGAAGATTGGACTTGGCATCAGAAAGAACTGGACTCAGGTCTTAGCTATGTGGTCATGGGTAAATCAGTTAATCTTTCAATATCTACAGACAACTCTTTGAGACTATCAATTATAGAGGAACTGCTGATCTGAATTAGTGGAGGGAGTTAATGCACTGGGAAATTTCCTACACAAATGAAATTGGGATCATTACAGTTTCAGATCAAAAGGATAAGGAATAGGGACTGAACTGACCATTTCATTGGTGTAGGAAACCACCAGATGTGGAAACTGCCTCTACTAATGCATGTTGGCACTATCTCTGCAATGCATAGTCTCAGGGAATTGCCTAGAGCAACCAGAGGTTAATTGACTTGCCCAGGGTAACATAGTATGCATCTGAGTAGACTTGAACCCAGTTCTCCTTGTTTGTGAGGACACCTTTTTATCCACTATGCCATGATGATTTTATACATACATATATAATATACACACGTATATATTTGTATATGTAAATAATATATTTATACATATATGTGCATACACATGCATGTATACAGGTATATACACATATTTAGCACATATGTATAGATGTATATAAATTTATATATGTACATGGAAAATAGATAGAATTCAGTAAGCACTCTGAACTTTTTAAACCTTATTAGCTCAAAAGGTTGGATACAGCCAAGATAAGACCTATGTCTATACAACTGGTCAATTCAGTGAAAAAACAAAGTTTATCTTTTAAAAAAAAATTCAGTTATTCCTTTTTATTTTTATTGGTTCAGATCAGCCTATTTGCTGTCAAGGAGACTATGTAAGTTGAAACAAGGGATACAAACAATAATAAAATTCACTCTGATATAACACTTGCCTTTGTGTACACTGCCCAAGGAGAATATCTAAATAGGCAGCAAGGTTAATCATCATCAAAAGGCTTAAGCAATGATAAACCCTAAAATTACTCATCATAATCTTCACATTTGTTATTTCTGTTGGCCTCCACAGCAGGAATAACACTGGCATTTTATCATTTAGCTTTATTTTAAATTGCATATATCGTATATATTTTTTCTAAAATCTTTACACGGTGTAATTTTAGACACTTTATGGACATCTGTGGGGACTGACTTTAGAAAAATAAAACATATGTAAACAGATGCCATTTTCTGAGTTTTGAGAAAATCTGTAGTCTTGAGTTGCCAAAGAAGTGAAATATATATAATAATTATGGAATAGGGAAAATAAAAGCTCCTTCTTTAGGAGTTATAAGGGAACTTGAGTATTGAATAGCAAGCCCAGTAATTCATTTAAAAGTTTGAATAATATTCATGAGGTAATTCATCAACTTATAAGATGGTTTCAAGTGCTGTCACCTTTCATTGTCTTTAATAGAGGTTTTATCAGCACTTTTCTGATGTGACCTACAGAAATATATATATGTAAATATATACATATACACATACAAATATATATATTTGTTAGCTGTTGGAAGATTAGTTCCAAATAAACTAATTAAAAGTGAAATTTAAAAGAGTTTTAATTTTGGCATTACCGAAATGAAACCTGGGTGAAGTCTATAATATTTGATTTCTACTCAGCTATAAGTTTTATACTTATACTTTGGTTTTGCATTTCATTAAATATAACTTATTTTAATTTCCACCTTTGACACCCATACAAATACCAAAAAGCTCAATCCCATCTTTCAGGCCAAAGGGTCCACCTGGGACCTTCATGATTCCATTTGTCTGCATTGCTTAAATTAATCAAATAATCATATTTATACTTCACTTTCCTTTATGTACATGCCAATATTGAGGCTAGAAGGGAACTTAAGAGGTCAAGTCCAATCCTCTCATTTTACAGAATGGGAAACTTAGTGATAGAGAAGTTAAGTGATTTGTCCAAGGTGATTGAGATTTGAACCCAGATCCTCTGACACCAAATCTAATGGTCTTTCCAGTAATACTATATTACATCTCATATATATAATTCACAATTCAATAGTCATTTAGTAAGTGTCCAATATGTGCCAGGCACATAATTAGCTGCTTGAGATACAAAGACAAAATAAAATGGGTCCTATCATCAACGAGCTTACATCCTATTTGGAGAGAATAACATGTACACAGAAAATTGAAAACAAAATATATACCAAGTAAGCAATTTGAAAGAAAGGAATAAATGAGAAAAAAATGTTTTAGAGATAGAATTCACAAGACTTGACAATCGACAGGAGAGAAGAGGTAAGACAGAGTGAAAAGTTGGTGATAAGTTTGAATTCTGAACCTGGTTTACGGAAGGATGATGATATCTCAAAAGAAATTGAGAAATTAGAAAGAGAAGTGTTTGTGGTTTATTTTTAGAGAAAGACAATTAATTTTGTTTTGGACATGTTAATTTTGAGATTTGTGTGGTACATCCATTGGGAAATGTCTGATGCAGAACCAGAGTTCAGGAGGGATTCTAGGAATGTTTTTTTTTAAATTTCATTTTTAATAGTGTATATATGTGTGTGTACGCACATGCATGTGCACACGTGCTAAAGTCTGAGTTTTCCTACCTAATTCAGGTTGAAAGTACAGGGGCAACCGATGGGCCCAGTCCCACCCTGGTCAGTATGGAAATTTTATCTGCTCTATTTGCAACCTGGGCTGGTTCACCCCTTCTTAGGTACTTAGTGGTCTGACATTCTTGGGGGCTCACCATATTAACACCAAACTTAGTGTGGTTGCATGGTTGCCTTTGCTGATTTAAGCTTAGAACTCCTGAGCTCAATAGATTTGATAGCATGATCCTCTCTAGTAGCAGTGATTACAGTAGGGCATCACCATGCCTAGCCATGCTGTTTATATAGATATGGGGACTATATACACAGATATGATAACTGAGCTTATGGTAACTGATAACTGGTGAAAGGGAGGGAGAGAAAGGTAAGAAAGAAAGAAGAGGATCCAAGAGAGATACTAGATGTACACCTAATTTAGGGGGTGGTACGTGATGATGTTGTTGCAAAGAATACTGAGGAGTAGCCAGAGAGATAAGAGGAGAAGTGGAGAGAGTATCATGAAAACCTAGAGAGGATTGAATATTCCGTAGGAAAAGATGTTCAATAATCTCATCAAGTACTGCAGGGAGGCCAAGAAGGATATGACTATGAAAAAAGTCATTGGATTTGGCCATTAGTAAATTTGGAAAGAGAAATTTAGATTGAGTGATGCAATCAGAAGATAAAGGTTGGAAAAGTAAGAGGTGAGGAAGTGGAGGCAGTGAGTGTGAATAGCTTAGAAAAAGCACAGACAGTACATTGAGCTGTGAAAGGGAGGAGAGATGTTAGATGAGAGTTTCAGGGGATGGTAGAGTCAAATGAAGGAACTCTAAGGATGGACATGGACATGTTTGTGGTCAATGAGAAAGGAGATAGTAAATAAGGAGAGATTAAAGATTAGAGGGAGATGATTGTGGGGGCAAATCTGCTGAGAGGAGAGAAGGGATGGTACTAAGGGCACAAATAAAGGGACTGGACTTGTTGAGGAGAAGGATTGTCTTTTATCACATATTGGAGTGAAGAAGCAGAGAAACAGGGATACTATTAAGGAGCTTTGAGAAATATAGTAGGGAGCTCAAGGCAAGTGACCTCTATTACCTCAGTAAAGTAGGAGTTGAGGTCCTTGACTAAAAGAGAAACTGCAAGGAATGGTGCGGGAGGTTGGGGAGAGAAGGTAAGGTTTGGAACAACCACTGTGGGGAATTCAACATAGAATCATTCATGGAAGTGTAAAAGTATTGCCTTATGGCAGTGAGTACCCAACTAAGATTAGATAATAGAGATTTGTAGTGGTTCCATTCGGCAAGGTTGTATCTGCAATACTGTTCAGTAGCATTGTGAGTAAAAGCTGTGAAGGGAGATCGTGGGAATAATCCAGGGATGGCATTTGGCAAGGCATAGTTAGTAGACAGGACAAGGAAGCAAGGGATTTGTCAGCAGATGATGAAGTAAAATCGAATTGGTTAAATAAAGGTTCAAGAGCAGGATAGGGAAGTGCAGCCCGAGCAAGGCTGATGTGCTGGAAGAATTCGGAGCAATCAAATTACGAGAGATCATGATGAAGATACAGAACAGGACTGGAGAGGAATGAGGCACAGGGAGATCGGGATTGCTATTGATGGGTTACCTGGTTGACATGAATACACTCTATACTGATGTGCCTCCTAATCCATCCACACCTTTTTATCCTGCTTGGGTCTTGTCTTTGCCTTCTCATAAATCCTATACAGAGGATATAGCAATTGTGCTGAAGGCCCTTCTCTAAATCTTTTAATATTAATTGAGTACAAATGTAGCATTTGACCAGCCTGCCTCCTTTTCTCATCATACATTTCTTGGATGACATCTATTAGTCTGTCTCTTATACAAGTTGTCATTGGTAGTATGCTGCAATCTCCTTAGGCTTCCACTGCTGTTTCTGTTATCTGCAATTTTAATTCTAGCTGTATGACCATGAGTACAGTTTCCCCAGCTGTAAAAATAAGTATAATAATACTTCTACTACCTAACTCACAGGGTTGTTGTGAGGAAAGCTATGTGCAAACCTTAAAGAGGTAGGTATATGAGTTATTAAAACACCTTTTGCTGTTGTGGCGAGAACGACGATCATAAAATAATTATTTAACTTTTATGAGATTTTTCCAATTTTGCCTTTTAAAGAGAAAGGTGATTTTCCATTTGCCAAGCTGTAAGACCTCTTAATTTCATTGAAATGCTTTTTAGTTCTTATGTAGATATTTAGTGAAAATACACACATTGGGGCAGGAAGGTAGCACAGCAGATAGAACACTGGCCCTGAAGTTAGGAGGACCTGAGTTCAAATGTAGTCTCAGACATTTACTAGCTTTGTAATCCTGGGCAAGTCATTTAACTCTGATTGCCTCCAAAAAACCAAACCAAAACAAAAAAGCCCCAAACAAACAGAAAATACAAACATGTATGTGCTTATTAAGGTAGCTAACATAAGTTCAGCAAAAAATTTCAAACTAGTAACTAAAATTAGATATGTAAATACCTAATGTAGTATGTATAATCAAATGTTGGATAAATGCTTTGGTAAAGATATGTACTAAAGAATATTCATTTTGAGCATTTAAATATAGAGAATGCCTATTTTTAGCCAACGATAATACAGAAGCTTTTCCTTCCCCCTGAAGAGTAACGTATTTGGCAACAATAGAACACAGTTTTGAATGTGCAAGGTTGTCTGACATCAAAATCAGTGTGGAAACTGGGAACCCCAGATTTAGTATGGCATCAACAAGTGTTACTCCCCATATGTCATCATTGCTTCATTTAAATGCAACTTTATTTCATTAAGAAAAAAGGACTTTGTTGACTTTGAGAAATAAACTACTCATGTCCTTTTTAACTCTCCTTATATTTTTATGCAGTATTCATATGGGAAGTTCAGTTACCAGAAAAGACGCATGCACAAACAGGAAATCTAGCTTCAGTAAGAAGGTGTTTTTCTTCACACAATAGAGTTCAAAGATGTGTCATCATGTAATTTAGAGCTAAAAAGCAAGACCACTATTATTGTAGAGCACAAAAACCCTGTGCATTATAGCAGTTTACAATTATATCCTGACTTCTAAGCCTGTTAGAACTTGTTAAAGATCCCAACTCATACGACCTATACTTTTCTGGTTCCTAGTTTTCCATCAGTCAGAATGTTAAAGTGTTGGGGAAGGGTGAATTGTAGTGGTAGGATGAAGGCAGGAGTGATGATGAGGAAGGAAGAGGAGGTAAATGAATTTTTGGAAAGCAAATGGTAACATTTGCAGATTTAGTCAAATTGCTTTTGAAATCCCTTACTATTCTTAGTACTGCTTTTTGTCAGAAAGTAGCTACACGGCAAAGAATGAATTTCTATAAATGTCATGCATTAAGTTATATGTTCTATTTTTTGAAATTTGTCAAATCAGGTCATTGATTCAGAGAATGAATGCCAAGACATGGCAGATGAACCTTTATGCTACTGACATTAACAGGAAGCACTTTGGAAAAGTAGATTGACAAATATATGGACATAGGTCTTATATGGCAATGGTTTTAAAAACCATTGCCATATAAGACCTATGTCCATACACACACACACACACAGACACACGTATATATATACACACACACACACACACATACATGTATATATATATACACACACACACACACATACACACACATTATATATATATATATATATGTATATGTATATATATATATATATATATGTATATATAAAAACAACACGCCAAGCCACAGCAAAACTCAGTGTTGTATAAAAATATTTCCCTGGCACAAAATAAATGGGGGGTTGGGAAGAGGAGAAATGATTATAATTGAATGCCATTGAGAAACAAAGCCTTTAAAAATACTTAGATTTTTCCTGTCACATCAGAAAAACTCATTAGCACTCAGAGGAAAATCTATTCTGCCAAGGAAAGAACCTATCTGATAATCATTTAGTTGCATGATTTCCGACACAATTCAAACTTTTGGGTAATCCTGTTTACAGAACCCAGGCAATAAGTAAATTCTCATTTTCAGAAACAAAAAAAAAGATCCTTAAATGGTTTCAAAGATTTCTTGGACATCAGAGTGTTTAGAGAGACATAGAGTTTATGGGTAATGATTTAAGTTTAAGTGTATCAGAAACACATGGATTAAATTTCCCTTAAAAGACCCCTAGGTTTAAAATTGAAGAGCTAAAGTGCTGGCCAAAACACATGTTGGGGCCCAGCAAAGCCAAAACATGTTTTTAAAGATAGATTGAGTTGTCTTATGGACCCAAAGCTTGGCTGGGTTTCCCTTTCCCTTCTGATTAAGAACAGAAGGGTGCAACCTATCTGCTGCAAAACAAACCAGTTTACCTTCCTCTTTCTCTGACTGGTGAAAAGTCATACTTTTCAAAAAGTCCCCAATCTTTTAATGTACTATTAATTCTCTAAAAACAAATTACTTCGAAATTAAGAAACCATTCCATAAAGTCTTTTTTTTTTAATGACTAAAAAGTCCTCTTTTTCTCAATCACCTACTTTTAGTTTTGACCTTGGATCCTGGGTGCTATCTTAAACATTGATTATCAGAGGGAGTAAGTTCATTTTCAAAACAGGAAGAGGCCACCGATGTTAATATTCACAGTGCTTCATGATACATTATTTATTTGCATTTAAAATGGTAGGAAGAAATACAGTACATAATCTTCCTCTCCAACACAATGGTCTTCCTGAAGGCAAGCTAGCCTGGGCATTTTGAAGATTTTTTAAGACTAAAGGAAGCAAGTTAGCACACAACCTGTGTGCTTTTTATGCCTTGGAAAATAGATTGCCACACTGATTTGACTTATTTAAAGATACTTGAAACTAGCAAGGCAATGGAAGTCTTGAATTTCAGACAAGAATAACTACTTGGGAGGATTTCAGAGAGCTTTTTAAAGCTAGGGAAATGTTACAAAAAAGGAAGATTCACCCCAAATTATGAGAACTTGGAATATAAAAATCTAGACATAAACATGTAACAGAATTAGACACTTCTGATACTTTAAATAATTGCTTCAATTTGAGAAAAAGATACATAGGTTACATATGAAGAGAAATACAGGGAATTTGAACTTGACATGAGGAACATGAGCTTTATATATTTGAGTACTCAAGAAAATGTCTCCCAGGAGTGAAATACTACAGAATAACTTTTCTTTTCTTTTCTTTTTTTTTTTAAACTTCAATGAGCCTATGATTGTTTTTAAATGATTAAGCTAAAACACTGTTACAGACCGATTAGAACACATCATAGGAAGGACAGCAAGTACTTTAGCCCTATATGCTATTTGGTTAAGCAATCACCTCAGGGCCCTACTAACTTGTCTAGACAGAAAAGAAAGGGGGAAAGTGGAGGAAAAAGAGTAGAAGAAAGTAAGAGGAAAAAGAGAGGCAGTAGTTTGTTGTCATTGTTGTTGTTTTTAAGAAACGGAAGCAACAGATAAAAAAAGAGAAAATAAAATGGTTAATATGGTAGACAGTGGTACAATGGCTCTATCAGCATTCCCTTTAGATATGATCAGTACAATAAGCTGCCTGATTTATAAGAAAGGAAAATATTAATGATAAGGCTGTAAGTGTCTCAACCAAATCTCACTTGGCTGGGATTTCTCTTTGGGTTACAAAGAGACTAAACATTTTGAGAATGGAATAGCGGCTCCAGTGGTTTGGGGTCTTTGGAAATGTAGCCAGAGGATATTTGTTGACTTCTTTGACAACCCAAAAGCTGAGAGTGAGTGTGCCTCAGGCAAAAGCAAGCCTATCCCACTCCTACAATCCTGACTTTCGATATGGGACTAAAGGGTGACAGGAATCTTGATCTCCTTCCTAAACCATAGAAAACCCCGACTCCCATCTAATCTGTAGTGCTCTGACTATACAATGTGCCAAGGGGCAGAGAGTGAGAATGGACAACAGTATATACCAGTTGAAACATGATTTTCCAAGGGATACTTTCTCTAGTCTCTTTAGTGACATGAGCACTAAGATGCACACACATATTAACATATATAATATACATACATAAATTACCTACTTTATAGCAAATAGTCATATTGTTGCAGTAAACGAAGTAAAAAAAAACCCAGAAGCTTCCACAATCCATGTTTTTGTGCAGTTTTCACAGTCACTGGTGACAAATGACACATTCCTGATTATGTATTATTATAAAAATATATTTTGTTGGATCACAATGTTTTCTCATTTTTCAGCTCTGCTGCAAATCCAATACATATGATTTTCTTCCAATTAAACATTTTGCTGCTTATAAAAATGCTCTCTTTATTTAGCCCCTCAAAAACCAATTATAGCCAGGTTTTACTGAACACTTTTATTGTAACCAGTCCCAACTGGGATGTATTAACTAAACTGTAAAACACAACTAAAGAAATATCTGAGTTCTGGGTCTCTGATACAGTGATAGAGTACAAAATTACTCATGGCTCCTAAATTGATAATGGGAGCAGAAAGCCGTCCACATACAAAACTGTCTTCTGGCCAGCTGTGCTATAGATAGTGGATGTGAGAGAAGTGGATATGCCCTTTTCAGCCTTTCATTATTAGCTAGTCCACAGATCTAAATCTATCTCCAAATAGAAAAGGCCAAAACTTATCACCTTTATTGATGCTCTGTGAGAGATAGTATGATACAGAAGAAAACATATTGAGCTGAGATCAGAAGACCTGTGTTCTGCTTTTCCTTCTCCTTACCACTTAGTAGCTGTGTGGCTGACCTGGGGCAAGTCACTTAACCTCTCTGAGCATCAGTTTCCTCTTCTGCAAAACGAGGGAGGTTCCCTAGATGACTTCTAGTCCTAATCTTATGATCCTTTTCAATATTTTTCTGGACTCATGATTTCATCAATGTAGGAAACATCCACTGAGAAAATTCCCTCAGTCAATGCAGATCAGTTACTGTTCTGCAATTTAGTCTTAGATAGTTGCCTGGGGACGCTAAGAAAAGTTATGTGCAAGAAGTGGGCAAGCATCCAGGTTTTCCTGACTCCAGGGGTCAGCAGTTCACCATCACATGAGCTTATGGCTAAGTTGTAGTTCTTGTTATAAAAATGCCTTTTTATCAGTTATACAACTTGTGAAACATCTTCCTTTGCACAAACTTTAGCCTTCAGAATAGCACCAAATTAAAAAAAAAATCTAGTGCCATGTCTCCAGAGCACTGGGTGGATCATTTTTGGAATATTCATGTGAGGACATGGACCAAGAGTTGCACAGGATAAGAAGGTAGGGATGGATTAAACCTGGGGAGGAATTATTCTCATTAAGGAGATTGTAGATCCATTGAAATGCTGAAGAAGGGGGTGGGGGAAGAAAAGGGAACAAGCCTACTATGTGCTAAGTACTTTACAAATATTATGTCATTTGATCCACCCAGCAATTTAAGAAGTAGGCACTATTTTTATCTCCATTTTACAATTGAGGAAAAAGAGGTAGACAGAGGTTAGGTGACTTATCCAGGGTCATATTGCTAGTAAGTGAGACTGGAATTGAACTCAGGTCTTCTAGACTGCAGGCCAGCACTATCCACTGCATCATCTAGCTGCCAAGAATAGCAACTATAGTGAGGTTAAGAATGTTAAAATTAGGGGCAGTGAGGTGGCGCGAGAGATAGAGCTCCCACCTTGGAGTCAGGATAGGCCTGAGTTCAAATGTGACTGCAGATGCATGATGCCTACTAGCTGTGTGACCCTGGGCAAGTCACTTAACCTCAATTGCCTAACCCCCCCCCCCCAAAAGTTAAAATTTAAAGGTGAAATAGCGTGAAACTATACTGAAAAGTACTGATGTGTAGATCAGTTTTTGGTGGTTTTTTTTTTTTTGGTGAGGCAATTGAGGTTAAGTGACTTGCCCAGGGTCACACAGCTAGTAAGTGTCATGTGTCTGAGACTGCATTTGAACATAGATCCTTCTGACTCCAAGGCCAGAGCTCTATCCACTTTGCTACCTAGCTTCCCCTTAGATAGTTTTTTACTTCCAAGTGATAATCTAGGATCTTTCACAAGGAAATCATTTGAATCACCTGCCTTATTTTTAGACATGGAGGGGTGCAGGAAAGGAAACAAGCATTTATTAAGCTCCTACTATGTGCTATGCACTGTGCTGAGAGCTTTACAAAATTATCTCATTTAATTGATTGTTTATTGATCGATTAGAAAGGTATACAGCATATTCTGACCTATCTCTGAGTTTTTTTTTAAATTAAGTTTCCTAGTTCATCATGGTCCTATTCAATTAAACAAATATTTAGTGAGTGCCTACTATGTGCAAGGTGCTAAGGAATATATGAAGAAAAATGTCAGTCTCTGCCCTCATGGAGTTTCCAGTAGGGGAACTGAGACATGGACAAAAAACCAAACCAAACCAAACCAAACCAAAAACCAGTCCCAGTATACTACAGCGCAGCAGAGGACAACATAATTCAAGTGACGTGGTTCACACAGTTCACTTAGGCTACTTCAGATGAGGGGGAGGTCAAACATTCCAAAATATATAGTTGCTAGCAGCAGGATATAGTAAATAGCTGATTGTACTAGGAATCAGAAGGTATGGGTTCTATGTCTGTGTGTCACTTATTACTTGTGTGCCCCTGAGCAACCTCTCTCTGGGTTTCAGTTTCCTTATCTATAAGAAGAATGGGTTGGACTAAATGACCTCTGGCATTCCTTCCAGAGGAAGTAAGTATCTGAGACAGCTAGGTAGATAGAGCACTGGGCCTGGAGTCAGGAAGACCTGAGTTCTAATCCTGCCTTAGACACTTAACAGGTGTATGACTCTGAGCAAGGTACTTAACTTTTCTGCCTTAGTTTCCTCAACTGTAAAATGGGGATAAAAATACTTTCCAGGGTTGTTGTGAAATACAAACGAGATAATATTTATAAAGTGATTAGCACATAGTAGGTACTTTATTAAAGGCTTGTTTACTTCCTTTCTTGATAGTTCCACATCTATTACACTGTATTAGGTATTGTGAATTCCGTACATCAGTGAAATCACAGGTCAAGTACCCATCTCTATTACGTCTCTATATTTGGCAGTAATGTCATAGTAGAGAGAATGCTGGTCTCAAAACCAAGAACTTCTGGGTTCAAATTCCACCTCTGAGCCATACTAGATGTTTGACCCTGCATAAGTCACTTAATGTCTTAGTTCTCTGGGCAGTGCTCTAAGCCTATAAATTGCAGAAAAGGTACCAACTTGTTCTGATAGAGAGTTTTCCCTCATGTAGGAACTCCCTATATCAGTGAAATCATAAGTCCAGTCCCTATTTTTTTATGTGTTAAATGATTTATTTACATTTAAAAATATCCCATCCCTCTTTTTTTTTGCATTTAGTATTATTCTAAATGCTTACCTACACCAAGCATTCATAGACAAGATTCTTTTCATTTTACAATTTGTAAAATGAAGCCATTCTATTTTTATATTACAGTTATTTGAGTATGTGTCATATCCTTTTACTAGCCAGGTCATATCCTCCTACTGGTCTGTAAGCCCCATGAGGGCAGGTATTGTGTCTGTCTTATCTACACTTTCTATCACCTTTAGTGGCTATCACTGCATTAGTATTTAATATTACATATTTGTAGAATTGGAATTTGAATCCTACAATCTGTTATTTACCATTATCGCTAGATGAAAAGATCACTAAGGATAAGAACCTTATCTTTTAGATCCCCTCCCCCTGCTGGTCTAGCATGCTATCTGGCACACGCTGTGCTCAACAAATGTTTGCTAAATAAAACTATGCAAGAGTGTGACTGGCTAGGGATTCAGATGCATGCAGTCCACTCTACCACAAATTGGGGTTAACTAGAGAAGAAAGTCCAAGTCAAAACATTCCTGACTAACATGACATTAGTTAACAGTAACCATTATTATTCATTTGCTGCTATTATTACCTTCCTAAACCAGCTGATGACACTCTGCCCTGTCACAGAGAAAGCCACTGAAAAGGTGGCTAAGTCACTAAGGTACAAAGTTCCTTGGCCTGGGGATTCCTAGATTTACCTTCTTCCCCTTTATAAAGGAAACAACTGGAAACCTAGAAAAAGCGGGTATGAAAATGTACTCTGTCACATGAAGGCAGTGCTGAAAAAGAAAAAAAATCTGGAGAAGATTCTGGAAAAGGGTAGCTAGTTTTGATGAACGAAGGGACAGGCAGTGTCCTCCAAACCTGAGGTCAACAGAGCAGAAACTGGAAGAAAAAATGAGACTGTTGGACTTGGCAGAATCTCTGACAAACCAGAGGGTCTGAGATGAAGATGTATAGAGAGATGAGTGATAAGTAAATAGTGCTAAATAAAAAGAATGAAGCTAGAATAAACAATATTAAATAAAGCTTACTCTTTTCAAGTTCTGTGACTACTACTAGGTTTCAGTCAGGCTGCAAAGGCCACCCTCAAGCAAATATTCTCCTTCTTAAAGGAACCGCTCCTTCTGAGTTATTCAGTTTTACTTTGAAAGAAAAAAATGAGATTGGAGAAAATAACATTGATTTGAGTATAATATTTAGTTTTTCTACCAAAAAAATTGCCATTTTAAAATGGATCTCACTTGTAACTAATGGAATAATTTCCCATAGCTTTCTGATTCTAGGCTTTCTTAAGTAAAAAGGAGATATAGGATTATATATCAATAAAAATAATAGAAGAAATGATAGGTATAAAAAATAACAGAATAGCCCCTTTCAATTCTTTCCCCTTCCAATTTTATGCTTTAGCAAAGTAGCACCTTTTCTTTTGGGGAATAAATAGTCCTGTGAATATTAGCTATGAACATTTATTCCAACTTGGTCTACTTGATTTGGACCCTTTTGATCACTCAGATAAACCTACCAATGTTTGCTGAAGCATGTACATCTAATAACAGATGTACCCTTATGATGTTGCTTAAAGGAACAAAGCAAGTCCTACAAAAGGTAGGTTTTCTATGGAATGTAAGCTACATGCGGCAGACTCCAACTGTCAGAAGTAAAAGAAATTTAGGTTAACAACAAATCTGTTGCATTTTAAAGTTTGAACAGAATATTATCTTATGCACCTGTACATTTTATAAAAGAATAGACACATTTTGGGTACTGTGAGAAGTTCTAATGAATGCTATAAAGGATCTTGAATTGTCATCCCACAATTTAAAAAGCATAACATAAAAACACTGCAAATTAATTAAGAATAAAAATACAGAATATGAATACAAATGTTCTTCAGTTCTCTACTAGATCTGAATATGGAAGTTTCTGTGCTTGGATAAAATTCTATAAGCTTTGAGATAAAAAGAGGAAGGCTATATATCTGTAAATAATCCAGGCACCACTTACACTGTTTACATAAGAGCACAATTCATGTTCCAGTAGCACAGAAAAACATGACATGCATCATTTTTAGATAATCACTCTGCCTAAAAAAATTCATTAGTCAGCCATAACAGTTTTGCTGTAAAGGAAAATAATGTTTTATTGAATCCATTTGCATGGCAATATGCATGTGTCTGGATGATAGAAACTAAAAAGTAAGCCTTCAATGCAATGTTTAAAATGTGATCATTTCTTAAAACGGGGAGAGAGTAATCTAGAGTTCAATATATTCTTTGCAATGTCAGTTTTTACTATCACATCATATTCAATGCCCATCATATCTCGGCAATTAATGGATCCTGATTATTTTGCCTAAGAGAGTTGACAGTATTTCATTTTGCCAGAGTGCTCCTTCAAACATAAAACTGTGGGGAAAAAAAAGGTAAAATACACCAGCATAACTCTTCCTGCATGAGCATGGAAACAGTTTCCAACTGCCAAATTAGTAAGTGGATTTTTTTAAACCTAAAAGGTATGGTGCATGAAACCCAGCCTCGATATAGATTTCTGTGCTGTAGAAATGCTCAGTGGAATTACTTTCATTTATAAAATGCACAAAGTACCTGTCAATTATTGGAACAGTAACCATCTTTCTACCAATACCAGCAACAGTTGCCTGAATGCTAGCTATAAGCAATTTCTCTTTTCCGTATTCTAAGCAATGAATGACCTAAGGTATGACTGGAGACTGAGGAATTACTAATCGACACAAATGTGGTTTGCTGTAAAGAAATGGACAATTAAGACCCACACAGAAAGGTGTACACATGCACCTGCCCTTTCAAAGAATATCAAATCATAGTTTTGATATAAGGAAGGAGTCAGTTTTGCCCAGATATTCCCAGCATCGCCTGGGGTCATAGTGACTGCATCCCTTTGTAAAGGCTGAGTCAGATCACCAACTGAAACTTATCTATAGCCGTGGTGTACACACACACACACACACTCTCTCTCTCTCTCTCTCTCTCTCTCTCTCTCTCTCTCTCTCTCTCTCTCTCTCTCTCTCACACACACACACACACACACACACACATTCTCTTCACGGCCTCTCTCCCCACCCCTAGGTACAAGATCTAGTCCTGAGTTATTCAGCGAATCGTCCAGGGTGTCATCATCCCCCCCCCCCCACCCGAATGGTAAAAGAACAGTTTTTGCTTTCACCTTCATTCTGACAATATAACTTTAGCTTTTGACAACGAAGAACTCTTCTCCCTTCCCCTCCACCCTCCTCTAGCGATCCTTCTCCTTGCCCAATTCACCCAACACTCCTGTCTCACAAACAAAGAGAAGGCGCTGGGCGGGGGTGTATTTCGGAAGAGAGGTTCAAGTCTTTACCTGGAGGTGCCAGCGTCCGCACAGAGAAGCAGCTCAGGGGGTAAAAGACCACCCGCAGGCGTTCGCCCCGTCCCCTCCCCCCTCTGCTTTCGCAGCTGTTCAGCTGTCGTCCCGCATCTGGATTCCTCAGTCAAGCTGGTCTCCACTGCATCTGGACACAAAGGCGCTCGGGGCGGTGCGGAGGGGAGGGGGGTGCGGTGGGAGAGGAGGTGAGCGGCCCTCCCGGGTCACCTGGCAGCCTTGGCACAGAGCGAGCCAGCAAGCGCTCCTCCCCTCCTAGGTGCCTGGTGTCCGTTGCACTGTGGAAGCTCCCGAAGGCAAATCGCTGGTGCGAGGGCTCCCTCCGCCCCTTTCCACATGCGGTCCTGACCTGCCCGTGACTCACCCCGGCATCGGGTTCCGCGTGCGCTAGTGTGCGCCTCTGTGTGTGTGTGTGTGTGTGTGTGTGTGTGTGTGTGTGTGTGTGTGTGTGTTCGTGTTCGAGAGGGGCGGGGAGGTGCACTGTCCAACACTCCTCTTGCACGTGCCCCTTTTACTTTTCTCTCCTTTGGGGCCCAGAGCGCTGCAGAGCTGGGCACTAGTGCTGTCCAGACCCTGCTCAGCTCCTGGCTTCTTTGGGCGATCTCTTTTCCTCTTTTCCAGTAACCTTCGAGGAAAAGCGAAACTTTGTAGGTAAAGGAGTTCTCTCGCTCCCTCGTTCTCTTTCCTCCTCTGTTTTTCTCTCTCTCTGTTTCCTCCTCCTTTTTCTCCCTTACCCACCTCGATCGGCTTGGAGTTAGCACAGCTGGTAATAGGCAAGGTTGAGTCTCCCCCTCCTGGTATGCTTGTTGAGATTGCGGACAGAAGATCTCTCCCTCTCTCCCTCTCTCCCTCTCTTGCTCTCTCCCTCACTCTCTCCTCCTCTCCTCCCCACCCCTTCTCTGTCTCTGTCTTCGCCTCAGTGTCGCTGTGTCTCTATTTCTTTCCGTTTCTCTGCCTGTCTGTCTCTGCCTCTCTGTCTCTCCCTCTGTCTCTCCCTCTGTCTGTCTGTCATTCTTCCTGTCTCTCCCTGTCAGTCTTTCTCCCTCTCTGTCTCTCTCTTTTACACACACACACACATACTGCCCTAGTAATAAGCCAAACAATGCTTATCTCTCTAGTTTTTTCCAACTGTTCCATTAGCAGTCCAACACTGACCTAGGGGAGGGGATGGGGGTAGGGAAAGATTTGGGCACTACAGAAACAAGGAATTTATTGTCCTGGGGGTGGTGGATAGCCGAGTTGTTGCAACGGTTATATTATGCAACTCTTAGCCCCCACTGTAATAACTCTGATTTCAAGAAAGAAGAACAACATAAGTGCTTAACCGAGAGGAGACTCCAATTTCTTTTGCTTGCCTTCTCAGCAAAAAAACCCAGGATGATTAAATAACTAGGAAAATACCAATGAATCAGAAAAATGAAATTAAATTGTTGTCCACTAAAATCTTCTGATTTTTAAAGTGGGAACTTAAAGGTTACTGTTTTCCACTAATTGTGCAGTTGTGTCTTCAGTTTGCATACTTGATAAGAAGTATGCAAAAGTGGAGAGTGCATTGTGTATGGAGTCAGATGACACTATCTCTATCATTTAGTACCTTACAAGTCAATTGTCCTCTTTGGACCTCATTTTCCTTGTCTGTAAAATGTGTGGTTTGGACCAGACTACTTTTTCAGCTCTAAAGCTATGTACCTATGGTCTCTAAATAATATTGTATCCATAGATAAAGCAGGACCACCATTTGTCCTTCTGTAGAGAATCTGTCACTCATCTGGTGCATAAGGAGTAAATTAGGCAATAATATTAAGGATTGAGATTTATTTTCATCCATCAGTGTTGAATAGTGGAAAACTTGTTGGTTTTAAAGTCAGAGGACCTAGTTTCAGTACCCAGCTCTAAGAGTTACCAGTGTGACCTTGTTGAACAAATAGTAACTGTGTGATTTCTCTAAACCTTCATTTTCTCATCTACAAAGTAAGAAGGCTGGATTAAATTACTTCCAAGGTTCTTTCCACCTCTAAATCTGTGATACTTTGATTTAGATTTAAATTCTAGTTCTTTAAGGAAAAAAATGAATTCTTATACTTTGGTAAGTGAAAGCTAAACACCTCTTCACGGAAAAAGGATCTCTTCTTTAACGGCAAGGAAAAAGATGGTTTTATGATGTTTGTACCTCATACCTACCTCTGATTATTTTTCCCATCCCTCCCTCTACTCTCTTCACTGAAGATCATTAAAGAAAAGGAATTTGAGACACAGATTAAAAATCATGTAGTAATCTTTAGAAAGATGATGGAAATTATGTCCATAAAAGTTTATAATATCTTTACTTGTATAATGATAACATATACAGCAAGAATCAGCGATTCTTGTGTGAACTTAGTAGAATAACTTGCCCAGGATCATATAGCCAATAAGGATCAGAAGTGGGATTAGAACCCAGGTCTTCCTGATTCCAAACCCAGGATTCTATCTGCTCTGCTGGGCTGCATGCATGTGTGTGGAAGCATACATGTGCGCATGTGTGTCGCGAGTTTTTCACAACAAAAACTCTTCTCTTTCCCACCTTTCTCCCCTGTCCAGTGGGCTCTCTCCTTTCTCAATTCACTCTCCCACAATTCACTTTTCTCTTACAAAAACAAAGAGCAGCAGAAGGGGCAGGACACCCACTCACTCACCCACTCACCCACACACACACAGACACAGACACAGACACACACACACACACACACACATTTGTAATGTATATACACACACAACAAAAATTGAGGTACAGTTAGACCCCTTCATATAGTGGTGTTAGGTATTGATACCTATTTTGTAAAATAACTGTAGTGTACTATGGTTCTTCAGTCATGTTCTGAAAACATGATTTTACTGATATAACAATTTTTTTTTAACAATGAACCATGGTGTAATAGTATTCTGACTATGTTACATTGGTAGATTTTTTTTGTTTGCTATTTTGCAAAAGGGCATATTTCAACCATAATATAATATAGTACCCTATTAGAGTCAGAATGATTCAAATGAGACAAAGTAGAATTGGCTTTGCATGTACATTATTATCACAGAATAGGAAAGCCTGTCTCTACATAGCTATGAAAGTCAAGGCTAATAAACAATGAAATCCTATTTGAAATTTTCCTAATACATTGAAACCATAATTTTAAAATGACTATGATTAATATCGAACAGCATTACCTTACTAGTTCAGTTTAACTAACAGGATTCTATATCCATTAGTAGGCAATGAATAACACACTGAACAGGCTTTAGTTGTCCAGAGGTAAGATCAGAGATCTTTCTATTTCATGGTCTCCATAGCAACATACTAACTAGTTTCATTGCCTGTATTATATAGTTGCCTAAGGTTTATATACACAGACTTGGCAGGTATTTTGAGTTTCAGTGCCAGTGTATAAATACAAAAGAATCAAATTGCAGTTAAAGTAATAGAAATAGAAAATGGAGATGCTAATTAGGGAAAGGGGAAGGGAATAAACATTTATGTAGCATCCTACTTTGTGTTAGGTACTGTGCTAAGTGCTTTTACAAATATTATCTCATTTGATCTCCACAACAACCTTGTAAAGTAGATGTGATTATTATCCCCATTTTACAGTTGAGAAAACTGAGGTAGACAGAAGTTAAGTGACCTCCCCCGGTTCACATAGCTATTAAGTGTCTGAGGTCAGATCTGCACTCAGGTCTTCCTGACTTCTGACCTAGCACTCTATCTACCTCATACCAACTGCCCCTCTGGTAAGAAAAAAAAAAGATGTATAGGATAACCCATAACCAGTAACAAATTTCAGTACTGAAAATATGTTTCTAGTATTTACATTTTTAACATGTGTGTAACTAGACAATTTCGGTTTACTAAAAATGAATGCCAAAATCATAGTAAGTTATTTAAAAAAAGGAAAATCTCCAAATAGGAGAGAGTGTTGAAACCAAAATGCATATCATTAGATTGAAAACTCCTTGAGGGCAGGGACTGTCTTTTGCCTTTTTTTTTGTCTCCCCAGTGCCTAGCATAGTGCCTGGCTCTTAGTAGGTGCTTAATAAATGTTGATTGATTGACTGTTGTTTCCCATTGAGATAGACCTTGCCAGAAGAGAGATAGAAACAAATGCCTTAATTCCATAATTTGGAGTCAGAAAGAAATAGAAAACCTGAAGTATATAAGGTGAGCTGTGGAAGTCATGCAATCCAATGATGGTCTTGCAAAAATCATCCAAGATGGAACCTCTCTGTAATGGTGTTATTGGGGTTCATGCCATAGATGAGCTGACTCATAAAGAGTAACTGCAGATAAGAACAAGGAAAAGTCACCTTTCATGGGACTTCTCTCTATAGCATACAGTGTTATACTGTTATCTACTACTATTACTACTACTACTACTATACTACTACTACTACTACTACTACTACTACTACTACTACTACTACTACTACTACTACTACTACTACTACTACTACTACTACTGTATTCATCTTGAAGTTGGTCCAGTGCTTGATTCTGATCAGGAAAAGGGAATAATAGCAGGAACCCAGCTCTTTAAATATATTGGCCACATCCTTTCTCCTTCTCACTGTGTCAGAAGATGGGGTTCTATGGGCATTTCTCTGGTTTCCATCACAGGTCCAGGTCCTATTCCTTATGTTATATTTGCTTGTATAATAACTAGAATTGTGGTTTCATTGATAGATGGAATTCTTGGATGGGGAAATCCCTATCGCTGCAGATGGGCACCTTCTCTGCAGATTATAGTCTGGAGAACTGACTAGAGCACTGACAAGTAAAATGACTTTCCTAAGGGCAGACTCAGAGGTGGGCCAAGGACTCATCTTCCTGGCTCTAGGGCCAGCTTTGTATCCTGCATTATGGTGCCATACCTGGGTTTGAATACCAAAATTGAATACCAAAATTAATGCCTGTGTGACTTTGTCAGGTGCCTCTCCTTGTAAGGGCCTCAGTTTCTTCATCCTTAAAATGAGAGGATATATTTGATGACCTCTATGGTCCCTTCCAAGTGTAAGTTTACAATTCTATGAGTGTGTCTTGGTTATTCTTTTCTCTTCTGGACTGAACATAGGTCCTTCCTTAGGGCCTAATGAGTACTATATAGGATTTTACTATATGGGGCCAAATAGAAACACAACTGACATTTACTTAGTGCCTTGAAATTTGCAAGGTACTTTATGTGAACAGTTTCATTCCAGTCTTACAACAAATCTGTAAGAGAGATACCACAGGTATTGTCATCGCCATTTTACAGGTAAGGAACCTATTCTCAGAAAGGCTGTGACTTGCCCTTAGTCTCACATCTAGTAAATGTGTGAGGTGAGATTTGAATTCAAGTACTCCAAGTCTAGGACTCTATGCACCATATGACGCCATTTTTCTTCTAAATCTGGCTTGCGTGAAACCCAAATATAGTCTATAATTGGTATTTTTTTGGTCAGTGCCTTTGCAATGCTGGGTAAGTCCTTCCCTCCCCTCCTCTCCCCTCCCTTTCCCTTCCCTTTCCTTCCTTTCTTCTCCTTCCTTCCACCCTTTTTTTTCACTTTTATTTATTTTTTCTTCAATCTTTCCTTTTGTCTTCTTTCTTTCTTTTTCTTTCTTCCTTCTTTTCTTCCTTCCTTTCTTCCTTCTTTCCTTTACTCTTTCCTTCTTTTTTCCTTTCAAAAAGTTCTGATTTTATGGGTGCATCTTATGTTTGGAGTCAGCCTACATTTATATCTATATGCCATATTTACTGGAGAGGTGTAGTATGGTGTAGTGGTTAGGGAATTCACCTTAAAGCCTAGGTATGACCCTGGGCAATTTGTTTAACCTCTCAGTGTTCTAAGAATATAAGATTCAGAGAGGGTGTCTACTTGTATGAGTAGAAGGAGTTACCTTGACGGGATGTTCTCAAAAGCAATGAAATTATAGATTCAATTGTGATCCCTATAGTATATAAAGTGTTCACATGACTACTTTTGAAGAAAAAAAAAGCAAAGCAATCCTATAGAATATAAAGAATGCCTGAATATGATTAGAATTAAGTTTCTTATGTATAAATAAGGCTTTTCTGATTATTTTCACAAGTATATTATATGTAGTTGAAGTTATAAAAAGTAAAGCTTATATTTTGAAGTTATAATCTCGAAATGGCTCTCTGCTTGGTGTTTAAAGACCTTGGAGTTTAAAGAACTTAGTCCTGTTGGTTGGTACCTGGTTAACTTGGGCAAGTAACTTCTCCCTTCTGAGCCTTAGCATCCTCATTTGTAAAATGGGAATAATTATATTATAAACTATCTGCTTTTTGGGATTATTGTGAGGAAAAACACACACAAAAATCCGTTTCCATTCAGTTTCAGTGCAAGGTGCTGGACTGACATAATCTTGGAATGATAGTCTTCTGTGGTTAATCAGGAAGAGTACAGGTAGAAATAGAAAAAAAATCTTTTCACCCTTAATAAGATGCTTCCATTTCATTAGGGATTTAATTCATTTTCCTGACCAATCAATTTACATGCCTCTGCTGAAGCTATCTTAAAAGATACTGTCTTTGGGAAATGGTTCGATGTCCATTAAAAGTTAGGTAGTTGCTTTTCAGTTTCCTAGAGAAGAAATTCTAGGTCATGGATCCATCACACTTCCTGCTTTCCTTTCTCCTCCTTTTCTCCCAGCACAAATGACCTTGGTATCAACATTGCTATTGGGGGTTAAGCCTGAATCAGGCCAGTACCCTTTTAGTTTAGGGATGATGCCGGGAAGAAATGAGGCACTTGTAGGTCATTGAACAGTTAACAAGTTCAACAAGAATACAGTAGGGAAAGGAACAAAGATTTATTAAGCATCTACTATATGCCAGGCAGTGTGTTAAACACTTTACAAATATTATCCGATTTGATCATTTAGCTTTTACAGATGTGGCCTCTCTCTTCTCTTTATGGAAATGGGTCTTCTCAGCAGGGTAGGGTGTGGTGACCTGAGTAGTCTTCAGACATTCATCAAGAATGAAGTGCACTGAGGCCTGGGTCAAAGGAGACACAGATCAAGCCATGACCCACTGATGGGCTGATCAAGTCCTGGCTTTGTTGGTTTTGGGGAGAATCTTGCCTAACATATGGTGGGGGTAGGGTGGGGAGGGAGGAACCCTGGTAGATATTGATCTTATTACCACTCCCACACAGATAATATATACTGTTAGTTATGCCATTCAACCAGTGGTGACTATGACAGGATTAGATGGTAGTGGGAGGGCTGGTTTCCAACATAAGCCCCCATTATCCAAGCTGTCATTCTAGCTTTGGGCATTCTCTTTTGGGTAGTAGGGTGAGATAAGAGGATATTTAGCGGTGAGGAATGACTCATGTTTCGCACCCTTTTTTTGATGGGAGCTAGAGTGGCTTAGGCTGAAGAGCAATTATGGGGCAGAGCAGGATAATGGTATAGCAGCTTCAGAATTGCACTGAATCCTGTGGGACAAAAAGGAATAACAATTTTCCCTCTACTTTTTCATCACTCTTCCTCCAGATTGCTTTTTGCATCTATCTTCTCTCTCAGGGACCCTAAGGAGGGAGGGGGGACAAGAAGAGTAAATGGAGAAAAAAGAAAACATGAAAAATTAAGGGAGGAGGCCAAATTCCTTGAATGATGTTCTGGAATGGTTTTTCCCTGCACAGAAAAAGTAGATTAAAGTTTATTGTTGTTCAGTCATGTCCAACTCTTCATGACCCCATTTGGGATTTTTCTTGGCAAAGATACTGGAATGGATTGCCATTTCCTTCTCCAGATCATTTTTCAGACTGAAGCAAACAGGTTTAAGTGACTTGCCTAGGGTCACACAACTAGTAAGTGTCTGAGACCAAATTTGAACTCAGAAAAATGAATCTTCCTGACTTCAGGTGTGGTGCTCTATCCACTGCATCATCTGTCTAACTGCTGCTGGTTTAAAGTTACAGGCCTCTAATAAAGAACTGCAATGATGACCTTCCTTGCTCTTTGCCTTTCCCTCCAAATCCTCTCTTTTTCTTAACAGCCCAATTCTAGCTCCTACTTCTCATTTTTCTGTCCTTTATCCTTAGATGAGGAAGCATTCCAGGAAAAAAAAAATTAGGAAATCTAGCACTTATACACAGCACAAACTATTTCACAATTTGTTCATTTGTTCCCTCTCTTCATCTAAACTCTTTGCTACTAAGGTTAGAGATAGAGCCTAACTGGAGAACAACTCTCAGACAAAAAATAAATGTGTTTTCCTTGTTGACCAACATTTCTTTCTGGATGATACCCTTAAAAGATGTTTGTACACTTGATTACTGTGTAAATTCTGTTTCTTCCATCAGCTTGTTAGGTGTTTTGGGGGTAAGTTGCTCAACCCATGGCTCAGTTTATGTATGTATAAAACCAGTTTTACAGGATAATGAAAATGAATAAAAATACAAAAGGCGAATCAAAAGTTTAACAACCACATTTTATAACAAGAAGGGACCTGTCTCAGTGGTTTAAGTTCTCTTCTTAAGGAAAATATCCCATTTAATTCATGATGAATCCTCCTCTGTTCAATGTTGTATTTACAAGACATCTATTTCAGAGGTCTTGTATATGATTTATATGTCTTGTGTATGATTTAGTTTAGCTATTGACTTAGACATATCTGATTTCTACATTTTCTATTCCAGTAAGGATAACGAAGACTTTGCATTTAGGATGAGTTGGCCATCTGTTTCAGAGGAGGGAGTTTCCATACCAGAGAGTTCCTACTTTTACGAAATCGCAGATCTAGACCCAAATGAAAGAATAAAGAATTGTTAGGATTGTTGGTGGTCGTATGGCCAAAAATTAATGTGAGGGTTCAAAGTATAGCAATGTAAAATCCAACTGTCAAAAAAAAAGATTTGAACCTTTTCCTTGTTGGTCTTAGTGCCTCTGGAAATCAAATAATGTTTGGAAGATACCGATCATTATTATTGCTCTGATTATCAACTAAGTGCAATATATTCAGAAATATGAAAATGCTATTTGGTATCTAGTTAAAATGCTAGTTAATGCTAATTAAAGGGCTAGCAATTATATTTCACTTTGAGAATCAGCCTGGAGTAGTGGATAGATACTTGGGTTTAATTCCTTTCTATCACATACTGGTAGTTGTTGATCTGTATTGGTAGAGAGAGTTTCTTTACCAGGAATTCTTCATCCAAATGGTATCAGATTCAAGTAGAAAGGAGAGTCACTAAACCTCATATAAGGATCCCTGCTGCTGCATATTGATTGAGAAAACCACATATTAATATTATTTATATTCTATTGAATTTTAATTTATTTTGTTAAATATTTTGCAATTTCATCTCTGGTGAGCTATACTGGAAAGTGTTGCCATGTTTCTACACTTCTACCTTATGCCAATGAAATCATAGGTATGGACAAAAAGAAATAATAATTTTACTTTCATTTAGTTTCTTCTTTTCTTTTAATAGCCTCAGGATATGTCACATTATTGTTGCTAAATTTTCCCAACACTCAAGAGAGATGAGTAGCAACCTCAGACATTACCTGCCTTATAAATAAAGAATGGAGCATAGAGAAACTAGGTAATGAGTCAAATGTCATTCAGAAAGTAATTGATGATGCAAACTGCCCAGACTTCCCATTTCAGTGACTTAACTACCACAAACATTCTCAATTTACTTGGAGTAAAAAAAAAAACCCAAAAAGTAAACCAAAATACTCCCTAGGAGGAATAACGTTAATTTCTAAATATCTCTAAGCATAATTATTGTCAGTACTAATAAAATCGTGCTTGTAAATTTTTATTCTGCTCTTGAAGGAATGTACCAATTAAACAGAAGTGTGTAATAATTATTCACATCCCTGAACTAGGAAAAAAAATAAAACAAATCCTTTTATAAGCACACTCTTTAATGCTTAGTAAACTTTAGGATTTGGGCTGAGCTGCCAATAATAGCTATTAAAGCCTCCAAGTCAGCCCTAGCATAACGGCCAGAAAGGTGGACTCCCAGTCAGGAAGACTTGGATCCAAGTTCTGACCCTGATGAACACTGGCTGCATAATTCTGTGCAAGTCATTGAACCTCTCAGAGGCCCAAGGAAACTCTCTAAGAGTAATTGTTGATCTGTGTTGATAGAGGAGATTTCTTTACAAGGAGTCCTCTAAACCAATGAAATCAGAGATCTGGACCAGATACACAGAAGTATATACATACACACATACATGTATACATATATATGTATATGAATATACACACATACACATGTACATACACACACATATATAGATATACATGTATGTGTGTATGTATGTACATGTGTATGTGTGTATACACACATATACACATATATGTATATGAATATACACACATACACATGTACATACATACACAATGTATATCTATATATCTATATTTACAGATATTCGTATATAGTCACTGCATGCATGCACACATACACACACATATATATTCTTATGTATATATAGTCTCTGATATCTTCATGCTATCAAGTGAATTTTCACTCTAAAGAAGAAACAGATGCTTCTGTTTTTTATTTTTATTCTGATGTTAACATAGTTAGCACTGTGTCTACACAGCATGAAAAGAAATGGAGATCTGACAGTTTTCTCTTTAACCAGATCAATGTAGACAGTCCAATCCGAAAATGTAGGACTCCAAATTGATTTTGGTGTGCTTGAATTGCCTGTCTTGGCTATCAACATTAATCCGATTAACCAGATAATTAACCAAATGTAACAACTAAATCTGACAAAAAAAAAGACTCATATGAATGAACACTTCCTCAGACTACAAGCATCAACCATTAAGTTTTAAACATTTTAAAATCCCTGACCTTGCAGTATGATATAGGACACATTAAGAAATACATTCCAGATTTGAAACCCAGTTTTGGTTTGGGGGAGTGGTCTCTTATTGATGTAATAGGACTGTATTGAGTGTGTATTTCCCATCTGACTTGATTTCCCATGATGCCAGATTGTGGTTGCCAGAAGTGAAATCTCATGAAATGTGTGGAATTTTGCCATGGGGTTTGGAGATGGTGAAAGAGGAAGCCATATGGAGTCTCGAAAGGCACTGTTCAGGAGTCTAGCAATTCTGGGGTATTCCTGAGGCCCACAGAGCAAGAAAAGGAGTTCCTGAGTTAATACGGTTGGGGAGCCAAACTGAGGAAGCTTCATGTCATGGGATGTTGGCCATCTGCTTAGCAGAGATATCTACATTGCAGGCTATGTTTCTTATATTCTGCTTCCAGAATCTGGAAACCACAACTCAGTTGGAGAGCCCAACTGCTTCCAGAGCCCAGAAGCCCAAATCAATGTAGAAAGTGGGCAGAAGTGTGCTGATAAATGTTTGACAACTGACTCTTAAACAAAATAGGCATAACAACACCTTTAAGTTTAATCTGCTGTAAACATTTTCTCTGCTTTCAACAAAACAATAAAATAAGTCCTGATTCGTAGCATTTGCTGATTTCTGGGGTGTAAATGTTTCCAGTGAAAATTTGACAATGGGCTCTTATGAGAATGGTTTGATTTGGCTCTTGCAGATCCCTGAAAGCAGGGCTCTGTGCCTGGGTGAAACCAGTTGTGGTACAACTTTCCCACTCCCTCAGTGGCTGGAAAGAGGTACAGAATAATCGAATAATTCCCACCCAGTTCAGCAGTGTAAGAGGCAATTTCTTTACCCTGGTGTATGAATCTCTGGAAAGACTGGTTCTAGAATCCTCTTTCCCCCATTTTATCCCTTCCTGTCTGCTTCTATTTACTGGGGGATTGGGGAGGGTTTAGGGGAACAGACGATAATCCCTCAGGAACACATGTGGAAATTTTTTCTATCCCTTTGTTCATTGCTTAACATGGACTTCCTCTGTGTAATTTGGTCTACTCCAAATTCTCTTTTCATCTTCATTTTGTTCATGGCATTTTTATTTCCTTGGTAGCATATTGGGTATTATCATTTTAGGGTCAAAATGTTATCAGTGGAGAAAATAATTTTTATAAGAACCTCGACAGATCCTTTACTTTTGAAATTTGCTCGTTATCCTCCTTTTATATGAAGCAAAGAAGCTTTTACACAGAAATATTTACTCCAAAGGTATGATCACAAATATGTAAATTTATTCCCCCAACATATAGGAGGCATAATCTCCCCTCTTCCCTTATACCTAAGTCCATTGTGAGGGGGAAGGGCATTAGGTTTATAGTTTAGTTCAGTTACTTTAGAGCACAGTCCCATTTCCAAGATCCAAACCCTCATCTGGTTTGAGCCCTAGGCATCCTGGCTTCTCAGAGTTTCTATGCCAGATTGGCTGGCTGCACCATCCCACTTGCAATCCTGGTTCCAAGGTTGCCATGGCTTTAACTTTTGGTCCTTTCCAGGATCACCTCCAGGGACTGTCTGACTTTTTTGTACAGTGAATACAGTGTTAGACTTGGAGTCAGAAAAACCAGATACTGCCTCAGATACTCATGAGCTGTGTGACTCTGGTTAAGTCATTTAACTGCTACAACTCTCCATTTTCTCATCTGTAAAATGGAGATAATACAGAACTCATTTATCAAGAATGTTGTGGGGATCAAATCATATCATAGACATAGAATACTTTTGTTGTTGTCATTCAGCCGTTTTTCAGTTGTGTCTAACACTTTGTGACCCCATTTGGGGTTTTCTTGGCAAAGATATTGGAGTGGTTTGCCATTTTCTTCTCCAGCTCGTTTTACAGATGAGGAAACTGTGAAAGGAAAGTACTTTGCAAACATTAAAATGCTGTATGTTAGCTATTACTACTACTACTACTACTACTACTACTACTACTACTACTACTACCTGGGACACAATGCTTTATAAGTACTTTTTCATTCATTGCTTATTATCCTCTGTAATATTTTAAAAGGGGCTTATTTTGTAGACTGGTATTATGCTTACATCCTGGACCACCCCTCAAACATGGGTCCTATGCAAGCTACCCCAGGTTTGATGTGGGCATTGGATCAGAATCTATCAAACACACACACACATACACACACACACACACACACACACACACACACACACACACAGAACTCATGTGTCCCAAATGTCATTCCTTATAACAGAACAACTAGAGGATGTATTATTTCAAAACAAAAGACATTTAATTAAACACAATAGCAAAATAATTGACAAGCAACTCCCCCACCTCCCCCACCATATACAATCCCTCAGATTCCATGCCACAGCTGAAAGACAGACTGATCCTTCCCCTACTGCTTCCTCCCTTCCCTACAGTGAACATATAGAGAATGCTATATTATTGCTTGTGTTCCTAGGCCAGTGTCCCGGTTGGAATCAGTGGCCTCCCTGTCTTAGTCTGCTTCTAAGGTATTGTGACTGAGTTAGATGCTCATTGCTGTTGGTGCATCCCCACATTGCTGCTGGTATCATTTTCTGGTTTTGGAGAGTTAATTGATGTTTTACAAGGAAATTGAGGCCCACAGACAGGGCTACACAAGTGACCTGGGAAGAGCCAGGATTTAAACCTAAACCTTGACTTTAAATCCAATATCCATTCCACTGTGCTGTGAATTCTAATATGGCATATTCTCTCCTTTCCCTCCCATCATTTTGCAAAGCTCCTATCATTTCTGCTTCAGCAAATAATTATTTCTCATTGGTCAGAATGAGGCCCAGGATAACAGTTCTCCTTGTTGTTTCCTCTATCTTTTGAAGAATAAAATTATCATTAAAGGTAGTCAAGAATTTATCAATTCCTATTTTTAGCAGAGAGAAATTTCCAAGTTGGTAATCTCTTTCTGGAACTCATTGTCTACTTCCTCCTTTCTGGGTGATATGATGAATATCCACTGTATCTAATATGTTTCTCCCTCCATCAAATGATATTGCATCCTACATGAGTCTAGGAATTTATAATAATTTGGGTTGTAGGGTTGAGTTAGGACAAGTGGTCTTGAGATGTCTGGATACACATATTTTGACAACTTTCTTAATTTCTATGTAGGTGATATAGTGGATAGAATACTGGGCTTGAAGTCAGGAAGGCCTGAGTTCAAATCCAACCTCAGATATTAGCTGTGTGACCCTGGGCAAATCGCTTAACTCCATTTGCCTCAGTTTCCTCATCTGTAAAATTAGCTGGAGAAAGAAATGGTAAACACTCCAATACCTTTGCCAAGGAAACCTCAAATGGGGTCGCAAAGAATGGACATGTCTAAAATGACACAACAACAAAAAATATTTTCTAGTTCTAGTATACCTTATCTTTCCACTTTTTAAAGTCAAGCCTAGGTACCAAATACTCCATGAATCCTACCTGGACACTCCTCCCCCTGGCCAAGATTAGCATCTCCATCCTCAGATTTCTCATCATAATTTATTTGTACTTTTCCTACCCATAGGTCTCTAATTTTAAAAAATCATTTTTTATATCTGTCATCTTTTCAAAAAGAAAGATGTAAGAAAGGCAGAGTGTTCAGAGTCAGAAAACCTGGATGTGAATACCAGCTCTGCCACTTAGCTAGGTTACCATTTAATTTCTCTAAGTTTCTATTTCCTCTGCAGTTAAATGTTACTAATAGTGTAATACCTACTTCACTTTAGAAAAGCACTTTCTAAACTGTAAAGTGTTCTCTATACACATATATCTTCATACCTCTATATTTATACCTAGGTCTGTCTATGTACTTTTGTTATTCTAAGGTCCTTGAGGGTAAAGACTGTTTTAGCTAGTTCATCCTTCTTTGTATTTCCAGTACCCAGCACAGAGTTTTAGATTTGAGTAGGTACTTAGTAAATATTTGTTGAAATAAAATTAATTTAATATAGGAAATATCATATTGGGTTAAGCCAATGGTCCATCCAGCATAGTCTCCTATCTCTTTTAATGACAACAGAGAACTTTTTTTTTTTATAAAAGAGCCTGATTGTCTGTCATGATTCCATAATCAAAATTCCTAAAAGGTCAAGCAAGGATGGACTAAGATATCTTAAGAAGGCTATTCCTATCCCCCAACACCCTACTGCTATCTGGGGTTCTCGCTGCTGAATTGCTTTCTGCTGGTTCTTTGCTTCCATCTGCTGGTGACCTTCTGAGCTGTACTGTTATGGATTCTTCTTATCAGGACAGGGAGTGAGTCACAATCCTTCTTAGCCAATAGCCACAGAGATTATTTTGACTACTTGGTGAATCAGAGTCAAACCTCCTGCCAGGAAGCCAACAAAAGATCTTAAGATAGGTTTGATTCTGACTTTTCAACATCTTTGCCTCTGCCTTAGCTTCCTAAGCTTAGGTAGAGCTGGAGACATTTGTCTTATCATCTTACAAGCACCAATCTTGCTGGGTTTCCTACTTCTTTCAATGCTATGTCTCACTTCCTGGGAACTAGTTCCAGTGTTTGTTGACTAAGGTGATTTTCTAGGCTCTTTTGACCTCTTCCTTGAGGTGACTGATTGATAATTGGCTAAATTTCCTCAGAGTATGGTGATAGTCTATTTCAAAGTCTATTCTTCTATATATTTATGATTTTTCAGTATCAACATCTTGTTTAAGTAGGTTTAGGATGGAGTTATTTTAGTTGCACAATATGTTGTCTGCCTTCTCTTTTTTTTATTCTGTCTTCTAATTTGTTGTTGATTGTCTGTACTCTAGTAAGTCCATGGTCTGATTATAGACATGTAGCTGATTTAGATGATTCCCTCATCAGTAGCAAGTTGTTTCCTATCTGTTAGAATACAATCAATTTCATTTTCAGAGAGAGTAAGATTATTTTTTGCTTTCTATGTCCATTAACTGCTAGCTGTATTTATGAAGAAAACATTTATAGTATGTAAGTGTGAATAGTCTACAAGCTTTTTATACTGTTTTTATTTTCTCCTTGGCCCTGATTTTTAACATTTTCACCATCCTGTCTATGCTCACCTTTGCATTCAACTCACAAGGTATTAAATCAGACGCTGGTTTAATTTTGAGGATCTCATAAATATTCTTCATAGAATATCTCTACTACCTAGCACCTGCAATAGATTTTGTTACTTAAATCATAGTTATCTTTATAAATGATATTTTTCAAATTAAAGTTTTATTTTTTTCAATGATTAAGCATTTTTTCTCCTTCCCATTGTTCTACCGCCTGAAAAAAAGAAAAAAAATTGTAATAAATAAGCATAGTCATGCAAAATAAATTCTTATATTGGCCTTGTCCAAAAACATGTGTCTCATTCTACATATTAATTCATCATCTCTTTGTCAGTAGCTGGGTATCATTCTTCTTCATCATACCTCTGGAATTATGGTTGATTGATCATAGTTGTTAAGTCTTTTCAGATTTATTTTTACAATATTGATGTGATAGCATAAATTGTTCCTCTGGTTTTGGTCACTTCATTCTGGCTCAGGTCATGCAAGTCTCCCCAGGTTTTTCAAATCTATCTAATTGACTTACAGCATAATTGTATTCCATTACTTTTATGCATTGTAATTTGTTCAGACATTCCTTTAGTTTCTAGTTCTCTGCCACAGGACTTCTATAAATATTTTCATATATATATATTATATATACATACACACACACACATATATATATACATACACACACACACACACACACACACACACACATATATATATATACACACACATATATACATATATACATTTCCTTCTTTGATCTTTTTGGAGCCACAACACTCTTAACATTTTTTATTATGAGATATTCCATAAAATGATATTTCTTGTTTGGACACATGATAAAAATTTCTCCTTCAACTGCTCTATGTATCTTCACAAGGAGAACCTGTGGGTCATCCTTCAATTTAGCTACAATTTCCCCTTTTCTTCTGGCTTTATTTGTTAGCAAGAATTTCAAGATTGATGTAATTCAGAACTTTCAGTAATGTGTCCATTCAGTGGTCTTTGGGCAAGGATCTCATATTTGGGGAACTAAGTTTGTGTTTGTCAATAATTTAAAAACAGTGAGATTCTTACTTAACATTGTCTGCCTTTTTTCCTGGCATTTTGTCATCATCCAGGCAGCAGCAGAAGGTTGCACCGGACTAATGGTTATTCTGTATTTCTCTTTGTTTTGGGGTTCCCTTGGCCAAAAAATTTATTATCATGTAGGTCATCTTTAGGCCAGTTAGGCTATTCCTTGTAAATAAGAGATAATTCATTACCAAGAGAATATTGTAAATCTTTCCAGTATGGAGCTAGTGATCCCATTCTGCTGGCAGACAATGTCACCTTCACACTACAATGAGGCAACAGAATGAGACGTTGTGGAGAACTCTTGTATGTGTGTTGTTAAAATATAGGATCATAAGAGAGTTTTGTTTTTTAAGTCATATGGTTTTCTTTTTGTGTTTTTCTCCTTTTCTTCTCATGCTGTATGCGGTAGAGAGATGGCCTTGAAGTCAGGAAGACTTGAGTTCAAGTCCTGCTTCTGATAGGTACTGGTTATGGGGCCTTTGAGAAGTCACTGAAAGTCTCAGTTCTCTAGGCAATTCTCTACGGCTCTAGAAATTGTAGAGAAGGGAGTGACCTGCAATGATGGAGTGAGTCTTCTTAGCTGGGAGTTCTCTTTAACCAATGAAATCACAAGTCCAGTCCCCATCCCTTACTTCCTTATTATAACTATTTTTTATTAAAGTCAGAATGTTATTTTGAGAACCTCCAATACTTTTTGAGGCATATCCTTTTAAATAATCTCTCCCATGAGGCCATAACTATTTTTTTCTCTGTTTTTTTTTAATCTGCTTTTCAGAGTTCTAAGATATGTCTGACTATGCTCAGAATTTTCCTTCTTTCTTGTTATGAATTCCAAGATGGAGTGGTAATTTTCTACTGAGATTCTTGATCCCTTTGCTTTATCAACCAGTTCTTTGTTGGCTAGAAGTGAGTACAGAATAGTAATTTCTCTCACTATTTCCAGTGTCTTTAGGGTGATGAAATTATTATCAAGGCAAAAATGTATTGGATGTCTGAGTTTTAGTGGTTTCATGCTTCTGAAATACGTAAGGATATCTGATATTCTTCATCACTATCGTATCGTGATATTATACAAGTCTTTCAATTTGTATTAGGAAAACATCATATATGTGTACTATCTAATTAGATGCGTTTTAGTATAGCAAAATTGTATCACTTCTATCTCTTTCATTTTATCTTCACTTACATGCTTTCTACTCTCAGGTTCATGGCTTTTCAAACACGTATAAACTCCTTTTCCATACAATGATACTACCTCTTTCTTTCTCCTAGAAGTTTCTTCTGATATAGGTATATTCTACTATTACAGGATTCTAGTCATAATCCCCTCCCACAACATTTTGATGATATCTATAGAATTACATTTATCATCTAAGATTAACATTTCAAGTTTACTTTGTTAATTTTGTATATTCCATTTGTTTGTATACAAATAACTGAGGTAATTATGTATTATTCCTGGTGTTCCTCATTTTTATTCTCTGAGAGCGACTTGGTACTTTCTCCGTGATCCTTTTTTATTGCTGTCCTCTAAAGGATTTTGATAACTTTTTGTTCCACATTCTCCCAACCCTTAAAATTTTCTGTCCCTTCCAAGAGCCTTCCTCTGTCACAATCAAAAACACTGAATTAGAATCAACTGACATAGAAACATATCTGACAGCATGTGGTACACACCTTGCCTGTTACCTGCAACCTCTCTGAAATATAATCATTGATTCTTTTGTGATACAATTGTAAATTCTGGAGAAAAAAGATGTACTTGTTAGACCTGTTGTTGTTTAGCCATTTTCAATAATGTCCAACTCTTCACGACTGCATTTGGGCTTTTCTTGGTAAAGATACTGGAGTGGTTTGCCATTTCCTTCTTTAGCTCATTTTACAGATGAGAAAACAGGCAAACAGGGTTAAGTGACTTGCCCAGGGTCACCCAGCTAGTAAGTATCTGAGATCAGATTTGAACTCAGGAAGATGGGTCTTCCTGACTCCAGGCATGGCATTCTATCTACTGACCTAGCTGCCCCAGGATGATGAATTAGAGGTGGACAATAAGATTCTTTTCACTTTTAGGTAAGACCCATCAATAACTTGGCTTTATTTTTCTTGTGGTGGTTCTGCCTGCCTCAATCCTCTTCTTGCTCCAATCCACCCTCCATTCAGCCATAAAGTTATTTTCCTAAAGGGCATGTCTGACCTTGTCATCCTCTCTACTCCATAAACTCCAGTGGCTTCCTTTTGCCTGTGGGACTAAATTCAAAATGCTATTTGATACTCAAAACCCTTCATAAACTAGTACCCTCCTACCTTTCCAGTCTTCCTGTGCCTTACCTCCCCACCACGTACTCTTTGATCCAGTGACACTGGCCTCTTGGCCATTCCATGAACAAGGTATTCCATCTCTTGGCTCCAGGTATTTTCTCTGGCTGTCCTCCATGCCCAGAATGCTTTCCCTCCTCTACTTGGTCTACTGGCCAGTTCTGGTTGGGCAATGCTCTTTTTTCCTTCCTTCCTTCCTTCTTTCCTTCCTTCCTTCTTTCCTTCTTTCTTTCTTTCTTTCTTCTTTCTTTCTTTCTTTCTTTCTTTCTTTCTTTCTTTCTTTCTTTCTTTCTTTCTTTCTTTCTCTCTTTCTCTCTTTCTCTCTTTCTCTCTTTCTCTCTTTCTTTCTTTCCTTCCTTCCTTCCTTCCATCTTTCCTTCCCTCCCTCCTTCCTTCCTTCTTTCCTTCCTCTTCTCCCTGTGTCCACATGGGGAATCATACCCTTATATGTGGGTGCTCTCCCCAAAGGAATATAAATTTTAATCACTAAAACTTTGCAAGATATCTTAGGGTTTGGGGCTAGTTTTTTTCCTCTTTCCTACTTATTTATTCTATTTTTTAAAAATTGGAACAATTAACTCTTTTGTCCCATACAGTTTCATTTGTGATTTCTTGAAATAGAGTTTTGGAAAGCCAGGCTTTGATAAAGCTCATTGGGATTCAAATGGAACTGCTTGACTATGCCTTAAATCTAAATACTGTAGCTCTCACTAATTGGCCAAGAATAGGTCCCAGTCAAAACCTTTCTGGGTCATTTTTTTTTGGGTTTTGATGTCTCAGAGTGAGTGTAAATAGCAGTTGTTTCTGTTCTGCCCATAAACCCTGAGGGTCTTTCCCTCTTTTTTTTTTTGTAGAGGGAGGCAAACTAGGCCATCTTTTGCCTCATTTCTTACCTAGCCTTAAATCACTGAATCACTGAATGGATGATTCAGACAGCCTCAGACAGACTGAGACCTGGGAAAGATCTTAGCCTAGAAAGGCCAAGGTTTCCTCTCTGCATCTGGGGCCATCTCCAGATGTCCTGACCTTTGTCTTGCCACTGGACTCAGATGACTTTGGAGGAGAGAGTGAAACTGATGATTTTGCACAGCGCTGCCTTACTTAAATCCACTTGCAAATCAATACATAATCCTGATGTCACTGGTCCTCTTTGAGAAGGAAGAACAATTGTCCACTGACCTCTTGAGTTTCCTTTAAGTCCTAATTAAAATCCCTTTTACTAGAAGGCTTGCCCAACCCCTGTTGATTTTAGTGTTTTCTTTCTGTTAATTACTTCCTATTTATCGGGTATGTGACTTGCTTTGTACATATTTGTTAAGTTCCTTGAAAGCAAGGACCGTCTTTTGCCTCTTTTTGAATCTCCAGTTCTTGCATAGTGCCTGGCACATAATAAGTGCTTAATAAATGTTTATTGACTGAGTGCTTGAAACAATATACTCTATGGTATTTAGTTTTACATATTTATCTGGACATTTCCCTTCCCTCTTAAGTCTTAGTCTGACCCTTTTTATTGGTCTAGTGAATCTCATACCAAACAAGTTTTTTCCCTGTCTCTGTGTGAGATGTATTCTTTTGATGGAACCTCTATTCCTAGCCAACTGTTCACTTATCATATCCTTTTCTCTTTTTTGAAATCAGGACTTTCAACTTCAAGAGTTGAAAATACTATTTCTTCTCCCAATTCCTTCAACTTCCTCTCTGGAGACTCCAAAGTCACCAAAAATACAATACAGGTATCTTCTATCAAATATAATTCATAGTTCCTCTTTGAATCAGTAGAATTCCCATAAATTGTTATTAATCAATCAGCTAACAAGTATTTACAAATATTAACCTATCATTGGGGGAGGTGTTATGGGGTCCAAAAAATATGGCACAGTAGGCTTTGTATGAGCTTATAATCTAATTGATGAGATGATATGCTAACATTTGATTATATGTCTGTTGATTTTCTGTTATGTGACCCTTTGCTTCCTTCACCTCCCTCACCCTGTTGACTGCTTCCCATATACCTTACTTCTTCTTAGTACTTCCACCAGAAGGAAGATAGGAAGCAGAGTGATAAAGTGTGACAAATCATTCAACAATGCTGTTTAGATGCTCTCAGAAAAGATTTAGTTAGAAGGAAGAAAATAGGACTGATAACTGCAATGAATTTTGAGGATACCTTTAAGGTCACAGGGAAGAACTAGTAGCAAATTCATGAATTGTGCCTCTTTACACTCAAATGAAAGATTATACATCTCTTACTGGTCATGGAAGCTACTCTGAGCAAGGCAGGATGCCTTCATCAGGACAGAAGTACTGAGAGTAGGAATGTAAAGAAAAACAATCTTAATGAAATAATTCCTATTTTACTCTAACACTCATGCACTTGAACTTGCTCTGTTTTATTTAGAACATATGCCAAGTACCAGTGTAAAATTTTTACAGGAAAGTCAATAGATAAAAGGTAGGCTGGATCTCCTGCTTTATTATATACTTGTAAGGAGGTAAAGGTGGTGGTGTCCTATGTGTAGCATAACTGTGTATGGCAAAGTATGAGTGTGCTACCTATGAGTGTGAGATGAGGGAAAGTCCTGGTTCTGTGGAACACAGTTATTCTATGGGAGGCTGGCCTCAAGAGCTTATCTCGGGTCTAGGAATACGATTATAAAATTATGCGTTTCTGTCTATTGGCTCTCTTGTTCATGGGGGAACTTGTGCTCACCTAAGGGTATGACATTAATATATTTTCCTAGCTTACAGAACTTCCATATGGAATCAATGTCCACTCTGTCTTTAGCTTACTTCTTTACCTTTACTTGACCTTCTTTACCTTACTTCTCAGCCCAAGCTAAAGTGGGGATATATCTCCTGTCCTTAAGGGATGAAACCCTCTCCTGAAATCTCTACCCACATCAGCATTAATCATACCAGACAAGAAGTTGGTTGCTGTTGTATTTTATAACTGGACACAGGGCATACATGACAATGCAAATTGAGGGAAGAGAGGAAATAGTTGGAAGATAAACAGCATAAATGAACACTGGACCTTTGCTCCAGTTGTAGGTCAGACTTTGGCTTCTCTTTCTGTGTCTTCTTACTCTAAAGAAGGAAGCATATTGGGGCCAGTAGCAAGCATCTCACTGATTCTACGTTCCATTAACTTTGCATCTCATCTAACCAGAGTTTTGTGGGATGGAGAAAGGGAACTAGCTTTTAGAAATCAGATGTTGCTTAACTCCATCAGTGACACTCCTTCCACATCCTCCTCCTCCTCCTCCTCCTCATCACAATAATAATAATATTTATATAAAACTTTAAGCACTTTACATATGTTATTTCATTTGATTCTCACAATAACCCTGTGAAATAGGTGTTACTATTATTGCCATTTTACAGAAAAGGAAACTAAGGTTGAGAGAGGTTAAATGATTTGCCTAGGGTCATATAGCTAGCAAGTATATTAGGAAGGATTTGAGTTCAGGTTTTCCTGACTCCAAGTTCAATACTCTATCCTCTATGCCACTTAAGGTGCAAGATAGGTGGCTGAATTTTTTTTTTCCGGTTTCTTCTTCCCAGAATCCTCCAAAGTCAGGTTCAAAGGGATAGCAACAAAAGTGAATTTTAGTGTAACTCTAATCTCTACTTCCAGAGTTTGACATTGCCATAGCAACATTATATGGGTAGAAGCCAGGGAAGCCAGGGTCACGTTAATCTCTTTTCTTCCTTAGCTGCACATATTTAACAAATACAATGCTTTTCTTCAATTCTGTGACCAGTACAACATCTTGCTTTCCATTTGTTGATGACAGTTGCATGGTAGAGTGAAAAGATCTCTGGACTGAGTCTGGAGATCTGGATTTTAGTTCCAGCTCTGCCATGGATTCAGTGTGTGGCCCTGAGCATAGCATGACTTCTCTCAGTTTCAATTTCCCCCTCTGTAATATGAAGTAGTACTTCCTACCTCATAGGGTTGTTGTTATGAAATTGCTTTGCAAAGCATTAAATAAACATGATTTATTATGGTTATTATTCGAAATGTGTTTCCTTTGGTGAATTTAACAAGTTACGCCACAGTTGCAATCTCTCTGCATGTCTTCATAATAAACTTTGGGGTTCTAATATAAACATAGTCCATGAGTGTAAAAGGAATACTCTGCTTTCTTTGGTAATGGGTCCTCTCAGCTACATACCTCTTAAGAATACGTGGAGTAAGTTCTTAAAATAGAATTCATTTAGAAGAACTGTACTTTTGATGAATTTTCAAGATAAAGCAGAATAGCAGATATATAATAAATCTAAAGGAATAACTACTTAGTTCCTTTAAAAAACAATGAAATTTTTTCCCCAAAATAAGCTTCTGTGGAAAAAAGTAATTGTGGGTTCATCCTAAAGAAAAGTAACTATGTGTTCAACAAAAGGGTTATATTATAAGAACATGGATATTGTCTTATATTTCCTTAGATGTGTTGTAATAATTCCTGGTTCTTATAATTCTATGTGAACTTTTTCTTTTTCAGAAGATATGACAAATTAGTCTCTTTTCTTCTCTCCCTCTATCATCTAAGGAGTCACTTTCCATGTTTAGCAGAGCTTGATGACAGGAATTCAGTTCCTTGGGTAAGTCATTAAAGTAAAATTTGATCTTTCTCTGGAAAAAAAAACCCAGAAGGTTAGGGTATTAGCTTCCTAACAGCTCTGATTAGCTAGCCAGCTTAAGATCTTTATGTTTTGAGTGTGTCCAATCTCTACTTTTCTACCATTAAAGGCATAAAGGGAGTTAAAAAAATAAGAGGTATAACTTGTAAGTCAAGGGCAAATGTTTAAGATTGTTTCAGAACATGGACCCATTTTTACTTTCTCCAGGTTCAAATGATTCTCTTCGGCATTGGCTTAAATCTAAATTTAAGCTGAGTTTTATTTGAAAAAGAAAATTGCCAGGAAAATGAAATGCAACTAATGAGCTTTCCTGAAATATCATAAAAGTCTGAACTAGTGAATTATTTTGAAAAAATAATTGAGTTGTGGAAATAAAGCCACTGGCTCATTTATCATCAGTGCCCACTGCTGCTTGTCACAGGTAAATTTCATACTGAACATTTGCCCACTCCCTTGAAATAACACCCTCACATTCAATTACTTCTATACTTTAGTTTCCAGGAAATTGATGCTGACAGTTTGTGTACAGAGAAATGATTGATCAGATCGCTAAAACAAAGCAAAACCTTTTAAACTCTTTTTTGGAGTGTTAATAATTGCACAATCTGAAGAAATGCCCTACTTTTTCTTTTCCTTTAATATATTCCCAGAATTCTCTTTGGAGTAAACAAAATACATTCAAAAGATTCATTCAATAAATAGAAGAGTCCACAGGATTACAAAAAAAGTTTGGGATATTAAATATTATTAAGATAATGTACATTCTATATTGAAGTAAGATGACATTAGATAATGCAGTCACAGTGATCACATATGTTTTACACTTGTTTTATTAGTTATTCACTATAACCCTGATAGGGTTGTAAAATACACATAATATACATGCATGCGTAATTTGATTGATACTAAGATGTTATCATTTATTGACGCGTCAACAGAATTTTTTTCCCATCTGTCGCTTTTCCAAATTTGATCTGGAAACAGATTGCATTGAGCCCTGTGTTAAAAGTCTATCTGATTAAAATCTGTAATTTTATAATACTATCTCTGGAGCAGCAATGAATGGAAAACTGCCCACTAGCTCCTTCTAATCAGAAACCAAAATTCAAAATAGAACCTTTTGTTTTGCTTTGTTTACACTGAGCATGGAGTTGTGATTGTTCACCATTATAGCAATAGCTGATCTGCCATTTCAAAGCTTAGTGTTGAGTTTCCTGGGTAGCTTATATCTTTTGGATAGTCTAATTTTCTGTGTGTCTGAAACTAAATGGACTTTATAGCTTCTGGACTATTATATTCATTTGGCTGCTTGCCATGTAAATGGATGTATTAATACTTAATGCTCCAGGGTGTTGTGAAGCTCAGTTAATTAATGTTTATAAAAGCTTTCTGATATTGTCTGTTGAAAGATGTTCTCTAAGTGAAAATTATATAAATAGCAAATATGTATAGCACTCTTAGAAATGCTGCATGGAAAAGATGAAAGTCCTGACTATCTAGTGGCTACATCTAGATCAGTGCCTTCATGTTTCTTTCATTTATTATAGCATTTCATGGCAACTACATAAAGGTAACCCCAAGAGCCATCATCTCACTTCATAATGGAGGAAGAATAATGTTATATTTATTTAGGGAAGTTCAGCTAAAATAGTTCTTATCTTGTTTGTTTCTAATGACCACGTATGTGGTTTAAAATTAGCAAAGGTTATCTAAAATAGGTGTGGAACATCTAATTCAAGGATATAATGGAAAAAAATGAAATGTCAATGGATACAATTTGATTATTGGTTCAGCCAAAAAACATGCCCACAGATGGAATAAGAAAAATAAATATGTTAGGATGCTGTTCTTTAGTACTTCAGCGGTTGTGATTTCATCAGTGTGATATAGATAATAATCCCATTATGCAGATTGCAACCCATCCACACCTGCTCTTTCTGTGGGATTGTTGTCCATGTCCTTTTATAAATCCTCCAAATGCTATCCCTCCAAGGTGATGAGGACTTTCTTTTAGGTCTTTTAACTTTAAGTGGATAACAGTATGGCACACAGGCTATCCATTTGTTATCCCTCACTCTCACTTCATGACCACCCATCTCCTTTTCCAGTCATATGTTCCTTTGGTAATATCTTTTACACTACTTTTTGTACATGATTCATCACTGGCAATATGCCACAGTCTATTTACATTCACCATATGTCTCTCCATTGCACGTTGTGCAACTTGCAAAGCATATAAGCATTCATTGCCCTATTTTATGCCTCACTTGATTTTAATAATCATAATCTCTTAAAGTTATTTTTATTTTCTTTCTTTTTCACATTTCTTTTAAAGTTATCTTTATTTTCCGTGTTTCAATGAATCTTTATGCTCTCAGCATATGCATGAAAGATGCGTTGTTGGAAGACAACTTTTGAGGTTGCATTTTGCTCTACTGAATCACTTGCTTTTTTAAAAGGAAAAAAATAATTAACATATAATCAAAGTGGTATCTTTTATTTCCTACATTGTTCAGTCGATTGGCTGACCATAGAGATATGATCTGCCATAGAATATGTTTTGTGCAAGCCTAATTCCTTCCCATATTTTCATCATGGATGCCCTTCCATAGGTTCCCAAAGTGGGCAATACCACTCCTTGGGGGCACTGGAGCAATCCAGGGGGGCAGTAGTAGCCTCTGGTGCAATTGGGGGGCATTGAATAAAAGTAAGGGTGTGGTGGAAGCATAAAGAAGACAATTGAAAAACCGTTCATACATATTTCATCTATTGCGTAACTGAGTTAAAGTCATAGTGATAACATTATTTTCTAAATAAACACAAAAAATGCAAGTTATAACCCATCAGTGAGCAAGTCTGCTGACAGGTCTTACCAAGCACTTGCTGACAGGCAAGTGTGCTGCACATTATTGGGAAGTCCAGCATGCATCGGCAGGAATATGTGTGTTTAATAACTTGTGTTAATGTTGCTTACAACACTATATAGTTATATGACGCAGTATTGCATCATCAAAATTTCAATGCAGAAAACCCCCACAAATTTACAATAAATTATTAAATTTAAGATGCATCATTTCAAAAATATATATTTTTTGAACTAATGCAAATTTAAAAAAAGTTAAATGGTTAAAGAAAGTAAATTTCTGGGGAGGGGTATGCTGAATAATTTTTTTTTTAAAGGGAGCAGTAGGCCAAATAATTTTGGGAACCTCTGCACTAAATAATCTGTTAAGGCCCTCAAAATTTTGTGACTTATAGTCTCAATCTTCTCTCTGTAAAATTGGTTTGATTCAACTATTCCTAACTTTTTTTGTAGCATTATTTACACTGTTTCATGAACCACATGGACACTGTGGTGTAAAGGTCCAAATGTGGTGGTTCCACTGTTACTGATGGAGAAATAGTTTGTCACAGCAATGTTAGTAGATGTTTTCCATTTGTCTCTCTATTCTATTCATCTTCCAATTTATGGATTCTTAAATATTCATAAGAGTCTGGTTAAATTGAGTTTCTTGACAACCTTTCTGCAAACTCTTCAGTTAATATATACTTAAATAGTTAATTTCATTTATTGTGATGTTATTCAGTGAATGCTATGTCCAGTTTTCTTTATAAAGAAAGCATAGGTGTGAGGCTCCTATGAAGTCTTTGGCTGATTTTATTTCTTGATCCTAAACCATATTTTTGGTTTAGACACATTATTTTTTTGGTATATATAATTCCTAATGAGGAAATTCCCTTTTCTAACACAGGTAAGGCAACTGTTATGTAACTTAGTGTCTTAACAAGTTACCAAGCACACACAGAGATTAAATAATTTGCCCATAGTAACACAGCCAGTATGGATCAATAGAAGGACTTGAACCCAGTTCATCTGACAATAAAAGCTACTGTTTTCCTCTTACACCATGCTGTCTCTCATATGTGAAAGCATACGTTGATATAATATGGAGAGGCTATAACATTCTTTGTAAAATTTCTATAACTCCTCATCCTTTGTCACATTTGTTGGTGAATAAATTACCATTGCCTTGGTGGTAGGTTTGTTTTGGTTTATGTTCATTGTGAACATGGTAAGTTGGGATGACCAAGTATACCATGAAATTATGTCTCTTGTTGCTGCCAGTTATAAAAAACTATTTTCAAGTGTTAAAAATAAATTGTCTACTTAAGGACCAGGTCCACATGAAACTCAATAAAACATTTTGTTGATATTCTACCCACATAAAAAGTTTATTATTGTGTGTATGAATTTTTTATGTGAAAAGTTTATGATTATGTCTATCACTTCAAATTGGATAACATTTCTTATGATGTATTGTCAAACTGATTAATAGCCTTTGAAAAGACTATGTCTATCTGTATGGCATAAATACTTTGAAAGGTAAAAATTTACAATCAGTGATTTGTCAATATTAATTTAACCCTAAATGTTTAAAATGTCAGTAGATGTTTTAGGCATATTATGTCTGACAAGCTAGTTTTTCCAATAGCGCTTTGTTCTAGATTGCTGTGTTTGTCCTGAGAGTCTAGTGGCTTTATCTGACTGATGTGTGGCAAAGCTCATCAGTGATGATTTTTACATATAATAAGCTCAAACTTAAGCACTAAAAGCATCTCCATTCATTTAACAAATATTTATTCAATACCTGTGATGTATAAGACACTTTTTCTACTTGCCACAGGGCATACAAAGAGCAAAGATATATTTTCTACCCTCGAAGAGCTTCTAATTTTTTTAGAGTCCTAAGACTGCATCATACACACTCAGTACATGTGAAGTAGCCTGTGATAGTGGATAAAAAGTCAGCTTTGGAGTTGAGAAATTCTAGGTTCGAGTCTACTCTGTAATACGTATTGGCTATGTGACTGTGGGCAAGTCGTTTAACTTCTCAGTGACCTAGGCAACTCTCTAAGTCTATAAATTACAGATGACTCGCTCATCCATGTGAATGAAAGCAGTTTCTATACATGGAGTTCTCCATACTCATAACATTATAGATCTAGAGTAAAATCTATTTTTTCACTCATAAAACTTTAATTTGTCTCTGAATTTTTCTTTTTGCAATTGCACACGTAGATATCAATAAAATTTTTAAAATTAAATGTCTTCCATGTTCAGACATAGTCACTAAAATATTGAATGATTTATACAATCTCAGTGATCACTGGGAAGCTTGAGAAAGTTGCCTGGCATTAAAAAAAAGCTCTGATAAATTGTTCATAAGGATTTTACATTTTCTACAGTATGATGATGATAATCAGGGACATAACTACACTAATGTTCCAATGTGGCACTATTGAAACCACTTTATTCCTACGTACAGAAGAAATTGAAAAAATTTCAGACCAATAATGAGGATACTACAATAATAGACATAAAAAATAATGGGTAGTAACCAACATAAGTAACCATGGTAGCAATCATGGCTTCAGTAATAGAGTATAGATCATATAAAAGAGGAAGAAGATATATAATTTGGTAAGTCAGCATTTTGAGAAGGATGTAGACTCTAAAATATTTTAATTGTTAATAATAAAATGAATTAACTGTTTTACGTTCATCTAGCCATTAACAGTTAAATTTATATATACATATATGTATATATGTATGTATATAATATATGTACATAAAATCTCATTTGACCCTAACAACTCTGTAAGATAGATGGGTTATGTTGGTGTAGGATAATCCCAACAGGTTACTTGGTATTAACCTAAAGGGACCGTATCAGGCATTGTCCTACAGGAGGTGGTATGTCAATTGTAGAATTGCTATTATTCATCTTTAAAACTTAGATTTCCCCTGGATTCAGGAGGACCTGAGTTCAAATCTGGCCTCAGACACATAACACTTACTAGCTGTGTGACTCTGGGCAAGTCACTTAACCCTATTACCTAGCCAAAAAACAAACAAACAAACAAACCCTTGGATTTCTAAGTACTTCAAAGTTATATTTTTAAGTGAAAACTGCTCTATTTGAAGATAATTGTTGGAATATTTGGAATTCTTAATAGAAATCCAGGAAGTAGACTTGTGATTTTTTGGGGTTACATTGGAGCTGAATGGCACTATATTAAAGGACTGAGGGAACCAAGACTAGGCTAGGAATAAAGGGTGGAAACTAAGCTAAAGCACAGTTTAGATTTTCAAACTGTAAAGAAGTTGGGTTATTAAAACCTATCTTTAGGGTATTAAGGGTGAATCTCAGAATGAACACCAAAACAGAAATGCTGCCAGACCTGTCTCTGAAAAGTCTTCGAATCACAGACTCAACCCTTGCTATATACTACTCACCAATTCTCATTTGAAGAGAGTACCAAGCATTTCCACAAAATACTAGAAATCTAAGGAAGAAGTAAGTAGACCATATATTCTTTCAGTGAATGCTATGTCCAGTTTTCTTTATAAAGAAAGTAATCATAGGTGTGAGGCTCCTATGAAGTCTTTGGCTGATTTTATTTCATGAACCACATGGACACTGTGGTGTAAAGGTCCAAATGTGGTGGTTCCACTGTTACTGATTGAGAAATAGTTTGCCACAGCAATGTTAGTAGATGTTTTCCATTTGTCTCTCTATTCTATTCATCTTCCAATTTATGGATTCTTAAATATTCATAAGAGTCTGGTTAAATTGAGTTTCTTGACAACCTTTCTGCAAACTCTTCAGTTAATATATACTTAAATAGTCACCAGGGAAGAGACACAAACACAATACTGTATGCCTGAGTTTCTCCTAAGGAAATTCAAGACAGTGACCTAAAGGGTTCGCTTGGGTCTTACTTTTTGTGAACAACTCAGAGACAGAAACACACATGAGCCAGTATAGTTCAATCTGCTGGCCCTAGTGTCAGCTCCTCTTCGTCCTTAAATATGTCCAATAATAACATTTCCCTTTGTCACTGAGTGAACTCCATCATAACAACATCACTGCTGGCCATGGTACTGAAACTGCAGATCAAAACAGGGTTTGAAATCAGGTCAGTAGTAAGGGATTTGGAAGTGTATAGGAGGTTGGCCCATTTAATTACTGCAATGAGTCAAAAACCAGTCAATCAATTAACCAACATTTATTGGGCATTTCTTATGTATCAGACACTCTGTTAAACAATAGAAATATAAAGAAAATGTGAAAACAGTTCCTACCTTCAAGGAGCTTACATTCTAATGGGGGAGACAATATGTACATATATAGATACATACGAAGTCTTAATGTCAGAGGGAAAGACACAAACAGCTAGAGGAACTGGGAAAGGAATTGGGAAAGAAGGTGGCACTCTAGCTGAATCTCGAGGGAAGCCAGAGATTCTAAGAACTGGGAATTGAGAAGGAAGAACATTTCAGGCATAGGGAAAAACTCAGTGGACACTTGTGAAGATGGAAGATAAGAGTATCATGTGTAAGAAATAGAAAGTAGACCAATGTGGCTGAACTATAGAGTACATGGAAGAGAATTTTTTGTAAGAAGAATACAAAGATAGGAAAGGTTGGGTTGAAAATAGCTTTCAATGACGGAACATTTATATTTGATCCTAGAGGCATTAGGAGGCTACTGTAGTTTATTATGAAGTAGGAGGCTGATATGATCAAACCTATTACTTTGGCAGGTGTGTGGAGGGTGAATTGAAGTGGGAAGAAACTTAAAAGGTTAGTAGTCAGGACAACAGATACAAACCACCAGAGAAAGGAAGACTTTGAAACTGTGCTCAAACCCACAGCTTCTCTATCTCCAGTTGAGCTGGTGTAGTGGGGATTGACAGAATAGTACATGCCTCACATATTCTCACTATAAATTGGGGATGTCTTAGGTTATCTTTTGTAGGAAAAAAAATTTGTCATGGGCAGATAGGTGTAGTGGGTAGAGTGCTGGACCTGGAATCAGTAAGATATGAGTTTGAATCTGGCCTCATAAATGTACTAATTATGTGACCCTGGCCAAGTCAATTAAATCTCTGACTACCTCAGATATCCCCCTCAGGGATATAATAATAGCACCTACCTCCTAGAGGTGTTGTGAGGATCAAATAAGACACGATTTGTAAAGTGCTTAGCACTGTGTCTGGCACATAGTAAGAACTTAATAAATGCCTTTTTCCTTCCTTGAAGCTTCACATGCCTTCTTCCACATTGTTCTTCTGCCATTGTGCTCAGCAAGCATCTTCTTGGGTTTAGATCTGTTGCTTCCAAACTTACACCACATTTCCTTTCTTTGACATCTGGGCTTTTGTCTCTCCATATTGGGAAGAGTTCCTAAGCTCAGGAACTGAGTCTGGAAATACTGATTACTTTGTTCTTCTCACAAGCTTGCATGCATGAGTCATGATAAGCCAACACTTCATGCTTAAGGTCCACATATATTACCATATTCATCATGGTCTACCACCCTACTACTATAAACTACTTTATTTCATTAGAATGGACTCTCTACATTATAGCTGTAGTTCAGATATACATGCAGGATATCTTAAAACTCCATGATTTAACTAACCAGATAATTTTTAATGGAGGAGTTTGTATTTGATTCTAGATGTCATTGGAAACTCCTGATGTTTATTGAGCAAGTAGCATAGGCAAAGATATATTTTAGGAAAATCACTTCAGTATGTATGAGAGATTGGAGTAGGAAGAGACTTGAGGCAGGGAGCCCAATCAGGAGGCTATTGCAGAAGTTCAGGTGAGAAATGTCGCAGTCTGAACTATAATAGTGATCATACGAGTGGACAGAAAGGGATGGATGTGAGAAATCTCATGAAAGTCAGAATGAGATTTGGCAACTTATTGGATATGTGGGGATGAAAGCGAAGAAGGGTGGGGTTTGGGGGAAAGATAAATTCAGTTTTGGACATGTTGAATTTGAGCACTCTTGGAAATCCATTTCAAAATATTTGATAAGCAGTTGGTGTCAGAGGATTAGACCTCAAGAGAGAAATTATGGCTGGATATATAGATCTTGGAATCATTAGCACAGAGATGATTATTATACTCATGGGAGCTGTTCATCAAGAGAGTGATTGTACTAAGAGAATAGAAGATAGATTGGAACAGAGCCTTGGGGTACCTCCAGTTAGGCATGTTATACATGATGATCCAGCAAAGGAGACTATGGACACACAGGCAGGGGAACCAAGAGAGCAACAGCAAAAAAAACAATCCAGAGAGAAGAAAGTATCCAGGAAGTTGGTGGTCAAGATACACACACACACACACACACATACACACATATAACACACACATGAAGACAGAAATGCATAGATGTCCACACATATGTATGTGTGTATATATATGTAGATAGATAGATAGATAGATATACACACAGAGACACACGTATTATGAAATTACTAGATCAGGGTATAGTGGATAGAGTGCCAGGTCTGGAGTCAGGAAGACCAGAGTTCAAATCTGGCCTCAGACACTTACTAGCATTGTGACTCTGAGCATGTCACTTAGCCCTGTTTGCCTTAGTTCCTCATCTGTAAAATGAGCTGAAGAAGGAAATGGCAAATCACTCTAGTATGTCTGCCAAAAAACATGGGATCATGGAGAGTCAGAAATAGTTGAAAACTACTAAGCAATCACAAAGTTACTTGATGTCTGGGTTTGTCAAAAGAGGAGTGTCACAGCCAGGAACTTTTAAAAAAATTCATTTATTTTTAGTTTTCAACATTCACTTCCACAAGATTTTGAGTTCCAAATTTTCTCCCCATCTTGCCCCTTCCCCACCCCAAGATGGCATGCATTCTGAATACCTCTTCCCCTAATCTGCCCTCTCTTCTATCTCTCCCCCCTCCCTTCTCTTATCCCCTTCCCCTTCTATTTTCCTGTAGGGCAGGATAGATTTTGATACCCCCATTTCCTGTATTTCTTATTTCTCAGTTGTATGTGAAAACAATTTTTTTAACATGTGTTTTTTAAAATTTTGGGTTCCAAATTTCCTCCCTTCCTCCCTCCCCACCCAAGCAACTCAATACAGGTTATACATGTATAGTTATGCAAAACACTTCCATTGTAGTCATGTTGTGAAAAACTAACTAAATTTCTCTTAATCCTATCCTGTTCCCTCCCCTCCCCATTTATTCTATTGTCTCTTTTGACTCTGTCCCTCCACAGAAGTGTTTGCTTCTGATTATTCCCTCCCCCAATATGCCCTCCCCTCTATCATCTCCCTGCTCTCTTGTCCTCTTCCCCCACTATTTTCCTGTAGAGTAAGACAGATTTCCATATCCAATTGAGTGTGTACGTTATTCTCTCTTTAAGCCAAATCCTATGAGAATAAGATTCACACATTCCCTCTCCCTTTCCCTGTTTCCCCTCCACTGTAAAAACCTTTTCTTGTCTGTTTTATGTGAGATAATTTACCCCATTCTACCTCTCCCTTTCTCTTTCTCCAAGTACATTCCTCTCTCACCCCTTAATTTTATTCTCCAGATATCACTCCTTCAACTCACCCTGTGCCATCTGTCTATCTATCTATCTATCTATCTATCTATCTATCTATCTATCTATCCAACCATCCATATAATTTTTTCCCTCCAACTAACCTAATACTGACAAGGGTCTCATGAGTTACCAATGTCATCTTTCCATGCAGGAATGTAAACAGTTCAACCTTAATAAGTCCCTTATGATTTCTCTTTCCTGTTTACCTCTTCATGTTTCACTTGAGTCTTGTATCTGAAAGTCAAAGTTTCTCTTCAGCTTTGGTCTTTTCATCAAAAATGCTTGGAAGTCCTCTATTTCACTGAATGACCATTTTTTCCCCTGAAGGATTATACTCAGTTTTGCTGGGTAGGTGATTCTTGGTTGTAATCCTATCTCCTTTGCTAAATCTTGTGCTATCCTGATTGTGTTTCCACAATGCTTGAATTATTTCTTTCTGGCTAACTCTGGAATTTGGCTACAATATTCCTAGGAGTTTTCCTTTGGGGATCTCTGTCAGGAGGTGATCGGTGGATTCTTTCCATTTCTATTTTACCCCCTGGTTTCCTTAATAATTTCTTTTTTTTTGGTTTGTTTTTGATTAGGCAGTGGGGTTAAGTGACTTGCCCAGGGTCACACAGCTAGTAAATGTTATGTGTCTGAGACTGGATTTGAACTCAGGTCCTCTTGAATCCAGGACCAGTGCTCTATCCATTGCGCCACCTAGCTGCCCCTCCTTAATAATTTCTTGAAAGATAATGTCTAGGCTCTTTTTTTGATCATGACTTTCAGATAGTCCAATAATTTTTAAATTACCTCTCCTGTATCTATTTTCTAGGTCAGTTGTTTTTCCAGTGAGGTACTTCACATTGTTTTCTATTTTTTCATTCTTTTGGATTTGTTTTACAGTGTCTTGATTTCTCATAAAATCACTAGCTTCCAATTGCTCTATTCTAATTTTTAAGGTGTTATTTTCTTCAGTAAGCTTTTGGACTTCCTTTTCCATTTGGCTAATTTTGCTTCTTAGGGCATTCTTCTCCTCATTGGCTTTTTGGATCTCTTTTGCCATTTGGGTTAGGCTATTTTTTTAAGGTGTTATTTTCTTCAGTATTCTTTTGAGTCCCTTTAGCAAGCTGTTGACTTGTTTTTCATGATTTTCTGCATCACTCTCATTTCCTTTCCCAGTTTTTCCTCTACTTCTCTTACTAGCTTCTCAAAATCCTTTTTGAGCTCTTCCATGGCCTGTGACTGATTCATATTTTTCTTAGAGGTTTTGGGTGTAGGAGCTTTGACTTTGTTGTCTTCTTCTGGTTGTATGTTTTGATCTTCTTTGTCACCAAAGAAAGATTCTATGGTCTGACTTTTTTTGTGCCTTTGTTTACTCATGATCCCAGCCGATTACTTGAGTTTTAAACTCTTTCTTACAGTAGCGGTCTGCTTCCAATGTGGAGAATGTACTGTCCCAAACTTCAGGGGTTTTGTGCAGCTGTTTTCAGAGATACTTCTAGGGACCTGTCAATTTTCAGTTCTTCCAAGGTGGTATGATAAGGGGAGAGGTGTTTACTCCTTTCCTGGCCTGTGCTCTGGTCTGTGAGTGAACACAAGCACTCTTTTCTGCCTTGGAATTGTGAGGAGGATTCCCTGTGCACCACCACTACAATTTCCACCACGCCAGCACTCCTTCTTGCCCCAGGACTGCCATCCAGAACTGTGACCCAGATCCAAGCATGGGCAAAGGAAGAGATGCCTGCTTTAGCACTGGCAAAGAGATCCCTGCAATCCCCCTTTGATCAGCCACTTGATTACTCCTCAGTCTGTTGGCTGGAAGCTTAGGAGGCAGCCACTGTCCTGGGGCTGTGCTCTGGGACTGGGGCTGGGAAGGAGCTTCTCTCTCACCACAGTCACAGACTTTTTCCACTAACCTTCTAAGCTGTCTTTGGCATTTGTGAGTTGAGAAGTCTGGAAACTGTCACAGCTGCCTGTGATTCAGTCCTCTGAGGCCTGCTCCAGGTTCACTAAGGCCTGTTTTGCCTGCATACACCCCCAAACTGTGCTCCTCTTCCACCCAGTGTGATAGACCTTTCTGATAAACCATCCAGGCTGTCTTGGGCTGGAAATTTGTTTCACTCTGTCTTTTTGTGGGTTCTGCTGCTTTAGAATTTGTTTAGAGCCATTTTTTTACAGGTGTTTGAAGGGGTTTGGGGGAGAGCTTAAGCAAGTCACTGCTTTTACTCCACTATCTTGGCTCTGCCCCACCAGGAACTTCTTGAATTAATATAAATCTTCACTTTCTCTGTAACTTAGTCTTAGAGAGTTGCCTTGACACTGAGAATTTAAACTACTTGCCCAATTGCTAAGTGATAGACAAAGAAATTGACCCTTAGGTGTGCCTGTCTTTGAGGTTAGTTTTCTAATAAATTGAATTGTAGAGAGCATAATTTAATCTTAAAGGACTAAGGAGCTGGAAATGACACAGTTTGATCATTCAGAAAATCCTCAGATAGGAGACCCAGTCAAACTGAGACCTTGGAAAGACCTTTGGTTAAAAAGGCCAAGGTCTCCCACTGCGTCCTGGGCCATCTTTAGTTGTCCTGATCTACATCTGGCCATTGTACCCAGATGGCTCTGGAGGAGAGAGTGAGGCTAGTGACTTTGCATAGCTCTCCCTCACTTAAATCCAATTCATTTGCAAGTCAAGGCATCACCATCAAAACAGTATAGAAATGAGATAATTGAATAAATTTCTTGTTTAAGTTTGCTTATTCATGATTTACCTCTTTTTCTTGGAAGTGGAATTCTGGAATAAGAAAAAGCTTATTCCAGAGAGTTCTGTCTAATTCAAATTAATTTCTATAATTTGTAAAAGTAATCTATTTGCATATTAAATATATGGACCAAGAATAATTCTTGAAGTATTTCTGTATTAACAATTTTCCCAAAACATTTCATTTGAGTTCAGTTGATATGCTTTTTAAAAAAATTAAAACCATTTGAGTGTATCCAAATCACAGCTTCAATTCAAATATTGTAACTAAAATGTTAACAGGGACTTAGTAAAGTTTATTGTTTGACTTTGAGCAGGGGAAACACTGTTCTGTGAGTTACTTAATCTCTTCTGAAAAACAATGAAGTTTGAGCATTGGTGACTGATATAAAGCATGTTGTACTTTTTTGTTGTCTGGTTTTATGGCTTCACCTTTATTTTATGTCCAGCATAATGTTTAGCCTTCTAGACTTTGAAAAAAACATGTCAATAGCTTTAAATCAACCTTCCAGGTTAAAATATATGGCTGTATCAATACCATTTGCAGCTATCCATTTAATTGCATCCTATAAAAAGAAGCAGGAGGTATAACTTTACAAACATAACATCTGAGGTGGTAGGATCAGAGCTAAATAACACATGCAGTTTAAATTCCCAAAGCCAAGTCGTGCAAGGCTGTAATTTTAAAATACTGCTTTCAAGTGACATCTGACCATTGGGGTGCATTCCAAATAAACAGCTTCAGTATTAAAGGACATGATATATCTTTAGCATCATACAGCTTATTGTTGTCACTTTGGTGGCATTTTATTTTACTCTTTTATCACCTTGATATAAAGACATAAAACAATTATATCAGTGCTTGATACAGTGATCTGCATGCAGGATCACAAATCTAGAGTTGGAACATACCTTAAAGACCTCTCTTCCACCTGATTCATTTTATAGATGAGAAAATTGAGTTTCAAAAAGGCACAATGACTTGTCCAGAATCCCACCGATTTTAAGTGTCAGAGGTGGTAGTTAAACCCAGCTCTTCTTAGTCCAATGCTCCATAGGCTAGAGGTGTGCAATAAATTCGTGTAGACTGAGGGATTGCAGCTTGTCTTGGTTAGTTATGGTAAGTTACCCGAAGTGCCTATACAATTACAAGAGAAATGAAACTAGTCACCATAGAATAAATTAGACCTAGAAAGTTATCAGCTCATTAACATAGTGCTCACTCAATACATGGTGTTGTTGCTTAGTTTTCCAGCTCAACAAACAAATTCAATTCAACAAATACATTACTGCATAATTCCCCTCCATACTCGTGTAAGTGATTTCTCTGGTGTATAGTCTGGGCTTAATGGGAGTGCCCAGCATTAACAGTACAAATATATGATCAGCATAGGTAATTCCTTTCACATAGTAGATCAATAAATATCCATTGGGTGACTGAATGGGTGAACTTTGTGCCCTTGTGTTCTACAATCCGAGTTTATAGTGTCTAGTCAATTCTATTTCACTCTAGGCCATCTACCAAACATTTATAGAGAGCCCATTATGACCAAAGTATGGTAGCAGAGATACAAAGTTTAGATAAAATGTAATCCTTACCCTCATGGTATTTACAATCTACTATGGAGATGTAAGAAATAGATAACTATAATACTAAACAATTCAGGATAAGTAACAGAGTGCAGTTGAAAGCCTGAAAGATGAGACTAGCCATATATACAAGTGAAAGGCACACTTATTGCCTAGCCACACATACATATTAGATCCAGGAATGTGGTTAGGAAGTAAGAAGATAATGACCTTGTCTTCTGGGCTCATATTCATTTATATAGCAGAATCAAAATATTTTGGGTAACCTAGAAAATGGACGTACACAGAGCTCTGTGGAGTTTATTTGGTAGAGCTCCCCTAAATGAGTTTGAGGGAAAAGAAACCATATTAGAATGTTAGTTATGGAGTTAAATGAACTTTATGACCTCAAGTTACAGTGAAGACTCACTCTAAGAGAGCAGGATGTGGGTTTGAAGATAGATTTAATCCTGAAGATACTACTTAATTGTAGTGACGCTGGGGTCCAAAGGGCTTAATGCCCATGGTGAGGAATCTCCTGAAGAGGAAGACTTTTTCCTCTAGTCCAGAAGTGGGCAAACTACAGCCTGAGGACCAAATCCAACCCACTCCACTGTTTTTGTATACTTTATTTGAACATGTGAAAACAAATATGTAGCTTGTAGGCCACACAAAAACAGTCAGAAGGCCAGATTTTGCCAACAGACAGTAGTTTGCTGACCCCTGCCTAATTCAGTGTGAGTGAAGAGGGGGATGGATGGAAGAGAGATTGTGGAAGTGTAATCAACAGGTCTTGGAACCTGAATGTTAGAGGTAAAGGAGGAAAATGAATCAAAGATAATACAAAGTTTTCAGAACACAGAGCACTGGATGAATGGTATTGCCACTCACAAAAGAGTATAAAATAAGGATTAAATGAACTAACATATGTAAACCTTAAAGTACTATATAAATGATAGCTATTATTATAATAATAGAATATGAATTTTGAAATTATAGGGCAGTTGATAGAGTACTGAGCCTGGAGTAAGAAAGACCTGAGTTCAGATCTGGTCTCAGACACTAGCTGTGTGACCCTGGACAAGTCACTTAACCCTGTTTGCCTCAGTTTCTTCATCTGTAAAAGGAGCTGGAGAAGGAAATGGCAAACCACTCCAGTATCTTTGCCAAGAAAACCCCAAAGGGGTCATGAAAAGTCAGACATTACTGAACAGCAACAATGAATTTTAGAGGTGGCCTTAGTCATCTAAGCCAAAGCCTTATCTTTTCAGATAAGGAAACCGAGGCCCAGAAAGAGTAAATGATTTATGCAAGGCTCCATAGCTTCTAAGTGGTAGGAGGGCTAGAATTTAAATCTCTTGATTTCCCAGCCCACTGCTTCTTTGGCTATATTGTGTTCATCCCTATGTCTTTTATATAGGCTTCTTGAAACATGGGAAGGAAATAAATGACTGGTTATACTAGGTGAGAATTATGCTATTTATTTTAACATAATCACCTGAGTTCACAATTAAAAATTATACAAATAAGACAACTGTTTATTTTATTTCTCCAAAATCTGTTGATCTTTCTGACATGCCCTCTTCAGAAGCAAAGGTGGTATAGATTTGATTACTTCTCACAAGGCAAGAGGTAAAAAGTCTGTGTGTATGGGGATCGGATGGGTGATGTACAGAAGCAATAGCATGGCAGGAAGATGGTGAGGATGAAGTATGGTGGTTACAATCGTGGTAGGAGTCATTGGGGCCAGTTAGATATGTTTGCTTATATCTGTATGTTTACTCTCACTGATCTGGACAGTGTGGCCTCAGGGTAGGAGATTCAAGGTCGAGTGAGTTAACCCTTTCAGGTCATGGTGTCTGGATTTCAGATTATGAGAGCATATCAGCAATAGCAAGGAAACACAGCAGGAAGATATGGGGGAGAAGTGAAACAGGGAGTCTGAGTTTGGTTAGATATAGTGGGCTGTGACTCGTTCACTAACCAACCAAGACAAAAGAAATGCTATTTTACTAAATGGGGATAAATTGATACAGTAGATTTCTGTTATAATTCGACTTGATGATTTGAATACACTAGAATCAAACTGTGTTCTCCCAGATATTACAGGGTCATATCATGAAAGATCTTCCTTCTAGGCATTTATAATAACATACAGCTATTGGCCCAGAACATTCAATACAGGATTTCAGAGTTAGGGTCAGGGTCAGAGTCATGGCTGGAACCAGTGAGTTAGGTCAGAGAAAAGCTGAAAGAATTTAGTACTGTTTCTTCTTCATCATTCCTAGGATAAATGCATACAGGTGAAAGGGATGGTAGGTAGTGCAAATATTCAACAAATATTTAGGAATGTATTATTCAAGTCAAGCTCCAATGTGAAATGTCAGATAGATTTGACCTGGTAAAAGGCTGCTAAAGAAAAGATGTGTTAAAGTTTCCAGGTCTTGAATCCCATGACCTAAATTATTGTAGAATTACAAACTACTTTATTTTTTTTAGAAGGGAGGTCTGGGGAAGTGACTAAACATTGATTTTCAGTGAGAGATTCATTTTACAGAAGAAGAGGAAAGTATAAATCATCAAAAATGTCAGTCAAAGCCAAAACATATGACACCAATTTTACAACTGTAATGTTGTCAGCGTAAGTAATGCTGACCTAGATTCTTCCCTTACTGTCCCTCCGCATGCAGCTGACCTGCACACAAAGCTCTTTTCAAGGTTAGCGGAAACTTTGAACTTGGAGCAGTTCCTTTCATTAGTGTAAGATAGGCAAGAATTGCTCCCCTCCACCTCCCTTCTCTACATTTCAAACATTTAGTAAAATTCACAGTTTAAAAAACATTTGCAGGAGCCAGGGCTGACTCTTACCAACCACTAGTTTCTTCTGAAGTCTACTACTGCCTTCACAGTGACTTTACAAATATGATGTTTTAGAAGGAGAGCCCCAAGTACAAGAAGATGCCCTTTAAAGTACTTGAGATACTAATTTCCATGCCCCAGATCATATTTCAAAGGGGCTTCTTCCTGATGTGTTTTCTTAAGAGGAAAAGAAGATTTCAAAGAGCAAAATTAGCAAAGCAAGGTCACTGTAAGACTGCCATCTGGTGTATTCAAGGAGCATTTCTGACAAATCTTTTGGTAAAAATACTCAAAATGTATTTTCAGAGTTGAAGAGGAGAAAATCTAGTATTTCCTTTCTTCTGTAATGATGTCAAGATAAATAAAATAATATTTAAAAGTTGGCAATAGCCAGTTGAATAAGCATTAGATTTGGTTCATTCTGTTTCACTATCCTTGATTGATCTATGTTTCATGGGGTGTAAAAGACCTATGTATCACCCAAGAAGTCAGGGGAAATATTGGGTTTTTAATACAGTTAATATGATCAATGGGTGAATAAGTAATCAATTGTCTTTCAGATCTCTTTACTAAGATATGAAAGAACAATGTTTTTGCCATATTTCACCTGTAACATTAACTTTTTTCTATGCTAAAATTATTTATTAATTTATTTTTATTTTTAAATAATATTTTATTTTTTCCAATTACACATAAAAACAACTTTTAACATTCATTTAAAAAATTTTGAGTTCCAAATTTTCTTCCTCCCTCTTTTCCCTCCCCTCCCCCAATGGTAAATAATTTGATATAGATTATATATGTGCAATCATGTAAACTTATTTCCATATTAGTCACAAGTAACATTAACCTCTGGTTAATGTCTTACTTATTTCTACTTTTGGGGAAGGGAAACTGAGTCACCCGTTATTTGTCTTGCCTAAGGTCACACAAATTGAGGAACAAATTTAAAAGTTTTTTTTAAACGATTATTAGTAAATAGAATTAGTATGATTGTTTTTGTCGTGTCATTTTTAATTCTGTCCAATTCTGTGTGACCCCATTTGGGGTTGTTTTTGGCAAAGATACTGGAGTGGTTTGCCATTTCCTTCTCCAGCTCATTTTACAGATGAGGAAACCAAAGCAAACAGAGTTAAGTGACTTGCCCAGGGTCACACAGCTAGTAAGTGTTTGAGGCTGGATTTGAACTCAGGAAGATGAGTGTTCCTGACTCTCGGCCCGACACCCTATCCACTGCACTACCTAGCTGCTTAGGTGGAATAATCAACTTGCAATTTCATCATTATTATTTTAGGAAATATAATCATGAGGCAACATTTTGTGAAATGTGGAATTTTTTTCCTTTTAAGTCTATCTTTATAACCAAAAGCTGGAAATTTCTGCAGCTTCCAAATTATGGGAAGATCTATACATCAAATATCTTATATGTGATACTCAAAACACTAAATAGGAGTAAATATATAAAATGTTCATTTATTCAGCAAATACTTTTAAAAACCTACTACTGCAAAGCATTGTGCTAGCTGTTACATGTATAATGATAGATATTTCTTAGGCCTGGTGTTTACGACACTTATAGTCTATCTATTAATCAACAGATCAATAAGCTCTTATCAAGTAGTTACTCTGTGCTGGGTACTGGGTTATCTCAGCATAAAAATGAAACCATTTCTGCCCTCAAGAAGCTTACATTCTACTAGGAAGACAGTAGGTACATATATAAACAAAATGGCATGGTACTGACTTTGGACTTAGAGGCTCCAGGTTCAAATCCTACCTCTGACATTTACTACCTATATGACCTTTGAAGTCAATTCACCTATTTGGGGTGCAGTTTCCTTATGTGTAAAATAAGACAGTGGAACTTGATGACCTCTGAGGTCCCTTCTACCTTTCATCCTGTGCGTATTTAGTTTAGTTGATAACTATAAACAAAATAAATACGAGGTGATTTTTTTTTAACTTAGCAGCAGACAGGATAAGAAAAGGCCTTACTCTTTAACCCTTTGCAACATGCTTTTATCTCTATCATTCTATTGAAATAAATGCTACAAATGATGTCCTTATCATGAAATTCAATATTCATTTTTCTGCCTCCTCCTCCTTGACCTCTCTGTGGGATTAGATGCTATTGACCACCCTTCTCCTTCTTACCATTGTCTCCTCCTTGGTTTCTATGATATTTTACTCTTACGGTTCTTCTCTTACCTCTCACCCATCCTTCTTTGTATCTTTTGCTGGATTCTCTTCCTCTTCTAGCCCTTTAAACATGAGTAATCTACAAGGTTCTGTCGTTGTTCTTTTACCTCTCTGTACTCACTTTCTTAGAGATCTCATTCACTCCCATGGCTTCAGTTATTATCTCCATTCTGATGACACCCAAATTTTTATATCCAATTTATATCTAAAACTAAGGTATCCTATTTCCTTTTTAACTTTGGTGAGCTCCTGCTATGGCCTCCATTTTAGGACACAAGTCAACCATGCTTCATTCCTCTTCTGGCTCTTCTAACTTTCTGTACTTTGCCAACGCGCTCCTTAAGGGTTATCTTCTCTTTCTCCCTCCCATCACCCCTCTTCAGCTCTCTCTTTTTGTGTTATTTTACTCCATTAGAATGTAAGTTCCTTGAGGGCATAGACTGTCTTTTTTTCTTGTATTTGTATCCCTAGTGCTTAGCACAGTATATCACATATAGTAAGAACTTAATAAATGCTTATTACCTTGTCTCATCTTGTTACCCCTCAAGAAACTCGCACTCTGATTGGGGGAGACAACAGGTATAAGAGTTGAGTTTTAGGGAAGATAGAAAAGCCTGGAAACCCTAAGGGCCCAGCAGTATGGGGGGATATTAAGGCTTTATTTAGCATGTATGTCAAATGGCAGTGTCTGGGGATCTGGAGGGCATAACAATAGATCAGATGGTAAGGCCTTGCTTGAGGACCTTAGGATATAGGACAAGACAGATAGTAAGGCCTCACTAGAAGGACTGTAGCTGGTAGCTCATCCAATTGATAGGAGGTGCCATGTTACTCTCCCCAAGAGGTCTGAGTAGCTTGGATCAGAGTATGCGAGAAGGGAAAGGAAGGTGGAAAGGTGCCCTCAGTGGCAGTTCTCATTGCCCACATTTTAGTCTCAACATGTTTGAAACTAAACTCACCACTTTCCTTCCCAAACCTATCCCTCAGCAATGTCTCTATTCTGTTAATAGCTCCATCATTCTCCTAGCCACCCAGGCTTTTAACCTTTTTGATTTTCCCATTCTATCACACTATACATCTAATTAGTTGTCAAGTCCTGTCATTTCTGCTTCTGCAATATCTTTCACATCCAAGCCTTCCGTTTTTCTCCCATCTCGATCTTATAAGTTACATGAACCTAGTTCATCTGATTAATCTCTGTAAGCTTGGACACTCTTCTGTAAAGGGGATGAGAATATAATTTATATCACCTACCTTAAAGCTTGGTTGTGAGGAAAGTGATTTGTATAATTTAAAACACACTAATAGAAATGTGAGTAATAATTTTTTTATTATTAGTTCAGATTCTCAGCTTTCCTAAGCTAGAATGCCATCTTTAATTGGTCTTTGTGCTTTTAATCCATCTACTCTCCAATTCATCATCCGTCCACACTGCTAATCTTCCTAACACAACTCTAATGCTATCCCTATTAATAATAATACCCCTCCTCTACTCAGATACTTCCCGTGCCTCCCCATTGTCTACTGAGTAAAGTAAAAACTCCTAACTCTGGCATTTGAAACTTTCCATAGTCTGGGTCCAAGCTATTTTTCTAGTCTAATTTTATATATTATATAGCCTCACTTATATATGATATACTCTAATCATACTGGTTTACTTTCCATCCCCTATTCTTATCTTTCCCTCTCACACTTCTGTGCCTTTGCTTTTTCTACTCCTCATGTCCTGAATTAACTCCATCCCCTCCCCACTCCTGTCTCTTTCTGTGTAAGTCCTTCCACTTCTTCAAGGCCCAACTCAAATGCCACCTACTTCATGAAACATTCCCTGACCTGCCCAGGAAAACGCAATCTCTTCCTCTTTAGATTCCACAGAGTGCTTTATCTGAGTCTCATTTGCACTTGTCTCAGGACCCCTGGTTCCCTAATTATTTGTACACTTGTCTTTGCTTTATTAGATAATAAACTTGTTGGAAGTAGGGCCATTATTATATCTGTCTTTATATCCCCATGCCTTGAACAGTGTCATACACATAGCAGGTGCTTCTTAATATAGATATATTAAATTGAATTGGAATAGAGGAGTGACAATTATATCAATATGTTGATTATTCTGGTAGCAGTGGGGAAGACTTATTGGAGAGAGGATATACTGGGGGAGGGAGATCAGTTAGGAATGTTGTTCATCTAAAGGTTATGGGGTACATTAACCTATGGGAGGCTAGTCCTTGAGGCATATTAAGATATTCCTTGACTGGGTTTAAGTTCTTTGAGCATACCCAGATACTTTCTGTCTTTTTACCTATCAAATCATGTGGAAACTTGGTGGGGTGGGGCGGGGGGGAGATTGTTTCCTGCCATGAGTGACTCAGGATTTGCTATTATGTGATGCCAAAAAGTTTTATAATTGATTATGGAGACATCATGATGACTCAAGGATGTCTAGGCCAGAACTGAGAATGCACAGAAGTGCCACACAATCTCTTTCGTTTGCAGTTTTGAGGAGACAGGAATGTTTCGACCTCCAGGGTGGTAGGAAGAAAGATTACCCCTAGATGAGAACCTAGCTATGGTATCTGTGAGAACATGGCCACCTGTGACTGTGTCCTTTTCTGATTTTAGCCAAACAAATATTCCAAAGTGAACAATGATCTTGTGAGTTCAGGAGACACAGAGGTCTGATCAAAGGTCCCACTGGCAACTAGAAGTAGTAGTAGTAGCCATGGGAGTAGTAGTGGTCTATGTCAGTGGACATGGGCCACAGATATATTTGGAAAGGCAGTCACCTGAGTATAGCAATAGCTTCAGGGAATGAGACTCCTTAATAAAAGGAAGAAGTGTCATCCAATGGACTCAACTGAGGCATAAACCCTCTGTGTGTAACTGGGCTACTCATCTAAGAAATGCATATGCCTAACTGAAATTTCATGAGAACACTGTGGAGGAAGAAAAAGACTTCCAAGGCAGGTATCCCTTTATCACATGCATTCTTTATACATGGGGTACATATATACTTTAGACATTTATACAAATTTGAATACACTCTCCACAGGGCCCTTTGTGAACAAGAGCAGAGTACATACTCCCATAGCTATTTGGGGAGGGACTTTTTTTTATCTTACTATCTCAGTCAGTCCTTTCATAAAAACTAATTGATTTTTAAAAGTTAATTGTTACTGAGGAGCATACTGGTGGAGGCTTATGAGAGACAGTACTAGAAACCACAGCCCCTCAGGTTTACCCCTAGAACACTGAAGGGATCATCCATCTTCAGGTGACTCACCCTGGAAGTACAAGTGGTAGTTGTGTAGAGGAAGCCTTCACATTTACAAATCTTTCTTTCTACTTAGGATATTTCTCTAAGGAAGAAGACTTGAAACTTGGACTCTAAAATGTTTGGAGGAAAAGAAAGAAACTTACTAATGAACTCAGTCTGGGAGTGCCACTCCTCCCTCAAAATTTTCCTTAGCACACATCGTGTCCTGTGACTCATGAGTGACCGAAAGGAAAGGGGCAAGTAGGAACTGGATAAACCTTGTGATTCCAACTTGGCTGTAAGCCTTAATACACTGCACAGAATCTGCTTTCTTTAACATTCTTCCTTAAAGCAGTGCTGCTGACTAGCATTGGTGGATAGAAAGAAGGAATACAAAGAATAAGGTCTTGACTCCCTGCAGTCAGACTTTGTGATAATATGTGTAGAAGCTCTGCCGCTGGAGCAGTGGTATTAGCCTTATTCTCTGAAGCCAGCATTCTGCTGTGCTTTCAAACAACTATCATAGCATGACACCATCTTGTTCTTATGGAGGAGCTAATTGAAGAAAATCTTTCCTAAGTGATGTTAGAATCTAGTATGATGGCTTTTCCAGAAAACAAACAAAAGATACAAAATTGGGCTATAAAAAGAATGCCCAAATGAAACTGTTTGCGTTTTCACCTTTCATGACATAATCCCGTATCCTCTCTATTAAGTATATCCTCCATGATTCTCATAACTAATGAGGGCCCAGAAATGTGCGATCAGTTCTGTTTTTCCAGTTAGGGAGAATGAGTGAATAAACTACTCGTGACAGCCTAGGGCTGGGATTTTTACTACCTGGCCCCAATACTCTCAGCTGGCTCTGGTCCAGAGAATTATTCCCTTCCCACTGTGTGTGTGTGTGTGTGTGTGTGTGTGTGTGTGTGTGTGTGTGTGTGTTATTATAATCCAATTAATACTGAAGCTGGAGTCTGGGGCTCTCTGCTTGTTAGCTAGCAAATCTGCCCTTTCTTCACCTCTCTGAATTCCTTTGATTGCTAGGTGAAAACTCCCTTTCTCTGCTAACACTTCCTGCTTCACTCTCATTCTCCTCCATATAAGCCCAAGTCCCTTTTCCCTATCTGGATCTACCCTCTCCTTACATTGTGCCCTTTCTAACAGTGTTCTATTGTCACCAAATTGACTCCATGTCACAGTCCTTTTGATTCCTTGTAGTCAGGGAAACCTGACTCCTAGAAGACTGAATCTCTGCCTACCTTCTTTAGTACTCTATGCTTCTTTTACTCTTTTCACTTCCTTTTCCACTCTCTCTCCACCCCAACAGTGGTTCAAGAGGGAGAGCACATCTTGCTCCTCATTGCCACTCTCAGATACTTTCCCTTCCAATGTAACTCAGCGACTTCTTCTTTGATTTTCCCTCTATCCAGATATATGGCCCTATCAAGATCCTGACAGTAGGTACCTATGTAGCCCCTGAGTTATCTCTCCTCCTTTATCAGTGTCTTATTTGCTTGCATTTATGTCCCTGGTACTTAGCACAGTGTCTCACATAGAGTAAGGATTTAATAAATGCTTTTCATTCATTCTTTAATGATCCATTCTAGAATTTTCCCTGGAATCAAAGTCAAACCCACCAGTTTGCAGACTCAGTTCTCTTCAAACAATAACAGCAGCAACAACAATAAACTTGGGACAATATTTGCTTTTCTCCAGTTTGGTGGTATCTTCCTATTTCTTTCAAATATCACATACAGTGCCTCAGCAAACACATCTGCTAGTTCTTTCAGGACCAAAGGATGTAGTTCATCTGAGGGCAGATGAGTTAAATTTGTCAAGGGCAGGTAGGTGCTCTCTCACTATCTCTTTACTCATCTTGGGTATCGACTCTCTCTTAGTCATTTTTTATCTGTCATTTCCAGGGTAAAGGTCATTCTTCTTTGCAGGGAAAACAGAAACAAAATTTAAACTTACCAGTTCTACCTTTTCTCTGTTGTCAGCTGTTGTCATCCCATCTACTCCCAAGTAAAAGTACTATATCTCTCCCTTGAGCCTTTTACTCCTAATATAGTTTTAAAAAAATCCTTTTTGTTGTTCTCAGATTCCCTGGTCGACCTCAGGTCATTTTGAGCTTTAGTATTCCTGACACTTTTTATAGGAGTTTTATTAAATTATATTTGTCTTCTGTTAACTTGCCTTTGGCAAGAATATGATTCTCTAAATTTTTTAAAAGTTAGGTTGGCTGGTGAGTTTCCTATGTATCCTCATCAGTCTTTTCAGATAAATCTCATTTTCCTCAATGGAATTATTTCCTTTTGGGTCTTTAAAAATCTCATTTTTGAGCATCTTCAATCCCACCTTAGGTGACTTCTCCTGAAGCATTTTAGACTATGGGATCCTATCTTTCTTATGTACCCTTTAAATTTGCCTTTTTAGATCTCAGCTACAGATCAGAATATGCTCAGATTTCCTCTCCTCTACCACAAATCCTGGGATGGATTGGTCACCTCCCCCCTGGGATTTCCATTATTTCCACCCTAGCCACCAGTTTCTCCCTTTTTGAGAGACTCACATCTAAGTCATCAACAAGCATTTACTAAGTATCTATATGGGCCAGGTAATCTGCTAAGAGTTGGGGGTAAAAAGAAAGGCAAAAGACAACCCTTGTTCTTAAGGAGCTCATAGTCTAATGAAGAAGACAACATGCCAATAATTATGTACAAATAATATATATGGGATACGTTGTAGATAATATCATAGGGAAATCACTAAAATTAAAGAGGACCAGGAAAGGCTTTTGGCAAAATGTGGGACTTTAGCTAAGACACAGATAAGGAGGGATTTCCAGGATTTGGGACAACCAGTGAACATGTCTGAAGTTGAGAGGTCAAATATCATGAATGAGGAATAGGAAGTAGACCAGTGTCATTAGATTGAAGAGTACATGGAGAAGAGCAAGGTGTAAGAAGACTGAAAAGTAGGAGGGTGCTACATTGTGAAGGTCTGTAAAAGCCAAACAGAAGGTTTCACATTTGATCCTGGAGGTAATCAAAATCCATTATATAATCTCTTTAAGGAGGGGAGTGGTATAGTTAGTCCTCCGCTTTAGGGAGATCAAATCCATAGCTCAGTGGAGAATGGAGTGGGGAGATACTTGAATCAGGGAGACTAACCAGTAGGTTGTTGCAAGAGCCTGGAGGAAAGAGGTGGCTGTGTTAGAAGAGAGAAGGACACATACATAAAAACTGTTACAAAGGCATAAATTATAAGACTCTGTTTGTAACAGAACACTGTTACAAAGGGCACAATGGAAGAAGAGGGTAGATCCAGATAGGGAAAAGGGACTTGAGCTTATATGGAGGAGAATGAGAGTGAAGTGGGAAGTTTTAGCAGACAAAGGGAGTTTTCACCTAGGACTCAAAGGAATTCAGAGAGGTGGAGGAAGGGAAGGCTTGCTAGTCAACAAGCAGAGGCTGATTTTATATGAGGAATGTGGGAGAGTGAGATTAGAGGATGATATCTATGCCATGACGCCTGGATAACTGGGAGGGTGGTGGTACTCCCAACAGTGACAGAGAAGCTGGGAAGAGGGGAGCATTTGGGGTGTGTGTGAAGACAATGAGTTCAACTTTGGATGTGCTGAGTTTAAGGTGTTTATGAGACATTTAGTTTGAGACATCCAATTGGTAGCTGTAGATGTGAGACTAGGTCAGAAGAGAGATTGGAGCTGGGATCTGAGAATCATCACCATATACATGGTAATTGAATCTGTGAGAGTTGATAAGATTGTTAAATGAAAGAATAGCAGAAAAGATGAGAGCCCAGTGGAAAGCCTTGGGGGACCCCCACTATTAGAGAATGTGACCCGGATGAAGAAATATTAAAGGAGATTGAGATCCAGAATATAATTTCCCTTCATTGGTTCCTTTACCATCTGAACAACGAAATTATGACCAAGGCATGTCAAGAAGTCATTAACTGTTTTACTTTAGGCAGAAAGAGTGAGAGCTATAGATGTCTGCATAGTTGAAGTCCCACTATCACAACTATATCATACCTCTATGCCATCTACTTTTCAAACTCATTATCTATTTCTTCTTTCTGTCCAGGTGGTCTGTAGTTAGCTCCAAAGACAATAATAATTTTTGTTTCTCTTTCCTTTGATCTGTACTCAGGTATTCTTTGTCATGGTTCCTTTCTCTAGTTCCTAGATGTTCTCAAATGATTATACCTTCTTAACATACAATGCTCTCTCCCTCCCTTTATTTATCCCGGTTCTTTTGAATGAGGTATGCCCATTTAGAGTCATAATCCAGTCTTGAGTTTTATACCACCAAGTCTCAGTGATAGCTGTGAAGTCATATTTTCCTCCTTGAATTAGGACCTCAAGTTCCTCTTGTTTTGTTTCCTAAAATTTGGGCATTTATATAAAGAAGCATGGGCCAAAGCCTTTTACTACTTACTCCTTTCCTGGCTTTTTGTCACCTGTGACTTTCTGAGTGTTTCACCTGATAGTGTTCTTTCTTCTTTGTGGCTGCTTTCTATAGTATCCAACTTTGGTGATAGATATAGGCAGTCTTTCCCCCTTTCTACCCTACCCCGTCCATTTTTAGTTTAGTCTTTTAGTTAAAGCCTTTTGAGTTTCAACTCCTTACTTTGCAATCTTATTTATAAGTCAGAGGTTCTTAACCTGGGGTTCACAAATAGATTTCTGAAGGACTATGACCTTCGATGGGAAAAATTACATCTTTATTTCAATATAGTTGGTTTCCTTTGTAATCCTATTAATTTTAGTTTATGCCATTTAGATAGAATTCTGAGCAAAGATCCACAGTCTTCTTCAGACTACCAAAGGGGTCCATTGCATAAAAAAGTTAAGAATCCTTTTTTTAAACCCAGCCCACCCCTCCATTAAAACTCTCCAAATTTGCCTTAATTGATGAATCCAATGGCCATTTCCCAGTTTTTGCTCTTCTTGACATTCTTGACACTATCTACTGTACTCTCCTTCTAAATTCTTCTCCCAGGATTTTCATTACATTGCTCTCTTCTGGATCGCCTTCACCTATGTGACATCACCATCCCTGCCCCATACTTAACTATGAGTATACACTAATACTCTGTCTTGGGCCCTCTACATTTCCAGCTCCTGTCTTTTCTAATCTTCAAGTCTATATTGCCCAACTGCCCGCTAGATGTCTCTACCTGAATGTTCCATAGGCATCTTAAACTCAACTTGTCCAAAACAGAGTTCATTATCTCATGCCGCAAACCCATCACTTTCCCTAACTTCCCTAGTTCTTGTCAGTGGTACCACCATCCTTCCAGACATTCAAATACGTAATCTCAGAGTCATCTTTTTTTGGTAACTTCTCCCAATTCAAAAAATTGATACATCTTTTTCTCTTAATTCTACCTCCACAAAATCTCTTATCTCCCAAATCAATTTCATGTGGTACATTGGAAAAAATGCTGGATTTGGAATCATAAGCTCTGGTTCTGTTAAACACTGCCTGTATAACTGGTGTAAGTCATTTAACCTGTTTAGGCCTCAGTCTTCCCATCACTAAAAAGAGAGAGTTGGATTAGATGGCCTCTCTGGTCTTTTTGGCTCTTCATGTATGATCTTTTGATCATGTTACTTTCATTAAGGGGCAGAGCATGAATCTGATGGTGACCATGTAAGACAGAGAATATTTTCCACCTTTAATACCACTGTTAGGAGGTGTGTGGTACTGGGGCTAATTATACTGTGGAGGTGAGGAACTATTTTTCTGTAGGAGAAATCTGTTTAAAATAAACTTTTAGCAATGAAGAGAAGGTGACTGGGAGATTGTGGCTTGGGATATGGAAGGAAGGAGATATTTGCTTTGCTTTGGCCATGGAAAGAGGTGGGTGGGAAGGCTTACCTGCTGAACCAAACAGTATTCTAGCATCTTGCCTCCTAGATCTTATACTTTTACTATGAATCACTAGGCAGCTGTGGATATAGCTGGGTGCCCCCAAGGTTTAGGACCCACAGTGATAGCTTCTATTTTGTCTACTCTAGGGATATCTCTGTTTCATATGTTTTAGGTACAAACATGGGTATGTAAGAAAAAAACCATTTCTCTTTTCCTCCAGAGAGGGAACAGCAACAGTTCTCTGCTAGATTCAGAGTGGAATCAGGCCCAGAGAGTTTCATAGGAAATTAATAAGTCAATCTATAATACTGATGTGAGATGTTTAACATTTTGATAATGGCTTTTAGCTAGAAATATCAACAGAGGTCTCAGCCAATCTCTATTTGGTTAATCCTCATGATATTCATATGATGTGAGTAGTAAGTCAGTCCTACCCACCATTGTAGTGAGAGTCAGACAGTCGAGTCAGACAGTGATTCATGCTGCTTAAGCATTAAGCAGCATAATTAAGGTTTAATAGGCTTTTGAAATAATGAACACTTAGTATTTAACTGCTTTACTTATATTCCTCAGAATCTAAACATTTAACTTTTGGCAAGCTCTTTTGCAGCTGTGATTTATTTATAACATTGTTTTTATTCATTTTTTTTTACTCCTATTAGCCACAATAATCACTAAAGGTACTACTTTCCTTTTAATGCCTATCCTAACTGTTCATATTTCCTTTTACTGTAGATTTAAGCTGTGATTTGTTGCTTTCTTCTCATTTTTGACATCTTAATCACATTTTCACTCTTAAATAGATACTGGTGTATAAGGTGATGGGAATAAAAGTTTTGTTTGTTCTCATTAAACATCAAAATAGCTCATATAATTACTGTTTTATGGGTGTGTTACAGGCAGGTTTCTAAACCCTGGTGATGATCCCAGGGACTCTAAAGCAAACTTCAGAGATGGTGTGGATATTATATCTAGACAAGTTTACTACCTGAAAATTATTATCCGGAGGCCCTTAGCACACATGAAAGCAGAAGTTCTTAATCTTTTTCATGTCATGGATTCTTTGGGCACTCTGGTGAAATCTACTGACTTCTCAAAATAATGTTTTTAGATGCGTAAAATGAAATGCTTAGGATTACAAAAAAAATCATTTATATTGAAATATAGTTGTTGAAAAATATATTTAAAAATCAAGGTTAAAAGCCTCTGTCTTAAAGATTGGCCTGTTCTCTCGTACTTAATTAGTGGGGGGAGCTTTGTCCATAGATGTACAACCCTGGTATATACTTACATTATATCATTTCAGCTTTAGGTTTCTTTCAAATAAGGAAGGACCCTCCTTTTGGTCCCTATTTTCTCTTGGGAAATGTATGCTAGAGTAAAAGGAACACTGGTTTTAGAAGCATAAGACCTGAATTCAAGTCCCAACTCATCGACAAAGTAGCAGTGTGACTTTGGACAATGTCATTGGCCCTTAATTGTAAAATAGTGACTAGACTAGGATCTTTAGGGTCCCTTAGAGAGGGGAGCAGCATGTCACAGTGGAGAAAGCACTGAGTCTTGAGTTAAAGAACATGGGTTCAAATCCTATCTCTGATATTTTATAGCTGTGTCACCTTAGATAAGTCCCTTAACCTCCTTGGGCCTCAGTTTTCTTATCTATAATATGAGGAGGTTGAACAAGATGACCTTTGAGATCTCTTCTAGTTCTACACCAAAAATGTTCCTATCTCTCTGTAGTTCTAGTCAAGGGTTCTTATCCTGGAGTATGTGAACTTAATTTTTGAATATTTTGATAACTGTATCTTTTCAAAATGATTGATTTCCTTTGTAATCTTATATGTTTTGTTTTGTTTATTTAAAAATTATTCACATAAAGTGCCCATTGGCTTCATGAGATTGTTAAAGGGGTCTATGATACATAAAAATGTTAAAAATCTTTGTTTTAGATAGTTTGGGGGATGAGATTTCAAAAAATATTTACTGAATTTTGACCTCCTTATATCTCAAAGCACTTTACTAAATTAACTCAATAATTCTTATTAAAATAACACCTCAGGTTACTGGCAGGAGTACCCTCAAACAACCAAAACTGGGATAAACATGGAAATCATAGGAATTTATATATATATATATATATATATATGTATATATATATATATACATATAACACATATATATCATATATACACATATATATAACATATATATATCATATATACACATATATTTACATATATAGTATATAAGCGTGTGTATATGTGTGTAATGTGTATACCTATTTTTTTCAGTACACAAAAATCTGCCTTTTCACCCTCCCAGAATACCCTCATCCCCTGCTCCCATCCTGAGAATTAAAGATAAACTCTATTATAAACATGTATTCAACCAAACAAATTTCCACATTGACCATGTTAAAAATTGTTTTTCTCATTCTACACTCTTGGGTCCTTTGCCTCTTGATCAGGAGGTGGTGAGCATCAGTCCTCTAACATTGTGGTTAGTCATTATGCTGATAAGAGTTCCTAATTTTTTCAAAGTGACTTGTTTTACCTTAGTGCTATCATTATTGTTCTCCTGATTCTGTTCACTTTACTCAGCATAAGATCATAGGTTTCCTCTGAAACCATCCCATTCATCACTTCTTACATTGTAATAATATTCAATCACATTAATATACCATAAGTTTTTCATTCATTTCTCAATTTATGGGCACCCTTTCAGATTCCCATTCTTTGACACCTCAAAAGTTCTATGAATATTTTATACATCCTTTGAATTTGTTTTGTTTATTATTAATCCCTCTCTTAATCTATTCTCCCTCTAATTTCCCCTCCCCTGTTTTCCCTTTCCCTATTTCCCTGTTGAATGAAATGTATTTCTCTCTCATTCTCTCTCTCTCTCTTCTCTCTCTCTCTCTCTCTCTCTCTCTCTCTCTCTCTCTCTCTCTCTCTCTCTCTCTCTCTGTATTCTTCCTTCCTTTAACCAGTTCATATGAGAATGAGGTTGAAGTGTTGGATACTCCTCCTTCCCCATTCTTGTCTGTGTAGATATCTACTTGTGCAGCCAAATTATGTGAGGTTGTTTTCCCTAATCTTTCTTTCCTTGTCCCCTCAACCCCGCTCGTGTGTTCTTTTCCCTTCTCTTTCCATTCTTCTCTTGAGATCAGCAAGACATAACAGACACACTTCCTTGTCTGATTAGATTCCTGTAGAAAGAAATTGGAAGGTACCAGATTCCCAGAAGACCTAGGGATTTGTACCCGAAGGGTATCTTTTTGACACCTTCAGATAAAAGTAAAAAGCTTCAGAAGTGTATTTGAAAGATTTTGCAGATGTTAGAGCCTTCCAGGCCCTTAAGTCAGGAAAGAGAACCTACTTTACATACAATAAAATCTTCGTTAAAAGGAGATACGTATAGGTGTCCCTTAACCATACAGTTTTGATTTGAGGGGAAAGGTTAATTTAGCTTCTAGACAACATTTATTTTATTAGCTGAGATGCAAAGGTAACTTCACATTTACAGTTTTATGATTGTTTCTTTAAAGCTGATTACTTTATCAGGTGCTTCTTATCTGCCCCCCCCCCATTGTTCTCTGGTGACTTTAATGTTATCTCATAGTTTGAAGTAAGCTTTCTTTTAAAAATAATTAACATTTTGCATGGAGTTTTTTTGTTGCATTTTACTTGTGAGATCATTGGAAGAAAAGATTTCATTTTTCTATTAGTTTTTTTCCTTTTCTATTTATTAAAGTCCCTTTATATTTTTATGAGGGTTCTTTCAAACTATTGTCAGAGCATTTTCTAGTCGAGCTACAGGTAGATTTGTGGTTGATCAACTGCTTTATTTCTAAAAATATTACCTGAGATATAAGTAATAGAGTTGTGTACTTTAGAAAACAAGAGTTTTGGACTCAGTTTCCTAAATCCCTTGTTAAAAAAATCCAACCTGGCCACTTTCAGTGCATATAGGAATACATCTTCATCTATCTGGAAAAACACAATTAGCTAGAATATTCCATTCCCCAAACTTGTTGGTGTACTGTGGTGTATATTCTTACCACATATGTAATTATTTTTAGGGAATCTCTTTAGTGTAGTTGGAATAGATATGACATAAACAATTGCAATTCAATGTCAAAGTGAAGAATCATTCTGTATCTACATGAGGATAATGTTTCTAAAATGTACCATATCGTTTAGCCCCAAAGGTTTTCCTAATCATTGTGTTATGTACCTAATATATGTATGCATACATAGCTACATATATAACATGTATGTCTATACAACCCAATAAAAAGATTGGTTCATCTTCCTGGTATTGTTCAAGCCTTGCCTCCAGCCTTTTACCAATAGTGTTGCTGCCTTTGCCTTTGAGGTCAGAGTGTATTAGTTCAAATCATGGCTCTACCATACCACTTTCTAACTGGATGAATTGGATCAAGTCACTTCACCCTTCGGGCTTCAGTTTCTTCATCTGCAAAATGAGGGAGTTGAAGTCCCTTTTTACCTCTAAATTTTTTTTAAGGTCCCTTTCACCTCTAAAATTATGATCCTATGAATCTATGTCCTAGGTTTACCTTCAGCCCTGTTTCAGGGCAAAGACTGGCTCTGAAAGGTAGGCTGGTCTTGGGTAGTGGGTGGAGTTGTAGAGATGCCCTTGGGCTGCTCATCATAGGTAAATGGAAACAGCAGGTAGAATGGGTGAAACCAGGAACAGTGGCAGTTGGGAGAGAAAACACAGCTGGACCTGAGAGGGAGCAAGCAGATTAATTACAACTGGTCTGAACAGGCTTTTGATCTTGTAGGTGGACCCAGGACTCATACCAGGAATTCAAGTCCAAGCTGGCAGGTACCAAAGTATATTACAGAGGAACAGAAAAACTAAAATAGTAATATAGAAAGTCGGTAATAGGAATTCATTGGTTGCAAGAACGTTAGCAAGTTGCCCTGATGAGACTTTTTACTATGAGGATTTCTGGGCCAGTACGATTTGTTGTTGTTGTTGTTCAGTGTTTTCAGTTGTGTCGGACTCTTTGTGACCCCATTTGGCATTTTCTTGCAGAAGATCCTTGACTTGCCCAGGGCCACACAGCTACTAAGTGTTTGAGGCCAGTTTTCATGACCCCATGTGGGGTTTTCTTGGCAAAGATACTGAAGTGGTTTGCCGTTTCCTTCTCCAGCTCATTTTACAGATGAGGAAACTAAGGCAAACAGGGTTAAGTGACTTGCCCAGGGTCACATAGCTGGTGTCTGAGACTGGATTTGAATTTAGGTCTTCCTAACTCCAGGTCTGGGAGATCTATCCACTGCACCACTTAGCTGCCCCTACTGCTGTCAATAGGATACCACTGCTCCATGGTTGAGGCTTTGCTAAAGAGCCTCAAGTGGCAGGGGTTTGGGGTGGGGTGGAGGGAGAAGGGAGGCAATGTTGTCCTGAATTGTAACTAGAAAGAAACAGAAGTCTCCAAGTTTGGATCCTTCCTGTGGAGTGACTTTGGGAGGACAGGTGGATCATCTGATATCCCAAGGAAGCTCTGTTGTTGAGGCTGGTAGCTTGTCATAAATCATAATAAATCTAATCAGCCTGAGTGGGAATGGAACTGAGGTCTCGCCTTTAGAGAGTAATAGTAATGGTATTAAAGATAAGAGGATCACAATCTAATGTTGTGATTCAGGAGGTTTTTTTAGGAGGAAAGAAGGAAATTTGTTGCTGTTGTTCAGTCGTTTTGGTTGTATCTGATTCTTCATGACCCAATTTGGTTTTTTCTTGGTGAAAAAAAAAAACAACTACTGAAGTGGTTTGCCATTTCCTTCTCCAACTCATTTTATAGATGAAGAAACTGAGGCTTGGGGCAGCTAGGTGGCACAGTGGATAGAGCAGTGGCCCTGAAGTCAGGAGGACCTGAATTCAAATCCAGCCTCAGACCAAACAGTTGATATTTACTAGCTGTGTGACCCTGGGCAAGTCACTTAACCCCAATTCCCCCCCCCAAAAAAAAAGAGAAACTGAGGCAAACGGGTAAATGACTTGCCAGGGTAACACAGCTAGTGAGTGTCTGAGGCCAGATTTGAACTCAGTAAGATGAGTCTTTCAGACTCCAGGCATAGCTCTCTATCCATTGTACCACCTAAGCTAATTATTGAAATGCAAAGTAGAAGCAAAAAGGGAATAACTATTTCCCACTGCAACTCGCCGCTCTATGCACTGATGTTATGTAGACTAAAAATCTCAGGGCCCTAAATATCGGTTCACTACTCTAACCATGAGAACACATTACCTTTCAGCAATGACTTGGTTTTTGGTTCTCACAAACAGATGTGTACTCTATGTAATAAACCTAGTCTATTAATGAAGTTGCAAGGTCAATCAATACACTGCTAGATAGGGTCATAGATTTAAAACTGGAAGGGACTTTGAAGGTCATCTATTCCAACCCCCTCATTTTACATATGAGGAAACAAAGGCCCAGAGAACTTAAATGTCCTTGCCCAAGGACATATGGGTAGTGAGCAGCTGAGCTAGGATTTGAATGTATTGAGTCCAAATTTAGCACTCTTTGTATGACATCATGCTGCCTTCTCTTGTTAGACTCTAATCATTCCATGTACAGTACTACAAATACAAAACTGGCTTGATAAAGCAGTGCCAAAAATATATATGTATGTATACATACGTGTATATACACACACACAAATATATGAAAGATGTCATCCCCCGGCATCTTAGGTATGGCTGAGCCCAGCAAGCGAATGAACAGCAAGGGTGGTTTTCCACAAGCATGGGTCTGGCAAGATCAGTCTTGCCTCAATCTATGTTCAAAGATGCTTCTTTACTAAGCAAAATCATTTACAAAAAGATAAAATTATAGCAAATGATGATAGGTATCATGGAAATTTAATTAGGTATACTCTTTGAGAAGAAATCACAGACATCAAAATTATGATTTTATTATGTGAGAAATCAATCCCTAAAGAGATCTTTGTGTTATCTTTGACATTGGGGCACCCAACCTCTTTCATCACTCTCATGAACCTAACCTGTCTTTACCATACAATTTAGTTTATTGAAGTAGATGAAAGCCATTTTTCAGTTAGTCTATCATAAAACAATATAACCAAATTTCACTATAAAGTCTCAAGATTGAGTTAATGGTGTTAAGTCAATAGGTCAATGTCAGCCCAGATCAGCCCCCATTTTATTTACCTCCCTGCCAGTCTCCCCTAGGCCTGCCGATGGTTTTGCTCTGTTTAGTTCTCCTCCTCTAAAATTAACTGTATCACTCCCAACATTATTTCCCATGATATTTTCGTAGAACCGATGAACTCTGTTAAGCTAGTAAGCCTGAATTTTAAAAAGGCAAACCTTGTTTTCAAAATCATTCTGCCACTCATACCCTATTTAGCTCCCTTTTATCTGTCATTTTCTTCCATTAGAATGTAAACTCTCTGAGGACAGAGACAGTCTAACTTGCTGGTATTTGTACCCTCAGCACTTAGCAGAGTGCCTGGCACATAGTAAGTGCTTAATAAATGTGTTGTCAATTATTCCTTATTGATCCTGCAAAGTTCAGACTGGAAATACCACTATTATTTATTTTTAGATTTTTGCAGTGCCTTTCTTCAAAAAAACCTTCAAAAGCCTTATGCAGAGAATTTTTCAACAAATGTTGAGCTGAGCTGTCTCTATCTTCCCCCATGGGGCCCCTGTGAGCTGTCATAAGAGAGCTAATATTGTCCTAATACGATGACCTATTTAGAAATGAGTAAAAGTACTTAGTGAAGAAGAATCACCAGGGCAAGGATCAGGGGGAGAAAGGAGAGAGGTATGAAAGCTATGAAGGGCAAGATGAAGAATTCAGAAATTCAGCGTGGGGTTGAGTGGTAGTTGGCAAATTGTCTTGACCCCAGTGCCAGTCACTGCTCCATGAAAAAGCACTCCAGACTATTTCTAAGCATGCTCCTAGTGAAACTCTCGTCTCCTAAGAGGGCTCCTGGAATTGCTGCAGGCCGAAGAAGCTGACCTCAAGGTTGACCCCACACTCAGTAGCTGAACCAAACTTTGCATTTCCATCCTCTCTCTCCTCTAGTTAAATTTAATATAGTATACTCTATTTACGTTCACAAATGTGAGAGAGATTGATGTGGATATTAGAAAGTATCAGTAAAGATATACATTGAACTGCCCTAAAGTCTCTAAGAATGAGTTTATGGTCAGTGGCAAGTTATCAGGGACAGTAATTTGGAAGATTATAGGAGCTGGCATGGGATAACTGCTTATATTTCTCTAATGCCAAATTCTTATTTGTTGGTCTCAAGTATGAAATCAGTAAATACAATATAAAGGATAAGAACAGGATAGGAAGGGGGGACTGGACCTATGATTTCCCTGCGAACTCCCAGATGAGCAGTCTTTCTTTATCAATGCTGATGAGAACTTTCTCTGCAACTCCTAGTTTTAAAAACTATGGATAGAGAAGTGGGCTTAAAGTCAGGAATAGCTAAATTCAAATCCTTCCTTAGATTCTTGCTAGTGGCATTACTGTGAGCAAATTACAAAGTCTCTCAATTGCAATTTCTTCTTTTCTACAATGGGATTAGAATAGTACCTGCCTTATAGGTTTGTTGGGAGGATAAAATGAGATAACGCATGTTATATAAATGTTTGCTACTATTATTATTGTTATTATTTAAAAGCTATCTAGAGAGATCAAAGTGATTTTCCCAGGGTCTTGTAGCTGCCATGTGTCAGTATGTGGGACCTGGAGCTGCTTCTTCCTGGCTCCTAGATCAGCTCTTCATTCACTGGCATTGTACTTTCAGAATAAGAATAAGGATCATAGAAATAACACTTATCCCAGGACCTTTTCTATCGGAGCTCCATAGCAAAAGATGAGGACAAAATAGGCTATAACTGTGCATGCTTTAAAGCACATTAATAAAATTTCATTTTTGAATAGTCAGAGACTAGACATGTTATCTCACTAACCTCTTGAATCTTTTTCCCACATTTTTTTTTGCAATGCCAAGTTAGTTCAATAGCCCTGGTAGTTGGGCGTAGATTTAATTTTTCCGCACTAACATTTTATGAATTGTGAGGTGCCGCCTGGCACTTACTGATGTCTCTCATTTTCCTCACCTTGGATGGCCTTACCAGACACTGCCAATAGGGTAAACAATTTAGTAATATTAGAATCTCCCTTAAAAACACACGTTTACACACCTATTCCTGTAAGATGAACTAACTCCAAATCTGACACAGTGAAGATGCCTGTGGACTTTCGGGCATGAGTGCTGATTTCTAAGTTATAGGGTGATTCACTCGGATAGACAGATACCCCACCTGATTTTATACCAGGGTATAAAATGATGGGTTTTAGGTTTTCATAAACTTTGTATTATTCAGAGTTTAGCATAGGGGACTACATTAGGAAACAGATACAAAGGTGATAGAGTCATCATTGGCAATGTCTTCTAAAATCAACTTGTTCACAGGAAATATAACAGAATGAGGCAAAATTTGGAGCTGGTTGATGATAGATTTGGCATTCTGAAACCATCAGCATTAATTCAACTAACAGTGGAAGCCTTTTAGTGTAACCAAGTTTATTCTCTACCTCTCAAAGAAAATGATAATTGATCCTTAAGAGATTAGAAAACCTTTAGTCTGTTTTTTTTCATGCCTAAATCACTTTCCCATAGACCACACTGTGTTTAGGGTAAAGAGTCTACAAACCTAGTTTTGAAACTTGGCTCCCGTAATTATTAGCAGTGTCACCCATGGTAAGTGTTTTCCTTACCTGTGAAATGGGGGTGATAATACATGTTCTCTCAACTTAGTAGGCTTTGTGGGGCTCTTGCAGAAGTATATTAACTATTTCTGTCCACCAGAGTGTCTGCAAAAGCATTGTATGGGTAGCCCCCATCTCATGACCAGATTGAGTTCCCAAAGCTTTCTTGAAAGCTGGTTGCCTTGACTAGGAACCCATTTTTTTCTATTAGAATATTACATATGATAGTGAGGTCATAAGGCCAACACACAGAATCCCATTTAAGCTACAATATACTTGACGCAATTGTAGGTAATCAAGAAAGTAGTAAAGTCTTTTGAGGAATATATATGGCTATAGTAGATCAACAATAATGACCTGATTATGAGAAATGGCATGAGTCATTATCCATGACATATATGTGACTGGAGAAAGATGAAATGACTAAGGAAACAATCAAAGATTTGATCTTCTGAGCTTATTGATTTTATAAAGCAATGCATGCCAATTGCCTAACAAACTGGGACCAGACCTCCTCAGCTTAGGTCTTTACCCCAAATACAGGGAGAGAAATAAGGTGATATTTGGAAAGCACTTTTCAAACCTGAAATGATAGATACAATTATTAAATGCTTGTTTTCAGTCTGGGTGTTGCAGGGGTACCCAGTATCACAAATAGTTAATTGTGTACCTGATGCAAAAATAGAAAATTGGATATTTAGATGGATACTTTCTATCTTTTTTACTTACCTCTAGATTTTAAGTTCCTAAGGGAAGTAATGACCTTGTAGAGTGATGTTTAGTAAAATTTGTAGAGAGAAGAGAGAAAAGAAGGAAGGAAAAGAGAAAGGAGGTGATTGAGGGATGCAAAGGGGGCACTCAATGATCCCTCTAGTGGCCTGAGAAAGTAGCTGCACTCTTACTTATAAAATAAATGACTTGTTTTTTTTTTAATTCAGTTTGTTGCCTCAAGCATTTGAGATGAGATCAAAACTGAGCCTTGATGTGTAGCATTAGTCAGTTTAAAAGACATAAATATTCACACTGAAAATTTAATAATCAGCCCCTGTAAAACATTTCAAGCTGATTCCAGTGTACCCCTACATAATGCTTTATTCTTCATTGATAAACATTTTCCCCCTCTTTCTTTTCCTGTTATATTTTCATATGTAAGGAGAAAATTACAAGCAACAAAAGTCTCTGTTCTTTTCTAGGAATGAAGGCAGCATGGCATGGCAGATAGAGTATTGGACTACGAGTCAAAGAAGATGTAGGTTCAAATCCTGCTTAGATACTTGCTAGTTATTTAACCCTACCCATATTACTTTCAATATCAATTTCCCCATCTATAAAATGGGAATAATAATGACACTTGCCCCCATGGTTGTTGTGAGCATCAAAGGAGACCATAGAGCACTATCAAAATGATAGCTCTTATTATTATTACAAAGACCACTCTACCCTGATGGAAATACTGTGAATTAGAGAAAAGGGTGGCAGCACAAATTGTAGTGATTAATGATTTTTAAAAAAAAGCATACAGTATGTTTGCCAAAAATTCTTAACATCTTTGAAGTGAACAAATAATTTTCCAAGAATTTTTATTTTAGTTGGTTCCTGTTCTCCGCTGTGGGTAATATTGTTTCAGAAGCAAGGAAACATAATTTCCCCTAACGATTTTGCCTTTCCTTTTGGCAAAGGCATATTTTATTTGTCCTGATGTAACTCAGATGGAATTGTCATTAAAGTATCTGGCCTTCTGAAGAACAATTACCTCTTCACTCTTCTCAAAAAGATTTTGGTATGTAGTGGGGTTGATTGCATTAGCTGCTGTAGAATTGAGCTTTGTTAGTCATTTGCCCCTCCAGAATTCAGTAGGAGTATTATTGACTGTGCTTAGAAAAACTGCAGGTTCAGGCCCTTAGGAGCTTGCTGTGGTTACCCACCTCCTTTCCATGACTACTATGATCCTTCTCAACATACGTGCAAATGGAAATCGTCATAAAATCAGATAAGACACAGAAACCCAAAGAAAACATGTTCAGTCACGTAAGACTGAGTGCTTATAAAATATCACTTTTGATTATAGGATTATAGGTTTAGAGCTGGAAGGAATTGCAATGGTCAGTTAGTACAACTTCCCTTTCTCCTCATTTTACAGAAAAGGAAACTGAGGGCATGAGAGATGAAGTGATTTGGCTAGTACAACACAGTGGCAGAGCTGGGACCCCAGTAGAAGTCACCAGACTCCAAATCCATCATTCTCTGTCTGTATTGGTTAAATACATCACAGTACTGTATTGGTTAAAAATGACATTACTAAAATGTGGATAGAGTTTTTCACTGTAATTGAAAAATAAAAGGTTAGATGAGTAGGCCTACAATTATTTCTGTTTGTCTTTGACTGGGAACCCCTCATCCTTTCTAAGAACAGCGTGCTAGTTGTATAGAGTCTTCATAATCTAAATGAGAATTATTAGTTTGCATTTGTCATGCTCTCAATTTCTCTGACTGATGCTGCCAGTACCTTAGAAAGTTTGTCAGAAGAATTGAAAAATATAGGTTGAGAGTGTGGGGGAGGGGGATATATGAATGAGGTGGAAGAATTGAATCAACCAAAGCAGAAATGTTAAGATGAAGAATTTATATGGAACCATTCATTAAGAGTTGTATTGACCATGAAAGAGAATGATAAATTTGTGGATTGATATTTTTAATTCATGTCATGAATTAAGATTTAGCCAATCAATGCCAGGAACCAGTTAATGTTCTTAGCAATTAACAGAATACATGCATACATATATGTACACACATATAATCACAATGCAAAACTGAATCTCAGTAATTTCTGAAAGTGAATAAACAAGCATATATATATATATATACACACATTTCTATTCGTATGTATACACACATATAAATTTATGCACATTCATATATGTATGTATATACATATATACACACACACATATATATAGACACACATTCCTATACATATGTGTATGCATGTACATATGTATAGGAATGTGTGTATACATGTTTACTCATCTTCAGAAATTATTGAGATTCAGTTTTGCATTGTGATTAAATAATTTCAAAGTCTAATAACTATTTAAAATTTATTAGCAATGTGTTAGGATGATAAATTTGCCATAAATAGCAATGCTTAATTGTGCTGACTAGAGATGAGCAAATAGAGTATATGGTTTCTATAGTTGTCTTTTTATGGGCAGCTTTGCTAGGGAAACTACCCCCTACTCTTCCCCATCTTGTCCTTTACTGAGTGATCCCTTTCCTAATTTTTCTGTGAAGGAAAATAAGGATTAATGATAACTCACATTTATACAACACTATTTTGCACATTTTATATACATTATGTATTTAATCAAATGATTATATATTTAGAGCTAGTAGAAAGCTTAGAAGCCATCTAGTTCAACCCCCTCCTTAATGATGAGGAAATAGAGCTTCAGAGAAATCAAATGACTATCACAAGGTCACAAAGTCAATAAGTATCAGAGCCAGGATCTGAACTCAGAGCCTTCTTCATTCTAAATAAGTCCGGCATGCTTGCTGTATCACACTATCTCTATAACTAACATTTATACATCAGTTTAATGTTTTGTAAAGTGCTTTATATCTGTTATCTCATTTGATCCTCACAGCCATATTGTGGAGTAGATACCATTATTATACCCATTTTACAGATGAGGAAACTGGGTTCCAAAGAAGTAAAATGATTTGTCAAGGATCACACAGCTAAAAAGTGTTTGAGGCTGCATTTAAACCCTGGTCTTCCTGATTCCAGTTCCAGCATTGTAGCCTTTAAACCATAGCTGTCTTTTAGGGTTTGGGGTTAGAACCAAAACAACTTCTTTTCATCTACTCCTGGAGCGAAATGCAGAAGCATATGTCTTGACCTAACAAGCCACCTCTAGCCTTTAACTCTATTTGTTTCACAGATGCCCTGAATCTCTTTTCAATTCCATCATTTCTTATAAACACATAAAAGGATTAGCTATTAGAACGCCGCGTATTCACTGTCTCTCTCAAGCTCATACTTGTCACTGAATCACTGAACTGAGAATGATCTCTGCTAACCTGATGGTTAGCTGGTATGTAAAATCCCAGGTTGGGACAAGACTTGTGCCTGTGCTGAAACGGAACAAGGTCAGCTAATTGGAATGTGAGTCTGTGCATTTCTAAGAAATCATGTGAGTGTGATTTTTGTAAGCAATATAAAGAAATGCCCAAATGCTTCCCTTCTTCAACTAGTTTATACAAACACACACTTGGAAAAGATTAATAGGCCTATAAAAATATAGCTTGCTAAAAGTATTTTTACAATGAGAATTATTTTTGGAGGTAATCGAGAATGGGAGACACAGGGTTACTGGAGTGAAGACTAGAGATTGGGAAGGGTTTTCTTTGTTTCAGAGAGGAAAGGTTAGATCTCTGTAGCCAGTGTATTAATTACTGTTTATTTCAAAAGCAATTTATTTTATTGTGGTGTGCAGTATTTGTTACCTAGACAACCAACTTCTCGAGAGGGTCTGGGCCAACAAAAGAAAGTCAAGAAAATACTGAAGTCAATTAAATCAAATTAAAGAAAAACCTTGAAGGCTGGTAGCTGATAGAGTAGTTCACAGGCACCTGATAACATTCAATTCAAATCGATTCAATTAAATGAATATTTATTAAATGTCTATGGGTTTAATTATGAGGCAAGATGCTACTCATTAAGCAGATCTCAGCAAAATGGTTCTGGTACTGGAGAGACCAGCATTTAGATTGGTAATTGTGGCTCTTCATCCTGTTTAATAGGAGTGCTGTGTGTGTGTGTGTGTGTGTGTGGGAGGGCAAACTCTGGTCTTGAGAGAAGAGGAAATCTATTCCCTAGTTTCACTTTTCTCTGGGTGACCTTTTTGACAAGACCTAGAGAGGCTATGAATTGATGTGGACTGACCCAATCAGAATAATCTTTGAGCTCCTACCTTATTGCAAAACCCTTATCTCGATCCTGCACTTGAGATATTTTACTGAGTTCTAGTCCTGTACTCATAGTATAATAGTGTCACACAGGAAAAAAACCAGACCGTGTATGTGAGATTTTAGTCTCGAATTGAATCAACAAAGGCAATACAACTATACTTAATAAAAAAAAATATCTAAAACATTAAGTTAGCAAGAACCCAAGAGTTTTGTTCTACAGTGAGAAAGTGATGATTTATATTGGTTCAAGAAGTTCCTGGGCGTGAGACTCCTACTTTGACAAACCCAGAGATCAAGTAATTTTGTTATTGTTTAGTAGTTTTCAGTTGCATCCAACTCTCCATGACCCCATTTGGGTCTTTCTTTTTCTTATTATTTTTTTAGGCAATTGGGATTAAGTGACTTTCCCAGGGTCACACAACTAGTAAGTGTTTGACCTTAGGCCAGATTTTAACTCAGATCCTCCTGACTTCAGGGCCGGTGCTCTATCCACTGCACCACCTGGCTGCCATTTGGGTTTTTCTTGGCAGAGATACTGGAGTGATTTGCCATTTCCTTTTGCAGCTCATTTTACAGATGAGGAAAATAAGGCAAACAGGGTGAAGTGACTTGTCCAGGATTGCGCAGCCAGTAAGTGTCTGAGGCCAGATTTGAACTTAGGAAGATCAGTCTTCCTGACTCTAGGTCCAGTACTCTATCTACTGTGCTGCCTAGCTGCCCATGTACATATACAATACGCATATGTCTATACACGCACACAGTCTACATATACACATGTGCACACACATGTTTACATATATGCAATATGTAACTGGAAATATACACATAAATTTTATATATGTATCTATGTGCTGGATATATGTGTGTATATATATACTGCATATATATATACACACACATGTACACTACTGTATGTGTGTATATGTGTACAACTTGACATACATATATCGATAACTGAATATATACATATGTAACTGAATATATGTGTATATACACACATATATACCATACTGGAGATGTATACATATTATGTATGTATGTATAAAACTGGATATATATTTTATATATAAAACTGGATATACATTTATATAAAACTGGAAGATACATGTATATACACACACACGCATATGTATATATCCTGTTCAGTACACTTGTTTAAATAAAATTGAAGCACAGACAAAGCTAGAAGGATGTATGTTTGATAAGAGTTGTACAAATTTAATTATATTTTCACTTGCAGCTTTCCTCAGGTGCAGCCAATCTGTAGGTGGTACTTAAGCTGTTCTGAACTTTAGGCTTCTAAAGATGACACAGCTTGGTTTGTTTATTTTCTTATGGCCACATCTCCTGGAGAAAGTAAAATGATGTAGACAAAACAATCCAATTCATAATGAAAAGAATTATTTTAAAAGTCAGCTAATCCAATTCCTTTATTCATTTTATGGATGAAGACAATTGAGTTTCAGAGATGTGAAATGATTTGTTCTGAGTTACACAACTAGTAAGCAGTAAAGCCAGGATCATTCCGAACTCATGCTTAGTGCCATATTCAATATGCTTTATTAATTGTAATAAGAGTTAACATTTACTTAGTACTTTAAGGTTTGCAAAGCACTTTACAAGTATCTTATTTTATCCTCATAGTAACCATGGGATGTAGGTGCCATTATTATCTCCATTTCATGGGTGAGTAAACTGAGGAAGAAAGAGGTTAAGTGACTTGCCTAAGGTCATTTCTAGGAAGTATCTGAGGCCAGATTTGAATTCACATCTTCCTGATTCCAAGTTCAGCTCTTCATACAACATGCCTCCTAGAGCCTCCTCTTTGTACTATGTCCTTCCTATGTCTTCCCTTTCTTTCCTCTAATACCAGCCAGTGAATCTGAGTATAGTGGAGAGGAAGATAAAAAGCTTTATGTTTAATTTTCCTAATAAGAAGGCATAATTTTGATTTATTTGAGACAAAGCGAATAGATCAACACATTTCTATCAGCTGAGTCAGCATTCATTGACTCCCTCCAGCTTATGGCAGAGTATGAAATCTTAGGTAATTTTGAAGTCATGGGGGGAAAGTAGGTTATTTAAAAAATTAAGTTCTGATAAAATTAAAATGCCTCTAGTAGGTAAGAATATAAAGCTAATTTTTAGTAAAATAAAAATTTATTATTTATAACTTATTTTGCTCAAAAATATTTGGCATATTTACAAGTGCAAAAGCTCAGAAAACATTCTAGAAAACTTTAATTTAAAAAATACACCTTTTTTCAAACCACCATCTCTTTCTTTTCTTTTTTTTCTTTTTCCTTTCATTGCCTTCCTTCATTCCTTCTTTTTTCTTCTTGCTCTCTCTCCCCTCTCTCTTCCCCTCCCTTTCCTTCCCTTTATACTCTCCTCTCACTTCTCTCTATCTCTTGATCACCTCATTGGCTCTCATGGATGCAGTTGACATCTCCATGCAGATAACTCCCAGATCTATACATCTAGTGCCTGTCTCTCCTTAGCTCCAGTCCTTCCCCTCAGCTACCCACCTGCACCTATAAGGCCGTAAGTACCTGAAACTTAACATGTGCAAAACCTAATTCATTATTTTGCTTCCTAACCCCATTTCTTTTCTTAACTTCCCTATTTCTGTCAAGGGCCCTGTGATCCTCTGGGTCATCCACTTTCACAACATTGGAATCGTACCCATTTTTTCCCTTTCTCTTATCTCACACATCCAGTCAGTGTCCAAATCTTGCCAATTCTAATGCCACAGCACTTCTCACCTCCAATATGCAATTCTGCCAGATTAATCTTTGTAACATTAGATAATTAGAAGAGGAAGGTATTACAGAGATCACTGTCTAACCTACTTTTTTTTTTTTAAGAGATGAGGAAAGTAGTTTCAAATAAGTTTAAATGACTTTCAAAAAGGCCACAGAGATAATGAAAGTGAAGCCGAAAGAAGAACACAAGCCCCTTGACTTTTGGTCCTATGAACTTTGACCTGAACCCTGTGATCACATCCTTCTGCTCAAAACTTCAATGACTCTTCATCACCTACTGAATCAAATCATGCTGAAAAGATCAGAGGATCGGACAACTTCGAGCTCAAAGGGATGCTGGAATCACCCAGTGCAATTCAAAATCCTGTCATTTAAGATTCTTTACAGTCCAGCCCCAACCTGCCGTTTCAGCCTGATTCAAAGATTCAGTTTGAAGCTGCAGTAATAAAATGTTTTATTATGCAGTTCCTAGATCCACCACGGGGAAATGACTAGTCATCGACGCTTAAGCGAAACCTGATGGCTTGTTATTCTACCCATGTACCTTTGCCCAAGCTGCTCTCTTAGCCTGGGATGTCTCTCCCATCTCTACATGTTGAAATTCTACCCATATATCCATCAAGGACAAGCGCAAAGGCCTCCTCCTCTCTGTTGTTTTCCCTTATAAATGGAACAACAATTGATTGCTCCATCCTCCAAAGTCCGATGACATTTTGAATCTATCACTTTTATTGTACTTATCAAATAACTCTCTTGTATTATAATTATTCATTTACATCTTTTCTGCCGTATAGAGTGTAACCCTCTGAGGGAAGGAATTGTCTTATTTTTCTTTGTATCTCTTTACATTGCATAGCTCATACCTTATAAATAGCAGGTGAATAGCCATTAAAATAATACAAAATCTCAATTTTATTAAAAATAATTTTATTGATACATTTAATTTTCATCCCACAATCATTTCTGGATATACTGCTTCTTTCTAGCCCTTCTTTCCCTTCTTCCTAACTTCCCTATTACTGCCAAGGGTACAACTATCATGTAGGCTTGCCACTTAGGTGTCATCCTTCACTCATCACTTTTTCACTTTCCATATTTAATAACTTGCAAAGTTCTGGTGTTTTTACCTACATGACATCTGTCTTTTATACTCCATTCTCTCCTCTGATCCTGACACTACCCTGGTAGCCTTCAGCACCTCAAGCCTAGACTATTGTGATAACCTACTGGTTGGTCTCCCTGCCTCAAATCTCTCCCAGAGTTCTGTCTTCTACTTAGTGGTCTAACTGATCATCCTAACTCGCAAGTCTGACCATGTCACCCCCTTCCCACCTTATTCACTCCAGTGGCTCCCTATTACCTCCAGGATCAAACATAAAATATTCTGTTAGGTTTGAAGTCTTTCATAACCTGGCCTCTCTCTTCTTCCAGTCTTATACATTACTACTTAAGTGTCCTCTGAAGCTCTCGTGACAGTGGTTTTCTTTTCTTTCACAAGACACTCCATCTTCTGATTCCATTTTTCACTGACTGTCCCACATTCCTAGAATATTCTCCTTCACTCTTTCTCCTGACTTTTTTCAAATCTCAACTAAAGTCCTACCTTCTGCAAAAAACTTTTCCTGGCTCTCCTTTTAGTGTCTTCTCTCTGAGATTATATTCAATTTATCCTGTGTATATCTTGTTTGTATGTAATTGTTAGCATGTTGTCTTTCCCTTTAGACTGGGAACTCCTTGAGGGCAAAAACTGTTGGGGTTTTTTTTGCCTTTCTTTTTATCCCCAGTGCTTAGCACAGTGCCCAGCACATTGTAGTTGCTTAATAAATGTTTGTTGATGTATTAGGGAACCTTCTGAACATAATTCTTATTTCTAGTTTGCTCCTGTGAGATTTCTTCAAGAAACACTTGGATGCAGAAAATGGCACCACTTAATAATAATTCACAAACTGCAACCCTTCCACAAGCAAACTTCAAGTCTTTGTCATGGTGAAGTACCATATTTAGTGTATATCTTTTAGTGCAGTAGGAGATGTGGGCTACTACTCTTACCTCCTTCCACTATGGCCTCCTGCCCTAAGGCCAAGAGTTGCAGCCTGTTCAACTTGTGGGAGACTCTACCAGCCCTTTAATGTGGGAACCAGGGAGTGAATAAGCCAAATGGTAGTCCAAGGTCATGAAGGCCATCCCCATTTTTATGGTATTTATGTATTTCTTGGCCATTTAACAAGTATAAAACTATGCTACCATTTTTGTTAGGTTCCTGTCTTTTAAAAAATTTGTCACTGAAAGTTTTTGAGCATTGTGCCCCAACTCCATTTTCCTGTAAGTTCTGTCTTTTTTATTGAACAATTTTGTATAGCATTGTGCTTTTTGGTAACGCATAGCAGAACTGACTATACTTAATGTTCATCTTAATCTTAGTCTTTTAAAATTTACATTATTGTAGTTGTATATAGATTATTCTATTCCTGCTTACTTTATTCTGTGTCAGTTCATCCAAGCCTTCCCATGGTTTTTTGAATCCTTATAGTTGTCATCTATTACAGGACAATATTACTCCATTACATTCATTTACCACAATTTGTTCAGCCACTTTTCAATCGATGAACACTCACTTTGTTTTCACTTTTGTTTCTACAGAAAGTGCTGCTATAAATATCTTGGTGTCTGTGAGGCCTTTCTGTCTTTGACCTCCCTAGGGGTATATACCCAGTAACCAGTAGCTATTTGTTGAATGAATGAGTAAATGACCTTTTGGCCAACATTTGATCTTGTCCATTTAGTGCAAAAATGATTCAAACTGATGTAGAATAGAAAAACACAAGATCATTTGACTAAATTTTTCATTATTAGCCAATTGTGTTGTTATCATGTACAAAGGCTTAAAACCTATATAGAACATTTAAGTGAGTGAATAATGTATTCTTAGAAAATATTATTAACAACCTTTGGAAGAAGATGTGAAATGGGTTGTGAAGTGGAATAAAATAAAATGCTTTGATCACAAAATTTTATATCTTAACTCTAAAGTGTTTCTCTTATTATCCATTAGCTTTTAAAACTAATATATCTCTTTCATCACTGTGATATGCTTAAATGTAGATAATAATCTAAATCCAGTCTAGAAGAATAATTATACAGACTCAGAATCTTAGGATAACCAACATTTCGAGTTATTTAATTACTGAATAAAACATAAATTGGGAAATGGAAACAGAAAATGATTGCATTTATAATTATTCACAATTATTGAAATGTTCTCATCATGCTAAACTGAGTGACTATAATGCAAATGGTCTTACTGTACTAATTATTAATAATTCACATAGAAAAAGATGCCACAAATGTTGATAATAGATTTTATATAGGCAAAGTGAAGTCTAGAACCAAGGCAATTACTAGGGAATTTTAGGTAAAGAAGCATTTATATTGAGGAAAAGAGAGACAGGGTGGCGTTGTGGTTAGTGCGCTAATGTTGGTTAGCCTTCCTTAAAGAGATATCTCTGACAAATGCTACCTCTGCTTACCATGGAGAAATCTGATTATACCCCAGGATATTTTCTAAGACTATAAATTATAAATAAATTACCTGTCCGTATCTTCAAGGGAATGAAGTTTCCATACTAAGCATTCTATATATTGATGAAATCATAAAATCACAGAATTTTGAGTTGGAGGGGATTTCAGTGGCCAGTTAATCCAACTCATACATGAAAAGAATCATAGACCTAAGTAAAATAAATAAATTCATAAAATAAAAATAGAGGAAATGTCTCTCCCTCACCTCCATGAATTGGTCATATTAAATGCTTATTTTGATTGAATTATCTGGATAATTGCTTGAGTCTTTTCTTCATTTTGCCTAAATAGGCAAAGATCAAATATTTTTCTATGATAAATAACATTATTCTATAAAACTTTTGATTTTTGATAATGCTTGTTCATTGAACCAGATTTGAAAATGGCTTAAACTTACAAACTTATTATCACAACAAAGAGTTCATAGAATCATAAGATTTAGAACCAAACAGGCCCTTAGAAATCATCAAGCCCAAGTACTTTGTTGTACAGATGAGAAAACTGAGGCCCACAGAAGATTAATAACTTATTTGAGCTCATATAGCAAGTAGCAGAACTGAGATTTGAATCAAGGCTCTCCGATTTTCAGGCTGGGGCTCAGTAGGAGACAGAGAAATCATGAGTAATGGATTCTAAAGAGCCCACAAAGCCCATTTTAACACTTAATACAATTTCCACTTCTACCTGGTGTGTTTGCAAGACTGACCTCTTTTAATTTTGTCTTCTTTCCTTGTCCCTGGTCAGGTTCAGCAACTAAAAAACATATGTCATAGAAAGTATTTTCAAGAGAATCAAGGGTGTTATATAACTTCTGTTCAGTCATTTTTCAGTCATGTCTGACTCTTCACAACCCCATTTGGGGTTTTCTTGGCAAAGGTACTAGGGTGGTTTACCATTTCCTTCTCCAACTCATTTTATAGATGAAGAAACTAAGGCAAACTTACAGGTGGGCTAATCAACTCCTGAACTGTGAGGAGTTGGCTGTGATTGGATATTTTCTTAAAATAAATTTATTTATTTTTAGTTTTCAACATATACTTCCACAAGATTTTGAATTCCATATTTTCACCCCATCTTGCCCCTCCCCCATCCCAAGATGGCATGCATTCTGAATACCCCTTCCCCTAGTCTGCCCTCCCTTCTATCTCTCCCCCCCGCTTCTCTTATCCCCTTCCCCTTCTATTTTCCTGTAGGGCAAAATAGATTTCTGAACCTCATTTCCTGTATTTCTTATTTCCCAGTTGCATGTGGAAACATTTTTTTTATACATGTGTTTTTAAAACTTTGGGTTCCAAATTTTCTCCTTTCCTCTCACCCCACTCACCCTCATTGAAAAGGCAAGCAAGTCAACACAGGTCATACATGTGCAGTTATGCAAAACACCTCCATAGTAGACAAGTTATGAAAAACTAACTCTATTTCACTTAATCCTATCCTGCCCTCCCATTTATTCTATTCTCTCTTTTGACCCTTTCCCTCCTCAGAAGTATTCACTTCTGATTACCGTCTTTCACAATCTGCCCTCCTCTCCATCATCCCCCTGCTCTCTTGTCCCCTTCCTCCCCTATTTTCCTGTAGGTTAAGACAGATTTCCATATCCAATTGAGTGTGTATGTTATTCCCCCATTAAGCCAAATCCTATGAGAATATGATTCCCTCATTTCCTCTCACCTTCCCCTGTTTCCCTTCTACTGTAAGAACCTTTTCTTGTCTATTTTTTGTGAGATAATGTACCCCATTCTACCTCTCCCTTTCTTCTCCTAGTATAATCCTCTCTCACCCCTTAATTTTATTCTCCAGATATCACCCCTTCATCTTCAACTCACCCTGTGCCCTCTATCTATCTATCTATCTTCTATCTATCTATCTATCTATCTATCTATCTATCTATCTATCTATCTATCTATCCATACATCCATACATATAATTTTTCCCCTCCCACTACCCTAATACTGACAAAGGTCTCATGAGTTATAAATATCATCTTTCCATGCAGGAATGTAAACAGTTCAACCTTAATAAGTCTCTTATGATTCTTCTTTCCTGTTTTCCTCTTCATGTTCCACTTGAGTCTTGTATTTGAAAGTCAAATTTTCTAGTCAGCTCTGGTCTTTTCATCAAGAATGCTTGAAAGTCCTCTATTTCACTGAATGACCATTTTTTCCCCTGAAGGATTATACTCAGTTTTGCTGGGTAGGTGATTCTTGGTTGTAATCCTATCTCCTTTGCCCTCCGGAATATTATATTCCATGCCCTGCGGTCCCTTAATGTAGAAGCTGCTAAATCTTGTGTTATCCTGATTGTGTTTCCACTATACTTGAATTGTCTCTTTCTGGCTGCTTGCAATATTTTCTCCTTGATGTGGGAACTCTGGAATTTGGCTACAATATTCCTAGGAGTTTTCCTTTGGGGATCTCTTTCAGGGGAGATCAGTGGATTCTTTCAATTTCTATTTTGCCCTCTGGTTCTAAAATATCAGGGCAGTTTTCCTTGATAATTTCTTGAAAGATGATGTCTAGGCTCTTTTTTTGATCATGGCTTTCAGATAGTCCAATAATTTTTAAATTCTCTCTCCTGGATCTATTTTCCAGGTCAGTTGTTTTTCCAATGAGATATTTCACATTGTTTTCTAATTTTTCATTCTTTTGGATTTGTTCTACTGTGTCGTGATTTCTCATAAAGTCACTATCTTCCAATTGCTCTATTCTAATTTTTAAGGAAGTATTTTCTTCAGTAAGCTTTTGGACTTCCTTTTCCATTTGGCCAATTTTTCTTTTTAGGGCATTCTTCTCCTCATTGGCTTTTTGGACCTCTTTTGCCATTTGGGTTAGGCTATTTTTTAAGGTGTTATTTTCTTCAGTATTTTTTTGGGTCTCCTTTAGCAAGCTGTTGACTTGTTTTTCATGATTTTCTTGCATCACTCTCATTTCTCTTCCCAGTTTTTCCTCTACTTCTCTTACTTGCTTCTCAAAATCCCTTTTGAGCTCTTCCAAGGCCTGCACCGATTCGTATTTTTCTTGGAGGCTTTGGATGTGGGAGCTTTGACTTTGTTGTCTTCTCCTGGTTGTATGATTTGATCTTCTTTGTCACCAAAGTAAGATAATATAGTCTGGCTCTTTTTGCAAGGTTTGCTCATGATCCAACTACTTGAGTTTTAAACTCTTTGTTAAGGTAAAAGTCTGCTTCCAGTGTGGAGAATGTACTGTCCCAAGCTTGGGGTTTGTATAGCTTTTCAGAGATACTTCTAGGGACCTGTAAATTTTCAGTTCTTCCAAGGTGGTATGATAAGGGTCGAGGTGTTTACTCTTTTCCTGGCTTGAGCTCTGGTCTTTGAGTGACCGGCCACAAGCAGTCTTTTCTCTCTTGGAACTGTGAGGAGGGTTTTCTCTGCCCTGCCACTAGAAGCTCCGCAACTCCAGTGCTCCTCCTCACCATAGGACTTCCACCCAGAACTGTGACCCAGATCCAAGCACGGGCAAAGCAAGAGATTCCTGCTTCAGCAGAGAGATCCCTGCACTCCCCCTCTGATCAGCCACTTGATTCCTCCTCAGTCTGTGGGCCAGAAGCTCAGGACACAGCTACCACCCCGGCACCTGAGCTCTGTGCTCTGGAACTGGCTCTGACCTAGGTCTTCTCTCCCGCAAAAATAGACTTTTCCCACTGACCTTCTAAGTTGTCTTTGGCGTTCGTGGATTGAGGAGTCTGGAAGCTGCCACAGCTGCCCATGATTCAGTCCTCTGAGGCCTGCTCCATGTTCACTGTGCCTGCATGCCCACATTGAGCTGGGCTCCTCTCCCCGCCCAGCAAGATATGCCTTTCCGATTAACCATCCAGGCTGTCTTGGGCTGGAAATTTGTTTTACTCTGTCTTTATGTGGGTTCTGCTGCTTTAGAATTTGTTTAAAGCCATTTTTTTTTTACGGGTATTTGGAGGGGTTTGGGGGAGAGCTCAAGCAAGTCACTGCTTTCATGCTGCCATCTTGGCTTCGCCCCCTGTGATTGGATATTTTTTGAATATTTGAAGAGAGTTGATTCATCTAGATAGTATGTAAAACATTTATACGTTAAATATGTTCACTTGTTTATGTTATTAATTTTTGAATTAATTATGTTATGCTTTATAGGAATTCTGACTTCCTTCAAGTCTCTGATAAAATCCTACCTTCTACAAGAAGCCTTTCCCAATACCCCCTAATACTAGAGCCTTCCTTCTGAGATTATCTCTTATTCCTTGTGTGTGTGTGTGTGTGTGTGTGTGTGTGTGTGTGTGTGTGTGTGGCTTGTACATTGTCATTTGCACATAGACTTTCTAGTTAGAAAGTGAACTTCTTGAGGGCAAGAATTGTTTTTGACTTTCTCTGCGTCTTTTGTGCTTAGCATAGTGCCTGACATACAAGTGCTTAAGAAATGTTTATTTACATAACTCTTCTTTGGCCACTGAATTGTCCGATTAGATAAGAAATTGTTTAGCACTCCAACTCTCCTCTTCTTATAGAAAACACACACCCATGTACATACACAGATACAACTTTATTGGAAGACCTTTGGTCAGAATTGGTATTTAGACTCAAAAATATAATTCTCAATGCTAAATTACAGTCCAGTTATAAGTCAAGCAATTTCTCCTAATGAAATTTGCTTTGATCAGGGCAGGCAAATCATTCTTCTTCAGAATACTGCTGATTTTTGAAATGCAAGCTAATGCCTAATAAATTGCCAGTGCCTTAGTAATAATAAATGGCATTGATGGTAGAGCAAAATTCTGCCTGATGTTTATTTGGATCATATCAATACCTGACAAAGAGAACAAAGACAAATCAGTGAGAGAATTCTTTTCAAAGATTAGTCGTCATGAAAGGAAAACAGGCTCAAACTCCAATATCGTTTAGCCTTTTTTGAGTTTTTCCAGGGCCAAATACATCATAATTGGCATTTAATCTGTATAGCACATTAAAGTTTACAGAGTACTTTAACTACACTTATGGCACAGTGAGAAAAGGTCTGATTTTGGAGTCAGAGGATACTGGTTCCAATTCTGGCTCTGACATGTACTACCTGTGTGATTTTGAGCAAGTCCATTAAACCTTCTGAGCCCTGAGTTCCTCATCTGCAAAAAAATAACGGGGCTGTGCTATGTGGTTTCAATGATCCCTTCCAGCTAAATAGCTGTTATCATATGAAAGAAAGAGAATAAGCATCTATTACATACCTACTATGTGCCAAGCACTGTGCTAAGTGCTTTTACAGTTATCACCTCATTTCATTCTCACAAGAACTACGCAAAGTAGGTGGTATTATTATCTCCATTTTAAAGTTGAGGAAACTGAGGCAAAACAGAAGTTAAATAATTTGCCCAAAGTCACACAGCTATTAAATGTCTGGGGTCACTTGGAACTCAGAGCTTCCTGATCCCAGGCCTGGTTTCATTTGCTCTTCATGATAACCTGTCTGATAGGTACCAAGGGTATTTGTCTATTTTATAGATGAGGAAACTGATATTCCTAGATGAATCAATCAAATATTTGTTAAACACTTTCTATATATCAGGAACTGTGTTAGGTGCTGGGGATTTAAGTTAGTACTTAAATAATAAATAATCCCTACTCACAAAGAATTTAAATTCTAAAGGGAAAGAAAATGAGCGCATATATAAATGTATAAAACATAGAGTAAACAAATTAGAACATAGAAAGTAGTTAAATACAAAGTAGTTTGGGAGAGAAGGTACTGGTAGTTGGTGGGATCAGGAAAGCTTATGAGCAGAAGATGGTGCTTGATGGTGGATCTTAAAGGAGGAGATAAGGAGAGAATGAACATATTCCAGGCTTGGGGGCCAGTGCAAATGGAGTTGGGCTGGAGATATACTATAAAATAATTTACATGAAGTCCATTTTATAAATTTCCATGATTCCAGGATACTTAAAATAGATCTCACCACTTTGCAAAGTTTAAGTTCCTCTAGAGACCCTTAGGTTCAGTGTTCTTGCAGATATCCAACTCTTCCTTCAGCCTTAATCAGGTGTAGAGGCTCCAGACTGAGGGAGAAAAGAGACATGTCCTGCCAGGATCCTGGGTATAATTTTCCTTACCCCTTTTAGAGCTATCTTCAGTCTTAGATTATATGCCCTGTTCTTTGACTTGGTGCCCTTCAGAATCAGTTGTATACATTTGTAAGATGGTTGAACAGAGTTAGTGGTTTAGGCTGTTAGCAGGGAACAGAGTAAAGGCAAGAGGCTTTTCTTGGAATTGAATGTAACTTCAGTTAGGACTGTTTAACCTAGTCCAACTCATTTTGCACAACAGCTACTAGGTGTAAAGAGTCAGCAAATGAATATTTTTTTTGATGATGACCATGACGGGAGGTTGCTCATGGGGCCTGAGGTCTAGTAAAGAGGTATAAGCTTTGCATTTGGAGCTTTCTAATGGAATACTAATTTTCTTGCACTGCCTCTCAGTAGCCCATAATAAAAACCAGTAACTGGGACTCTGATGAGACTTAGGTGGTGATGATAGCCATTTAGCAGCAAATTTACAATGGTATCCAAGTTCTTTTTCAGCCATGTTTGAATTCACCTTAATGGTCTCATTGCCTTTTGCATTTGAGCTTAGCAGTTAATGGTCTCTGTAATAAATTCAGTAAGAGGAGGTTTTAAATCAATGGGGCAGATCTACATTTGTAGCTTAAGTTTTTTCTCTTCAGTGTATGTGTCTATGATGTCATTATTTAGACGCCAGTTCTTTTCACTGTCTTGTTCTACAGCTAACAATGACTGTACCTTATTTGCCTGCACTTTTAATAATTCACATGGAAAGAAAAGACCTTCAGGGTTGACCTTCCTATCTTGCATTTCTCTTTAGCCCCCTTCCCCAGCACTGGGCCATCCCGGAATCCATCCTAGGTAGCTGACTCGGGGTAGATCGGCCACCAGTAGGGTAGTCTAACCTTCTGTATTCCCCTGTCTTCCAGGCTGCTTGACTGAGATGAGAGTGGACTGCTCTATTCCTTCAGGTGAGATCACTAGGTCTTACCAATCTGTAAATCAATCCGTGAACATTTATTAAGTGCCTTCTAGGTTAGAGGCACTATGCTAAGCCCTGGGGATGCACAAAGAGGCAAAAGACAATTCTTGCCCTCAAGGAGCTACTTCCTCTCAGTGTTCCCCAGATCTTAGCCCTGCCCCTGTATCCTGAAGTTTACTATTATCACCATTTTTGTAATCTAAAGACCCCTGGACCTTGCCATCTGACTTGCACTGTACCATTAGGCCTTCTTGGTCTTTTCATCCATGCTGGAGCTGAACTTTCTTTTAAGTGTTCTCTCTCCCAGTTAGAGTGCTCCTTGAATACAAGGTCAGGCTCACTTTTTCTAATTGTATACTTAGTGCTTAGTACAGTGCTTGGCTCATAGTAAGTGCTTAATAAATGCTTTTCATTAATTTTTTATTCATTTATCATTGATGATTCCTCACCTTCTTATTCATCCATGGCATTTCTTTTATATCTCTGAAGCTGTATATATACTTCATTAATTGGGAAGTCAAAGAAATGATAGGCCTTTATATTGCCTTTTAAAAATTTAATATAGGTATTTTTTCTCTTTTTTTCTTTTTCTTGTCCTGTGTACAAAACTAGATTGTAAACACCTTGAGGGCAGAGATTATATTTTATACTGCTTTGCATTCCCCAGAATGTTGCTCATGGTGCCTATAAACACAAATCTATTTATCCTTTTATTTTGTCTTTACTAAGCATGGCTTCATGTTCACCCCTGTCAAAAGTCAGAGTTGCTTTTGAAATATCTTAGCAGTAGGGGGTAGGTAGGTGGTGCAGTTGATAGAGCCCCAGCCCTGGATTCAGGAGGACCTGAGTTCAAATCCGGCCTCAGACACCTAACACTTACTAGCTGTGTGACCCTGGGCAAGTCACTTAACCCCATTGCCTAGCCAAAAAAAAAGAAGAAGAAGAAGAAGAAGAAGAAGAAGAAGAAGAAGAAGAAGAAGAAGAAGAAGAAGAAGAAGAAGAGAAGAAGAAGAAGAAGAAGAAGAAGAAGAAGAAGAAGAAGAAGAAGAAGAAGAAGAAGAAATATCTTAGCAGATTTGGAATCCTTAAAAACTGTTAATCTATTCCAGTAGAATTTGGTAAAAGGTCTTCATTATTGATGTAGGAAGTTTCACTTTTTAGTTGTTTTCAGTCCATAAATGCTCACTATTTTTCTTGAATTTTTCAATTTTTTAAAAATGCATTTCAGTGCTTGAAGATGGAGAGATAAAGGAGTAATGGTACTCCCAATCTCTTTTTAGCCTTTTTAATTGTGTTTGTAAATTCTTGGCGGACAACCTCCCTAGTATTCTCCTCCTCATTTAATCTTTCACTTCTTCCTATCGCCTCTATTTTCTCATTTACCAGTGCACGCACATACATATCTCTCAAATCCAGAAAATATCTTTTGTATACGTGCACGTACATAGATTTTATTTGTTTAGACACACTGTGGTATAATGGATACAGAGTTGCCCTTGGAGCCAAGAAGACCTAGGTTTAAGTCCATCTTCTGACACATAGTGGGCAATAAAAGTCTGCAGGTTACCCAACTTTTCAAGCTCTAAGCAACTTTCTGAGACTATAGTGGTGGAGAAAGTTTCTTTTTCAAGAATTACAAGGAGTTACTCTTTTCTAAGAGCATGCCAGTGAAATCAGTCTCTATCCCCTTTATCTACCTAACTACATATCTATCTACTTATCTCTGTCTCTCAGTCTCTTTTATATACATAGAGACATTAAGGAAAGCTTCAGGGAAGCATTGTCATGTAAACAGTGCCTTTAAGGAAGATAATGATTATGAGGAGACAGATCATTCTAGGCACAAGAGGCAAAAAAGTTACATACTATGTACCTGATAAAGAGAATCGAAAACTTTGAGATTTTCTTTGACTGACCCTGACACTGATCAAATCACATTAATGCTTTAGTTGCCCCCCCCCCCCAAATTATATACGAATATAGTTCATTGGGAGAAAGATGGTTACAGATAAAATCCACTGTTAAGTAATGGAATTCTAAAGTGGAAAGTTTATTTCCCTGTTGGTACTTACTGTTCTGTATCTATACCATTGTAGGTAGACAGCTTCTCTTCTGGGAAAAAAAAATATTCACATCAAATCAGCAAATATTTGCTGAATTCTTACTTTCGTAGTTACTGTGCTAGGCGTACTGAAGGATACAGAGAAGTATAAGATACAGCCTTTGCTCTCAGGGATTTTACAATCTAGTTGAATAGATAGGAAATGAGAAACAAACAAAAGTAAAGAAAAAAATCCCACTATATTAAATTTTAAAAAGATATTGTAAGATGTACCATAGGGCAATACATGATCAATGTCATAATGATGGGCAACGCGCATAGCAGATAGAGAGCTGGTTTCTGAATTAGGAAAACCTGGGTTCAAATTCTGCCTCACTCATGCATGTTCTTTGACTCTGGGCAAGTCACATAACTTTTCTCTGCCCCCAGGCAACTCTCTAAAACTATCAGTGGCACAGATGCAGAATTGAATTATTAGAGGACATTTCCTTCCCTGGAGTTCCTTAAGCCAATGAAATAACTGGTCTAGCCCTGCACTACTCCAGCCTTATCTTATTAAAATAAAAGAGTATACTAAATACATGTTATTAGTACAGAAGATAGAAATTCATTCATCCATTCAATGAACATTCGTTATATACCTACTAGACTGTGTACACAGCTTTTTGTTTGGTAGTGGGGATATGGTGTTTTATGCAATTTAAATGAGACCCATATCTTAGGTAAGGTTCCTCCTCTCAAAGAATTCCTCAAAGTTTCTTCTGTCATGTATAGTGCAAAACATAAATAATCCTATAGATACATATAGAGCTGGTGTAGAACAACCACAAAAAACAACATGTCAGGCACTCTCACTGGGGGATGGTTGCATTTGGACACATTAGAGAAGAAAAAGAATTTCAGGTGTAGGGAATGAGAAGAGCAAAGATGGGAAAATGCAAAGCATGTTTGTGGGTAAACAAGTAGGTATTTGGCTTCAAGAATAAAAGTCACAGGTTTCCTTAGCAACTTGCCTCAGTGTTATACAATTTTTTTGTGTCACTCTATCTCTCTCACATATATCCCCAAATGTGCTACATGCACTCCAAAACTATGCACTGCTTTCTTTGCTCTCTTCTTCTTTTCTTCCCTTCTTAATGATTTTTCTTTCCTGTTTTACTTTTTATTTCTGTCATAACCATCTTCTCAATTTTTTTTTGCCTCCTTCTGTGTATATTACTACTAGTGACATCCATGAGCATCCCATTGGTGTCCCTCAGAGCCAGTATTATTGCTGACTTTTCTCTGAATAGTGTACATGAAACCTCTTTATTAAAACAGTCCCTATCTGCTGAGGGCTTACATGTTAGTAGGTGCAATGAACCACAAATATGGAGACATTCTGGAAGCTTCTGACTCCAACTTTAGGGCTTGATTCCCTTTATAAAACAAAGCTAGACACTGCACAAAGCATGCACTTTTTCACAGCTTACAAATGAAGCCCTGGTAGATTTCAACTGCTGTCATGGTGGAGAGTGAGATAAATTATCTCAAATTATGAGAAATAATGGTATCAAAATAGTTAATTTTTATATTTGAGCTCAACAGAGCCCAAGAAATTCAGTAGAATATAGTTCCAATTGGTTTCAGAAGCCATTATCCATTGATATTACATATTTTTTCTTATTAAGGAATTGTATTAATCAAAAACAAAATACTACTTTAGTGGGGCCAGTTCTTCCACTTTGGTATTATTAGGGTTTGTTTTTAATTCACATATCCCTCTAACGTGAAAGCAATCTTCTAGTTTAAATTTTATTTCACACTATTTTAATTGTCATTTCCATAAACTATGTTATTTTCATAGTGGCACCTACTTCTGAAAAGTTCAGAATATTAGTTAGGCCTAAGGGAGAACTGTTTATGCTTCAGAAGACAATCAGTAGTCCCAGTAAGTAAATGATAAAGTGTTTTCCAGATGATCAGTGTTTTTCAGTGAAGAGTGTTTGTTATATTTTCCATTGCAATGGAACTGGATCCTTGAAAGTCTGGAATTCCGCATTAAAGTGTTCCACTATCAAAAGCAAAAGTTTTAACTGCCTAGCATAAACAACAGGTGTTAACAATAACTCAACAGATGTTGTGTGTTGCCGTTACACTGAGATGACTTATGAGGCAAGATATATATTCCAATATTTTGATCATCACCCTACCAGACCTTGCTAATCTTGAAGAAAAGTGCCATTCTTCTTCAGTCATTCACTTCAGGTGGCCATATACCATTCTCAAGGTATTCTGACTTTTTGTTTATCCTTCATAGCATTTTCTCCTTAAAATGTCAGTCACATTTTATTCTCAAAGAATACTCTCACCTGCATTTTCCTCTCATTTTATCTGTCTCCTCTTTTCCCCTCTTATTGTAAAATTATCTCCTTCAAAAATCATTGCCCTTGTATTTCTAGTTCCCAGGAGAATTCCATGTCTGGTTCTATGGTATTCCTAACGGGTACCAGTCTTGACTATATTCTGTTTAAGTACATGTCCCCATAAGAGGGGACATTTCTCCAAATCTAATGGTCCTCACTCCACCACTGAAGACACAAACCCAGGTAATGAGGTACAGGGTAAAGTGCTTTGGATTTGGAATGAATGAAAGGGGAAAAAAAGCATTTATTAAGGGCTTATTATGTACCAAGTACTGTGGTGAGGATTGAGAATACAAACAAAAATACAAAGGCAAAGACAGTGCCATCCCTCATGGAGCTTTATTCTGATGGAGATACAATACAATACACAAATGGCAGTGGATAGGGAAGGGCACTTTGGTCTCAAAGTTACCAGAATAAGCATTGAAATGAGGTGTGGTAGCTGGGGCTTTACTGAAATGGTGGTTGAGGAAAGGCACTCACCAATCAACATGGGGCCCCAGGGTGGAAGTTTCTCAAGGATGGCAAAACAGTCAGTGAGGAGGAGATGGTTGAAGGTAGGGAGTTGGAGGACCTGAGGTCAAATCCTAATTCTGCTCTTACTAGTTATTCGATCTTTGGTAAGTCACTCAACCTTTCTGTGCCTCAGTTTCCACATCTGTAAAATGAGGGGATTGAACTAGATGACTTCCAAGATCTATCTATCACCTCTATCTATGATGTTATGATCCTTTTCTTCTTTCTGGCTACAGACACATGATATGCTAATGCAGTTAGAGAAGCCTCAGGTTGCTGTGTAGATCAAGTAAAATGTTCTGTAAGTAGTTCCATGGTCGTGCGGGTTGAGTGAGAGGTGAAATTACCTGGGACATTTAAAGAATGGGATTCAGCTCAATAAGCCCTTATTAAACATCTCCTATCTGTTAAGCATTGTGCTAGGCTACGGGGACACAGATGTAGTATGTATATTCTGGCCTTTTCTCCCAGAGCCAGACAGGCAACATCTTCCCTCAGGGTTCCAGGGTACTCTGAAGGGTATATCGGTTGTTTCTTCTCAGCTGCTTATCAGCACAACCGTTTACTGGCTATGTCCTCCCCCCACCTTTGTTAGAGTCTAGTGTCCCAATTCCATTTGACTGCTTAGCATTGAGGAGCTTTTACAATGAGATATTTACTTCAAAAATATAGCAAGAACAAATGTACAAATATTCTGTATCCCCTCTCCAGTATATGTGGGGCATACTCTCCCCTACATCACCTCCTCTCAGGAAGAAGACTCAAGATTTAACTCGGTTCCTACATAGCGTTGTGGTCCCCAAAAACTCACAAGCAGTTATGACATGATTTCCAAATGAATTCTTGCACTGGACTGGGGTCCCAGAGGTCATTCATGAAGACCACTTCTTGCTCCTCAGGATATTGGTGCTGCACAGGCTTCAAAACTCTATATTCTATTTCCTGAATCCCTGTGGCTCTCTCTCCCAACCTTTGAAACTTTCTTCATCTAAAATGGAAAAGAATAAATGAAAAGGCCAAGAACCAACATTCATTTGTTAGAGGCTATATATCCTCAGAAGGTGAAGACTGTAAGGCCCTTAATCTTACCACATCATCCCTCACTGAACATTAGACCTCCCTCTATATGCATATGGGACAAAGAGAAGGCCAAAAGTGACTCAGGCCTTTTTGAAGGCATTGATAGTTCTGGTTATGCATTCAATTTTTTTCAAAAAAGCATCCTCTCCACCATGTAGCCAACTATAGAATGTCCACACGTGCTCCACAAATTTTCCATGGCCCTTCCTCTATACATCACCATGGTTCTCCTGGAAGCCATCTTCCCAGTGACTTCCCTGTGAAGCAGATGCATCAATTAAACAAGCTAATGGGGTCTGTGCATTTGCCAGATTGCCATTCCACATAAACAAAGTAGTCCTGCCTTCAAGGAGTTTACATGCTATTCATTGGTTGTTGATAATTGAGCTGATCATAATCTTGGGCAATTTAAATCATTTGGGTTGTCCACAGAGCAGCAGTCAGACTTAGATAAGCCTCAGAAGCTGTGGAAGGACTTTGTTTCATTACCTGATGGTTCTAGGAAATGTCCCTAGTGCCTGCATGTCTCTGTCACTTGCCTCTGCTTCCCATCTGGGGAGAAGCTGGCAAAACATCATATTATGCTGTGGTATTCTCTTGGCAATTTGGAGGTGTGGCAACACCTGGCATCTCTCTTGGTTGTAAAGGGTCAATTTCTGGTAAGGACTGGGTGCATGTTAAGGAAAAAGGTACTCATGTACAGCTCCATCTGGATTTTGATACTGTATTGTTCTGAGACTGTCTATTTGCATATTTGAAACCTATTCAGTTTTTGTTTATTCTACACTTGTATCAGTTCCTACCTCAGGAGAACCAGCGGTCAAAAATGGCTCATAGGACTAACCTTTTTAACATAAACTGCATTCTAGGGAGTCCTGGAAATTCCTTCTCTGAACTAGAGTCATGTCATAGACTGTAGGATGTGGTATAAGTACCGTAAAGGGATACTAAAGCATTTGGACACCCCTTAAGAAGTACTGAACATTTTAGTATAGGCCATGATCAGTGTATATTGGGTAGATCTGAATTGGTGAAGATTTCCTGGAGGTCGAATAGTTAAGCCTAAGAACAAATTTGCCATAGAATCTTCCTACCCTCTATACCCACATTCTAGGGCTCCTTTGGACGGAAAATCATCTAACATCAGAAACTGAAGTCCCATCATGGCAGCAAGTCCACTGATAGCTTGTACATGAAGTCTGGGAGCCTTCCATAACCAAGCTATGGCTCGAGGGGAGGGTGGGTCTCTAGTTCCCAGCAGTAGGGAATCCAATATGGGGCTTGAACAAAATTGAGAACTCAGTGAACTGCCATCAACATACTAGCCTCTAAGCCATTGGGGAAATAATTTAATAACTAGGCACTTCTTGAACTTGAACAAATGGTTGATTTTCTAATTCGATCCAATTCAGCTCAATTCAACAAACATGTGTAAGTACATGATAGATGCAAGGCTGGGGTTACACTCAATCAATTAACTACATTTATTAAGATGTCCTGTATATTAAGTCCTGGATACAAAGATAAATAATTGGTCCAAAAATGGATCCCTGTTCTCAAGTAGCTTACGTTCCACTGACTCCTACTCCTCAGATTTGGAATAAGGACTATGACTATAGTCTTATTTTTACTTTGATTCCTATTACCTACTGGGTTTTTTAATGTACCCGAATCAAAAGTCATGCTGAACATGTGAAATTTGAATTTCATTGGCATGACCTGGGTGGGTCCCACTTTGGCTATGGATGATTTCATTATTTGGGGCTCTTATCCAAGGACCTCTCATTAGCACAAGTGGAAAATACTGGAAAAAATAACAACTTGCAGAAAATGACAGTGTGAGGCAGAGACTGCAGGAGGCCTTTGACGTTTACCACAGAGGCTCTCCCCTTTCTCTTCCCAATATGTGAAAATGAGGAAAGACTTGCAGTCCTTGCTATGAGCATTTTTCCTTTTATGAGTCACACATGGGCTCCAGTGCTGGTCAGTATTAGCAGCTAAAGGTCATGCATGAAATCACAAACATAGTCCAGGAACCAGAAAAGACCTATAATTTTTAACCTTCTAAAGGGGAAGGTATAAGTTTTTGATGGAAGTTTTCTGATTTTCTTTTTAATTATCTACCACTGGAGTACCATAAATAGGAAAATTCAAATCGGAAATATTATGTCTTTAAAAATCTGTGTGGCTAATTCAGTCTGGGAACCTTAGCAGTGTGGATTGCAAAACATATTTGGAGTTCAGAAAATGCCTGGCCTGGGAGTCAGGAGATAAGGTTTCTAGTCCCTGACTGTGTGGCCTTTGCTAAGTTACTTCTTCACCTTTATCAGCCTTGGCTCACTCTTTTATAAAATGACAGGTTGGCCAGGAGGTCTCTAAGGTTCTTTCTATATGTATGCAATCTAAATTATGGGAGTTTCTTTATGACTGGTGGTGATGAATGGAGTTTTTCTTATTATTTCCATTTTCCTGAGTAGAAGAATAGTAGCGTTCTCTTCAATGTTAAGTGTTTTTTTTTTAAATTAAAGCAATATTAAAAGTATTAGTTTGAGAAGACTAGAAATGAAATTTCAAGAAAAATAGGTAGGGAAATAATGACTGTCCTCTTATAGTAAGTATTCATAGTATTCTTTCTTTATGAGCTTCCTCTCCTTGTGGTACACATAATAAATAATAAAAAAGAGTTTCTTCATACTGCCTGACTGACAGGGCCAAGAGTAGATAGCAATTTATATGATAAAGGGCTCCTAAAGCCCTTGACCATTAGTACACCATAGAATAATTTCCCAGACTGGCTAGTGGATACCTATGTTTCTGAATGGATAAAATCTATGTTTTTGGGGGGCAGGGAGTGAAATGGGGTAGGGAATGAGTGAGAAGAAAACAGAAGGGGAAACTCAATAAGGGGGATATTAGGAAGGCCAGGAAGGTGGTCATTAGAGGGCTTTGTATAATGTCTAAGGGAGAATGAAAATTACAAGGGACCAGCAAAAGGAGGGGGGATACTGAAGAGATACTTTCCCTGCTCAATACCTTTGCCTGGGACCGTGCCTGCTAAACTAAGATACTGCTGAAAGATGCCCTAGGGAAATTCTCATCTCAGGTGGGACCCAGGTCTATTTACGGGTCCTTTAGCTTTGAAGGGGACACAATTTTTTCCCCCTTGAGATGGTACTCCAGTGCTGCCAATATAAAGGGCAAGGAATTTACAAGTAGAGAGTGAGGGGTGTCAGATGCTGTTACCATTAGTAACCTTACTCTTCCTGTATTTGTTTAGGTTAATCTAAGAAATAACTAACACCATTACTACATAGGAGTCAGTGTGGTCCACTTGAAAGCTCACTGCGCTAAGGACTAAAGATTTGGATTTAAATTTTAGCACTGCCTCTTATTAGTGGCGTGACGTTGGGGAAGTCATTTGACTGCTGGGCCTCAGTTTCTTCTTCTGAAAAATGAAGATAACAATACCTTCCTTACTTCACGTTGTTTTTATAAGGATTCTAGATCTAATGTTAGAAGGCACCTCAGGGATCATCTAGTCCAACACTCATTTTATAGAAAGGGAAAACAAGCCCTATAGAGGTTAAGTATGAGAGGTGGAATTGAATCAGAAGCCTCTAAGCATTATAGTATCTAGACTTGGAAGTGATTTTAGAGATGACCTAGTCCAGCAGTTTTCAAACATTTTTGGTCTTAAGAATCCTTTGTACTCTTCAAAATAATTGAGGACCTCTTTCCCAAAGAGCTTTTGTTCATGTGGGTCATATCTATCAATTTATTGTACTAAAAGTTAAAACATCCTATTATTATGAAAATAATTTTGACCTCATTGATCCCCTGAAAGGATCTAAGGAAACCTCAATCACACTTAAGAGCCAATGATCTAGTTCAATCCCCTTCCATTTCATAGGTAAGGATTGTCCAGAGGTCAACTGGCTCAGAGGGTTTTTTATTTTTTGTTTGTTTGTTTTCAAATTGTTCATGTTCAGTCATTTCAGTTGTCCCTGACTCTTAGTGACCCCATCTGGGGTTTTCTTGGCAAAGATACTGGAATGATTTGCCACTTCCTTCTTCAGCTCATTTTACAGATGAGGAACTGAGGCAAACAGGGTTAAGTGACTTGTCTAGAATCACACAGCTAGTGAGCTAGTAAGGCTAGTAAGGAATACATCTACAATATGAATCAAATCTGCATTCTCCAAATTCACCATGTCCTGCTCCTATAGAGTGTAAAATAAATTCCTTTTCTCAATACAGGTTATGTACTCTCTTATTTACTTTTACAAATTTCCCTAACGTGGAAACATAAAGACACGTTTTCCTGGTCTGATTGTTTTCCTTTTCAAATTAACTCTTGCTCTCTGAACTCTTCTTTTTTCTCTCTTATCCTTCACATGTTATCTAGAATTATGCTGGCCAGTTCATTTTCCTGTCCCAGTCCTCATTCTGTCCCTGTCTCTCAAATTTGCCTACTGACTTCCCTTCTTACTTACATAAAATCCTCACTTTTAGAGGGAAGGGCAGAATTATGGAGCTGGCTGGCTAGCCCGTTGCTCTTATCTCCACCTACACACTTTCCTGTTCCCTTCCTCCTGCCAAACTTCCCTCTTCCCTTGGCCCTCCATCCCTCCTCTTGTTCCTGACTCAGAACCTTATTAGCTGGGTGCCCTTTGTGTAAAAATTAGCCAGCTGATAAACAACCACACTACAATTCTGCTTTCCTACCTCTAAAGCCCACCCTTCTCCCCTCATCCATAAGAATTTACCCTGGTACAAAGGTTTTTAACCTTTTTAGTGTCATGATCCCCTTTGGCGGTCTGATGAAGCCTATGGACCCCGTCACAGAATAATTTTTTAAAAAATTCTTAATTTAAGGAAATGCTAAATTTCAGGTAGAGGTTAGTGAAAATAAAGATGTAATTTTTTTCCCATCCAAGATCATGAGCCCACCTCAAATCTTTCCACAGACCTTCTGTTAAGAAACCTGATCTAATGTCAAGTCAATAAGCATTTTTTGACTAAATGGCTTGGGTAGATAGAGAGCTGCAGACCTGAGTTCAAATATGGCCTCAGATACTTACTAGCTATAAGACCTTGGGCAAGTCACTTAACCTCTCTTTGCTTCAGATTCCTCAGCTGAAAAATGGGTATAACAGCATCTACCTTGCAGGGTTATTTTGAGGATCAAATGCGATAATATTTGTAAAATGCCTTAACACAGTGCTTGCCACACAGTAGGCTCTTTATAAATGGTTACTCCCTTACTCCTTCTACAATGTACCAGGCACAGTCCTAAGTGCTGGGGATACAAATAGAGGTAAAAACAGTCTCTTCCCACAAGCGGCTTGAAATCTAATGGAGACAACTTGCAAACAACTATATACAGACAAGCGACAGACAGGGGAGGTGGAAGGTAATCTTGATGGGGTGTTAGAACAGGCTTGTTGCAAAATGTGAAAATTTTGTCTTGAAGGAAACCAGGGAAGCCAGAGGTCGGAGATGAGGAGGGAAGACCATTCCGGGTATGGTGGACAGCCAGTGAGAATTCACAGTCAGGAGATGGAGTTCCTTCTTCAAGAAATAACAAGAAGGCCAGTGCTACCAGATCATGGAATATGTGGGAAAGAGTAAGGTACAAGAAAACTTGTAAAGGAGGCCAGGGGAGAGGGGGAGATTGTGAAGAGCTGTGTTCTTCTGTCTTCAAGTTGAAGCTGTTCATGTTGCTTTCTTACTGTTATTCACTCAGTCCTTAAATTCTCTAAGGGGAGAAATTCTCTCTTAGTACAGCAGTTCTTTGGGCATCTAGGTTTATATACATACATACATACATACATACATACATATATATATATATACACACAGGATGAAGTGCAGAGCAGATTCTAAGCTCTATATGCAGAAAGAATATTGCTACATATTGATTGTTGTTCAGTCATTTTTCAGTTGTATCCAACTTTTTGTGATCCCATTTAGGGTTTTCTTGGCAAAGATAAAGGAGTGGTTTGCCATTTCCTTCTCCAGCTCATTTTCCAGATAAGCAAACTGAGTCAAACAGGGTTAGGGGATTTGCTCAGGATCACACAGCTAGTAAGTGTCTGAGGACAGATTTGAACTTAGGGAGATGAGTATTCTTGACTCCAGGACCAGTGCTGTATCCACTGTACCAGCTAGCTGCCCATATTGCTACGTATTGGTTCGTTCTAAAATGCAGGAAAGTAGAGCTATACAATTTCTAAGACTTTTTTTTTTATTATTATCATTGCCTGAAAGTATTAAAAGATTAAAGTAATCCCTTCTTAGAGACAGTAGAAGTTAAGAACTTAATTCACTATGTTATCCCATTCCACAGAGACTAACTGGTCAAACATATTCACGAATATGTCCTTTTTTGCTGCACAGTTTGAAAGATGGATTTTGGAGTTAGGACAGAAACTCTACCATGAGCTGTACTCTTAAGACCTAATTATCTGACACCTAGTGTTTAACATTGGGTACTGCAATGGATTTTTCTGCAGAAAGGGATTAAAGAAAGAAGCAATGATGAATTTATAGCTGGAAGAAGTGATCTAGTGTAACCCATCATTTTACAGTTGAGAAATGAGCCCCCAAAATTAAGTGACTCACCCAAGGTTGTACAGAGAGTAAGTTCCAGAGTTAGGATTCAAACCCAGGTCATTTGACTCCAAATTCAGAACTTAAAAAAAAATTCCATCAAAGCTGGAAGGGACCTAATTCAGGCTTTCCAATGCTCATTCCTTATATGCATTTAGCGTCTTTGTATAGTTGAGAACTTTATTGGATTAAAATATATTTCAGGATTTATTGGGTTATATTCTTGCTCTGAACTTCATTATTGTTACTGTCAAATTAGGAAGTTGAACAAGATGACCTTTAACATCACTTTCAGCTGCGAATCTATTATTCTATGATTTTACTATTTCATCTTGAAATTATGTGATATTGAACTTGAAATCAGGAGTTCTGGATCTCACACTAGCCAGCTATGGGACTTCAGATGAGTCACTTCATCTCCATACCCCAGTTTTCTCACCTGAAAAATAAAAATATTGAAATAGATAATATATCTAAAGTTCCTTCCATTTCTGGCATTCTAGGTACTATGATCACATCTTTCTAACCGAAGGATACTTGGGAAATGACAATATAAAAACACCTGCCTTGTGAAGCCCAAAGTATGTTTTCCCAAAAGTCCAATAAAATTAAAAATAAATTAACAGAGAAATTATTTTCATTTAGGACAAATACATTATTGCACTGCATACCTTTGGATCTATTTAGTAATGGTTATTTCTAGTTTTCGGAAGTTCATAAAGTACTGAGATATTATCTGGTGGATAATGCAGTTATTTAGTGAATTTAGGGCTTGTGTTTTTGAGGCAACCAAGTGGCACAGTATATAAAGTACTGGACCTTTAGTCAGGAAGACCTGAATTCTAATTCATACCCAGACATTTATTAGCCTGTGTGGCCCTGAACAAGTTTCACCTCTTTTTGCTTCTGTTTCTTCACCTGAAAAGTGGGAATAATAACAACTACCTCACAGGGTTGTTGTGAGGACCAAATGAATATTTGTGAAGTACTTTGTCAATGTTGGTTAGCTAGCATTTATTATTCAAGGTAATTATGGACCAGATATTCATTTTAATTTCTGCCAAGCTTTATATTTTACCTCAGTTAATAGATTATATCTAGATTCATTGGTCAGTAAATTCTAGCAAATAATACTATTTTGGCCTGAATTAATCATGGTGACTATGCAAATGGCCTTGAATTTACCAATGATTGTGGAATCTACTGTGGCTCTTGTTTATGGACAGGATTTAATTCTGGTAAGAACCACCTTAGAGATCATCTAGACCTGTTTTCTTCCCTTTTTCATTTTTTACAGGCCCAGAGAGTTTAAATCATAACAGATAATAAATAGCAGAGTTGAGATTTGAATGAAGATCCTGACTCTAAAGACAATTTTCTTTTTAATATAAAACACTTTCCTATGTGTTTCTGAAAAAATGTAGATATGGCTCCTATTTTTCTCATTCTCTCTCTTTCTCCCTTTCTCCTTCATTCTTCTTCCCCCTTTCTTTTTTCCTTTCTTTCTCTTTCTTCCTTTCTTTTCCTTCCTTCCTTCCTTCTTTATTCCCTTTTTCCTTCCTTCATTGCTTTCTTTCCCTGTTCTATCCTTTTCTCCTCTCCCCCATATTGAAAAACAAAAGGAAATTAAAAAAAAATAAACCAACCCTTGCAACAAATGTGTATAGTCAAGCAAAACAAATTCCCATAATGGCCGTGTCTAGAAATGTACGTCTTATTCTGCATCCTGAGTCCATCACCTCTCAGTCAGAAGTAGTTCTTATTTTCTTTAGTTCATGGTGGGTAAACTACATAAACATGTTAAGGATATATAGCAGAAAAATAGAATAAAATGCACAGGGTTATATTTCAGAGGATAAAATTTATAAATCATTTTACTAAATGGATTCTGCATTTGAAAAATGAGTCATACACAGAAATAGTAAGATTTTCCCTTAAATACCTCTGTATTGTTGTCTTCTATTTTTATTTTTAATTTAGTATAGGGATAGGGAGAGGACCTGTGCTTTCATTTGGCAGAGAGAACTCCCAACTGGGGAAACTCCCTCTACCAGAGATCAGAATGTTCTCTGCAACTTAAGAATCTTAAAGAATTGCTTAGAGCAGGGGTGGGGAACCTGTGACCTTGAGGCCATATGTAGTCCTCTAGGTCCTCAAGTGCAGCCCTTTGACATGAAGTTTGGATTCAATCAAAGGGCCACACTTCAGGACCTAGAGGGCCACATGTGGCCTCGAGGCCACTGGTCTACAGTACTGAGAGGTTTAAGTGCTTTGTCCAGGGTCTCAAACCAGCATGTGTCACCAAATGGAATTTGAACCCTGATTTTCCTGACTTTGAAGCCAGTTCCTTATTCACTTTCATGTGTTGCACCTCAGATTCAGCATACTTTTAATGCTTTTAATTTTAAAATTATTTATCAAGGTCTTTGTTTTTACGTCAGATCCATTTCCAAGTATGTCTCTACCCCGTGTACCAGCCCTGTAATAAAAAAAAAAATTAAGGAAAAAAAAAAGCAGTTCACCAAAACCAATCACCTGAGTCTGACAGTATATTTGCTATTCCATATCCATTGTCCCCACCTCTTTTAACAAAGGGAAAGGAATATATTTCCTCATGTCTCTTTCAGGGCCAAGCTTGTTTATTATAATTACACAGTGTTCAGTTTCGTTTTCCTCCCTATTTTTCAAGATGAGGTGAAATGGAGAAACCATTTCCAGCTAAATAGATCTTTAAAAAGTTTTTCTAAAAATCTTTCTCTTTGATAGCTCGTAAGAACTATCAAATGTTTTAGCTGTTAAAAATTCATGAGGTTTGTTTTTTTTTAGTAGAAACTTTTCCCCATCTATGTTTTTCAAATTATTTAGCATTAAGTGTATTTTCCTTGGTGTCTTTCCAGTGAAATGTGAAACTGCTTTCTTTAGAGGATCACTCACCTCATTTCCTAATTCACAGGGACATAAGATTTCTGATTTCCATCCACTGATTCAACGGGAGCTCAAGTAGCATGTCATGGGCATGACAATTAGCCCACCGTACATCACAGATTCTAGGTGACAGAATTCATTCATAGTGGCTTTCAAGTTAAAGCATCTTTCATATTTAGCACATCCTGACACATAGTAGGTGTTTAATAAATTGTTGTTGACTTGAAAGTCTCTTTTTCTCAGGATTCTAGCCCCACTGTCCCCAAGTATAAAAGGGATGTGATGATGTTAATTTTGTTAATGTTATTATTCTTATATTTAGTTCAGACCTATGATTTCATTGGTATATGGACTACCCCTTCCAATGGAGATCATCATTTCTTCTTGCTGTCTTCCATACCTAGAATAATAACAATATGGTCCTTTAAGGTTTGCAAAACTCTTTTCAAATATCATCTCATTTTATCCTCACAACCACCCTGGGATCTATTATTCCCATTTTACAAATGAGGAAACTGGGACTGAGAGAGTTGTTAAGTGACTTGCCCAGGGTTGGAGGATACATTTGAACTCAGGCCTTCCTGAATCCAGGTCCACTGCTCTACCCTCTCTCCCCACTTCTGCCTCTCATAATTCCTAATTTTCTTTGAGGCTCAGTTCAAACTTACCTTCAGTGTGAGGCCTTTCCTGATCTCCTTCTCTATTTTCCACCCTCCACCCCCAGGTGCTAGTCTTTATTTAAATCTTTTATTATACTTATACAAGTACATGTTATCTCTTTCCTCAGTTAGACTCTCAGCTCCTTGTAGAGATTTTCTCACTTTTAGGATTCCCAGTATCTAGTACAATGCTTGGCATACAGTAGGGATTCAATAAATGTTTGTTGATTAATTAATTGATAAGGAATTGCCTGGGGCACAGAAAGCTTAAGTGACTTGCCTATTGAATCTATTGTTCCTGACTATCTGAAACTGAATACTATCTTCATACTAAAGGTATTTATGAAGAATTATGACATTTATGGTATTATTATGATACCATATGATATTTATGTAGAATTGTTTCATGTCTGCTTCTAATCCCTCCCTGTCCCCAAATGCCACATCATTCAACAGTTGCTGTGCAGGAAAAATTACTTTTGCATGTGCCCCTCACATTTTTCAGGCTTGATGTTCTTGACACTTTCCAAATGCAATCATATTGTGTATTTCTACAGTGTAATGAAAGCAGAACTCTTGTTCATCCAAAATCCTAAAAAAACCCCCAACAACCCTGAAATAACTAACATTTTCAATAATATGGAGCAAGGCTAATTTATATTCTTACTAAGGACAGCAACATACTGGTGTCCTCTGAATAAAAGTTTCATTTAGATTCAACAGTTTTGGTTTCATATGTGTCAGAATATTCTAATTCTTCTTTTGAAATTTGTTAAGTTATGCACGATATCTATGGCAACTCAAAGCTAAGTAGATTATGTGACAGACCTGAAAAATACATTCTTAAACTATTCAGGGCAAATGGTAGTTGACTTATGATTATTTTTTCCTTTGTTCAATAATAATAACTGATAAATATAGTATTTTAATGGCAGCTAGGTGGCACAGTAGATTGAGGGCTGGGCCTGTAGTCATGAAGGCTCCCCTTCATAAACTCAAATTTGACCTCAGACACTTACCAGCTATGTGACCCTAAGCAAGTCACTTAACCCTGTTTGCCTCAGTTTCCTCATCTGTAAAATGAACTGGAGAAGGAAGTGGCAAACCACTCCAGTATTTTTACCTAGAAAACCCCAAATGGGGTCAAGAAGACATGACAGAAACTACTGAACAAAAGAGTATTTTGAAGTTTAGAAAGTGCTTAATATCAGATATCATTTGATCCTCACTCATAACAGTCTTTAGAGATAGGTAAGGTATATCTTTTTTTTGGTGGTCTGCCTTTATGATTTCTTCAGTTTGCAAAGTCCCTTCACTTTTGCAAATGCAATTTTCAATAGAGAATTAATTGGTACAGTTGCATTTTAAGTGCTTTGCTCATGTTCATTCCCAGTATGCTCATGTTCACTCAAAGGCAGGACTTCCTGATCTGAGGTACTTCCTCTATTCACTCTACCACTCTACCTCCCCAGTTAGATACTATATATATTTATATCATGTATTAATAGGCTTATAGATCTAGTGATGATGAGGCTCAGAGATATTGACTTGACCATGTTTGCATAGCTAAGAAGTATTGGAATCAAGATCAAAACCCAGTGCTTTTTGAATTCCTGATCCAGTACCCTATCCAAAAATGCTAAACTGTCCAGGGAGCATGGATGGCTTTTCTGGCCTTCCTATTCTTATTAGTGGACCACCCTTGGAAAATGCAGAGGCACTGTTTCCCCAATATGGGTGACTCTCTTCTGGTCTTCCCATTCTCAGTAAGTGACCTCCCTTGGAAAGTCAACTTAACTGTCATGAATGCAGAGGGACTGTTTCCCCAGTGTGCAGTGGCAAACAAACATTACTATGTAAGTGGAAATGAAAATTCCCTGGTGTTGACTATTTCCAGACAGAGTATTTTTGTGTTTAGGTGATGTCTTAGTTATCCTTCATATAACTACTGTGTAGCTGTCCAGATCTTTCCTATACCAATTGTAGAAACATTTGTAAACAGAAAATTCAACCCGACTAGTATGAACTAGTTACTTGTATCTGAAATGTCCAATAGATGGCAGTCTAGGCACTAGAATTCATAAAGAATGGCATTAAAAACCAAGGATTTTTGATCCACACCCAAGGAATGCTGTATGTGAATTCTTATAATGATATTAGGAGTGTTTGTAGCTCTTAAAGAGCACAAATGCAAATTATATTTTTGTCATGGTTGCTTTATTTTTCTTGAGGAAATTTTGATGCAACAGATTGAAAGCCACTTAAAACAGAAAATATCCACAAACATGGATTTGTGTGAAGAAGTAAACACATTTGCTAAGAGTTATTTCGATCTGCCAGAGCAGCCCAAAGTGGTGTCTGATTTCCAGGCATGAATTTTTATGGAATAACGATAAAAATGCTAAATATATGCATGTCTTTCCACCTCCCCTCAGTAGAATGTAAACTCTCTGAAGGGAGGAATTGTTTCATTGTTATATTCATACTACCCATGCCTTGTACAGTTCCTGGCATTAAATAAGGTATTTAAAAATGCTTGTCGATTGGTTAATTCAAAGTTAGGAGAAACTTGAGTTCAAATCCTATATATGACAATGGGCAAATCGCTGAATGTCTTAGACTCTAAGACTTAGAATTGTATCAGTAAAATGGGGACACCTGGAGTCAGAGGCACCATGGTATTAGTGGATAGAGATAGGGAGTGGGGCTAGAATTGGGAAAACTGGTCCTATCCTGGTACATACTAGTTATATGACCATCAAGAAGTTATTTAACCTTTTGGTGACCCAGTCAACACAACTCCAGAATCATCCTCAACTTTTTACATTCCCTCAACCCACAGGTCCATTTCCAAGATGTGTTGATTTTAGAGCCACATCACCTCTTGCGCTCATCCCTTCTTTTCACTCCAATGGTTACCACCCCATTGCCCAGTCTATTACAACAACTTACTAAATGATCTCCTTGTTTCAAATCTCATCCCTGTCTTCCACACAGCTGCCAATGTGATTTTTCCTAAAGCACAGGTCTCACTATATAATTCCCTTCCTCTGTGAACTCCAATGGCTCCTTCTTACTTCTACAGTCAAATTCAAACTCTTCCATTTAGCATTTAACCCTCTTCACAGCCTGGCCTCCGCTTACTTTTCCAGACTTAGAATATATTACTACTTCATGTGCTACATGGTCCAGCCAAATTGGCCTTCATGTTGTTATATATGACACACCATCTCCTTTCTCTTGGCCTTTGTATTAACTGTCCTTCATCCCTGTGATGTATTCTTTCCTCATCTCTATCCCTCAGAATCCCTCCTTTCCTTCAAGACTCAGGCATCTTTTCCAGGAGAACTTTGTAGATTCTCCTAGCTTCTAGTACCTTTCACACTCAAATTATGTTGTTGTTCAATTTAATGAACATTTATTTTTGTTGTTGTTCAGTCATGTCTAACTCTTCACGACCCCATTTGAGCTTTTCTTGGCAAATATATTGGAGTGATTTGCCATTTCCTTCTCCAGCTCATTTTACAGATGGGGAAACGGAGGCAAACAGGGTTAAGTGAATTGCCCAAGGCCACACCACTAGTAAGTGTATGGGGTGAGATTTGAAATAAGGAAGAGGAGTCTTCCTGATTCCAGGACCAGCACTTTATCCACTGTGTCACCTAGCTGCCCCCAAAGAGGATTGTATATGAAATTGCAAACTTTGATTTTGTTGTTGTCCAGTTGTTTTCAGTCATATCCAGCTTTTCATGACATCATTTGGGGTTTTCTGGGCAAAGATACTGGATTGGTTTGCCATTTTACTGGAGTGGTCCAGTTCATTTTACAGATGAGGAACTGAGGTAAACAGGGTTAAGTGATTTGCCCAGGGTCACATAGATAATAAGTATCTTGAGGCCAGATTTGAACTCAGGAAAATGAGTTCCTGATTCCAGGCCCAACACTCTATCCACTGTGCCATCTAGTTGCCTAATATTTGTTAAGCACCAATTATTTTCCAGACACTGTGGTAAGCATTGTATTTTATTTTATGCATACTGTATATAATTGATATATCAGTCATTTAATAAACATTCATTAAGTTCTTACTTGATAAGTGACAGACACTGTGCTAAATATTGTATTTTATTTTATGCATATTGTATATAATTGATATATCAGTCATTTAATAAACATTCATTAAGTTCTTACTTGATAAGTGACAGACACTGTGCTAAGAACTGGGGATTCAAAGAAAGGTATAAATATGGTCCCTGTCCCCAAGGAGCTCATATTCTAATGGGGGAGATAATGTACTAACAACCATGTACATGCAAGACGTATAGATGGACAGACAGACAGACAGACAGTTTTGCCTCAGAAAGACTGATGGAGGACTGTATGCTGTGTATTGGTGAGTATAGGGGTACTAGGGATTCCTTTGCTCTCAGAACTCCAGTGCGGCATAAAGGAAAGTAAGAACAAGCATATGGTCTCTTTTTATGTGGCCATAAGAGGCAGCTTAGTTTGCCATGGACCTGGAATTAAGAGACATCATTCACTTGCTCTCTGAGTTTCTTCAATTGCAAATTTTGGATGCTGATACTTATATAACCTGTCTCAAAGAGTTATTATGAAGAAAGTAGTTTATAAACCTTCAACCTCAAGTTGGTTGAATTCAGAGAATTCGGTTATTTCTGGGGATGTCATGGTGATCATTTTGCTGGATACAATCAGCACTGTTCCTCTTTTCTTTCTGCTAGCTTCGATAACATCCCTGGAAAAGGAAGGGAGAAGGGAATAAACATTTATGTAGTGAGCAGTGTGTGCCAGGCACCGCGCTAAGTACTTTACAGATATTATTTCATTTGATCCTTACAACAACCACCTTATCCACAAGCGGTAGGAAACATGCATTTATTAAATAGCCACTGTGTGCCAGGCACCATGCTAAGTACTTTACAGATATTTTCCCATTTGATCCTCAAAACAACCCTATAAGATGGATCCACATTTTATAGTTGAGGAAACTGAGGTAGACAGCAGTGAAGTAACTTGTCCAGGGCCACACAGCTAATAAGTGTCTGAGGCCAGATTTGAACTCAAGTCTTTCTAACTCCAGGCCCAGTACTCTATCCATTGTGCCACCTACCTGTCTCTGGAATCAGAGGACAAGGTTCAAATTCTGCCTCTGATTCTTACTTATTGTGTGACCTTGTGTAAATCATTTAGTTTTCCTAGGTCTCAGTTTCCTCATCAGTAAGATGAAGAGGTTGGTGTAGATGCCCTCTGAGGTTCCTTCAACTTTAGATGTATGATCTTATCCTATAGTCCATTATCCACCAGTGGTGAAACATCTATAATGATCTCCTTACTCTCTTGTTTGACCCCTTTTGTGACCAAGTATAAGCATTTTTTAGGTAGTTGGCCAAACATAGGGTTACCACTGTCTCTGGTCATAAACCTAAGTAACTGTCCTAGTGAACTAATAGCCTAGAGAAAACTTGGGGATTGAACAAATGAACATGTCCTCATCAGGACCCCAGCCTAATCAATTGAATTAACCTCAGCTATGGGATGAAGCTGGCTGAAGATTCAAATCGTAGGCCTCAGGTCTAATTTTTGGATTTCTTAAATCTCAACCTAAATTATGCCACCATTTTGTTTGGAAATAAGGTAGCAGCAACTTGAATTTTGTATATGTTTTGTGTTGGCTTTATCTGTATGCAAATTTTACCTCTTTGCCTGTTAGTAGAATGTAAGTCCCTTGAGGGAAGGGGCTGACTCACTTTTGTATTTGTATCCCCAGAATTTAGTACATTGCTTGGCACATAGTAAGTACTTAATAAATACTTATTCTATTGAAATGAATTTACCTGAAGTTTAACAGAATAGGCCAGTGAGACCTGTGAGACCCAAAACTAGTTTAGAGTTAGTACTAACAATTTCTGATTCTGCTATACCCATGGGAAAAGCCAGTTTACTTTTTTAGAAATGACAAATTCACATTTGATACAATTTGAATTTGTGATATGGGATGAAAAGTGGTATCTGAATGGAGACCATCTGGAAAATTTTCCAGATTTTTAATTTTATGCTATCTACAAAAATGCTCTACTCGATATTTTTTTCCTTAATAGATCTGGTATCCCCTTGCGTCTTATTGTTCATGTAATTTTCTTTTTTCTATGTGAGTCAGAGGCATGCTAAGATGAGGGGAAAAAATTGAGTCCCCCAGGGCCCTGCTAACAAGAAGAATGGGGTTGGGCTGACAGAGATGTAGCTGTATAAACTAAATATAGTCTGAGCAATGCATTCCCATTACTCATTACGTGGAGGCCTGGTACATTTCATAGGCCTCCTCCTCTTTCCCAGGACTGTGCCTTTCACATTGTCCTGAGGAATTTTACTCCTTGGGGTCAGACTAATGAAGGTTTCCTAAATGCTCTAAGGACATACAAAACGTGGATGCTATTTTTTTTTCTCCATAGGCAGTGGATATGCCAAGACAAACCAATATGATGAATATGGGACCACAGCAGTGGAACTAGGGGTTCCATGTTAGGGTGTAGCCCTCCCACTACTCTCCCCCACTCTCTAACCTACTTTTCTGGTTGCCGACTATCTGGATAGCATACAGTGAGCTATTACGTGTTGGGAGTACATACAAGTCACAATATAGCAGTTGACATTTTTAAAAAGCTCGTTGGTCTGCATAGTTTCCAAATGAAAACCCTAAGCAGCACATTTCTAATTACATACTCATGCTAATGAGTTAAATCTAGTGAAATGCTATATTTACAAAGAAAAAAGAAATTCTATCTGACTTCAAAATTTCCTTATTGTTACTTGGGACTTGGAGGCTGAAAGTTTTCCCTAAACTTTAAATCAGACGATAGGGTCCTAAGCATGTGTACACAAAGTCTCATTCCACTATCAGGCTTGTAGGCACAGAACCCTGCCCCTCCCCACCAGAGTTTCTTAAACGAAGGTCCATAGACCTCTGCCCCCCTGACCCTACCATGGATAGATTTCAAAGAGTTCGTGAACTTGGATGGGAAAAAAATGCATCTTTATTTTTACTAGCCTCTAAACAGAAACTTATCATGTCCTTCTATTCCAAAGCATAATTCTGAGAAGGCTCGTTCCATAGGCTTCATTAGAGTAATAAAGGGATACAAGACATTAAAAAACTAAGAAGCTCTGTTCTAGTCCTTCATGTAGAAATTTTTGTCTCATTGACTCAAAGGCCTCTAATCCTTTCTTTGCCGTGTGAATCCTTGCCAGGTATGTCCTTAATTTAATGTGACACTACATAATAAAACATACAAAATCATGTCCATGAGGTGAGTTAAGTTACCCAGAAGGGCAACTGAACACTTTCCCAAAGAAGCTTAAAGTTACTTCTTGCAATATGAAACAGGGAGTAGTAGTGACCACTCATCCTAGGAGACCTCTTGTTAGCCTAAAATCATGGGAATTTGCCTGATTTTCTCTCTGGAGATAGTCTATTCCTATCTATAGGAACACAAGGCTATTTTTTTTTTGGTTAAAAAAAATTGAAAGAAGAGTGAGAGAGAGAGAGAGAGAGAGAGAGAGAGAGAGAGAGAGAGAGAGAGAGAGAGAGAGACAGACAGACAGACAGACAGACAGACAGACATATACACAGTTAAATTAGTGTGGTACAAGGGAAAGAAGTATGGCCTCTAGAGTCAAAGGGTTTTGGTTCAAATCCTCCCGCTGAAGGTGTGTGATCTTGGGCACTATGGAAAGAGCTTCAAACGAATACTTCCTGACAGACCCCTAGACATCCAGGTTGCTCAGTGGACAGAGTGCTGGCCCTAGAGTGAGGAAAGTCTGAGTTCAGATCTGGCCTCAGGCCCTTACTAGCTTTGTGACCCCAGGTAACTTTCTTAACTTATTAATATAGTAAGTGAGAGAAACTGGTGAATGCTTAACAATCAGCTGGGGGGGGGTAATGCCAGGAAATGTATTTACAACTTACTTTTCAGTTTGATCTGTATACTTGACATTTTCTTCATCACTTTTTTCAACTCTAGACAGCCAACAAAACAAAAAATCAAGCCTGGCTTTGTAGATGCTCCCACTGTAAATTTAGCAATAGACTCGGGTAAGCCAGTTTGATCTGGCTCTAGCACACCCTTGGATAGGGGGCCATATTCATTGCTTGCTTGGAGAACATCTGGCCTATAGTCCAAATGAACGAAGGATTCCTTGTAGATGGTGGCATCTTCTATTTGCTCCTGTTAGTGGATGACACTCTGTCTAGCTCTGAATATTAAGCAATTTCTTCAACAAGATTCACAGCCACTCAAAATCTATCAGTATAACAGTCCATACAGGGAAAGACAAATGGACAAAAATGCCTATTTCTCAGTTTGACATGCATTTGGATGGGCAATCAATTGGGTCTGTGCATAAATGTGTTTACCTAGGACATGCAACACAGATGAACACTGAGATGGTCCAGATTTGACTAGTGAGAAGAGAGCTGGCTAGATGTTATTAGAAATTTCGTTGTGCATTCAGAGACTGTAAGCTTCTGTCTGACTAGAACCCAATTTAAAAAATACCTAGTGATGTTGTGTGGATGCGAATCATGGAACACTACAATCTTTGGAGAATCGAAATTGCTAGTGACCCAAAGGACAGTGGAAAGATGCTTGATAGGCATAAATAGGCTGAAGCATATTGTCTTTTAAATAGATCGTAATGAAGCATAATTTTAAATTCTAGATCCTTTAATAAACCTTTGTGAATGGCCTCATCCTCCCACAATCTCTCACCATGCAAGTGGTGGGGCAGGCAGGTTAGGGGGGCAATGCTGTTCTTTCTTTTCCAAGCCCCTAAATAGGATCCTTAGACTTAGAGCTGGAAGTGATCTTAGACACTGTCTTTCTAGTCTCACCCAGAGGAAGAAACTGAGATTGAGAAAGGTTAAGTGGTTTCCTCAAGGTCACATAGTAGTAAGTAACAGACGAATCTCATGCTCTGGCCCCAAGAGACAGTTAAGTGGCACAGTGGATAGAGCACTGTGTCTGAAGTCAAGAGGACAAATTCTTATTTGTTGTACAATCCTGGGCATATCATTTAGCTGCCACCTGTCTCAGTTTCCTCAACTGTAAAATGAGGATAATAATAACTTTTACATCCCAGGGTTGCTGAGAGGATCAAATGAGATAATATTTGTACAGCACTTAGCACATCATAGGTGCTTAATACGTGCTTATTCCCTTCCCAAACCACATACCAGATAATTTTCCTTAACTGGAATAAGATATCAAATGCATTTACTCATCACCTATGTAATATTGTTGACTAGGAATATAAACCTTTTTTTTCTAAGTGAACTAGTTCTCGTTGGACTAGAAAAATTATAATTTTTTTAATATAGTAAACACTATTTGTTAATTATTGGTTGTTTCAAAAATCTAATTCTAAAAGAAGTCTGAGATAATACTTTATATTTGTTTAATAAAAAGTCATGATTTAAAAACCATTTACAAGGCTTTATAGCTTTCAAACTATAAAGGCAATATGAGATGTAGTAAGGTGTAATGGAGAGAGTGGGTTGAAGTCACCCTCTGAACACAGCATGAGTGTGGGCAACTCATTTAACTTTTCATACTCCTGGGCATTGTGGTATTCCAGGTTTCTCAATCACATAAAATGATGAGGTATTTAAAAAAATTGGTAAGGCTATCAATTGCAAAACCATTGCTGGTCTCCATTGGTGGAAGTAGTTTCCTCATTGGATATCTCACTACACCAATGAAATCATGGTTCCAGTCCACAAAAATCGTTTTTGAAGTGGTTACGTATACATTATTTCATCTGATGGTCACAGCAACCTTGGGAGACAGTCTATTCCAGTCCACAGTGATCTTGGGTGGTAAGAGAACAGATAATATCATCCCATTTTACAAATGAAGAAACTGTAGACCAAGAGCTTTAGTGATTTGTCCAAGCTCATATAATTAGTAAGCACAGTCAGGACTAGATTACAGATCTTATTCCTAGCCCAGAGTTCTTTCCACTTCTCCATGATGCAGTAGTAAAAATTAGGGTAGAAATTTGGCCTTTTGAATGTTTCACCTCCTGAATTGATTGGTTTGTGTTACAATTTATGTTACAAATTAGCCACAAATGGTTCCCTTTATGACATTCTTTGAATTTCATGGCCTGATATTTTTTCCATACTAACAAAATCGTTAGTCTGTTTAAAAAAAATCTTGCCTGGACTGAGTCAAATCAACAAGTATTTATGAGTAATGATGTAGTACATAATGTTGTTATAAGGCTTAGAGGCATATCAATGGCCAAAATTTTACTGCTTTTGGCCAAAAGCCATTGCAAGATTATCCAGTTATAAGTAGATAAAAAGAGGGAATAGCATTGTCATATTCTCTTTGTCAGACAGCCTGTCACTGGACTCGTTTTACAATTTATTTAAAATATTGTCAATAAAATCTTATACATTTTCCCTTTCTTGTCCTCCTTTTCTTCCTCTCCCCCTCCTTCCTCCTCCTTCTTCCTCTTCCTCTTCTTCTTCTTCCTCTTCTTCCTCTTCCTCTTCCTCTCCTCTTCTTCTTCTTCCTCTTCCTCTTCTATTCCTCTTCCTCTTCCTCTTCTTCTTCCTCTTCCTCCTGCTCTTCTTCCTCTTCTTCTTCTTCTTCTTCTTCTTCTTCTTCTTCTTCTTCTTCTTCTTCTCTCTCTCTCTCTCTCTCTCTCTCTCTCTCTCTCTCTCTCTCTCTCTCTCTCTCTCTCTCTCTCATTTCATATAAAAGCCTCACTTAGTGTTTTAGATATCTTACCTGCTCATTTAATGTTGACTAAAAGAATGCTATGGTTCTTATTTTCCCCAAATATCACATGTAACATCCTGACTGTGAAAGGACCTCCCAGTGCTGCCCTGGAATCTTGTCAATCTGGCCAAAAGGGGTTTCAAACTAGAAAGAAAGGGTGATAAAAAAAAAAAACCAAACCCAGTCCATGGCTATCTGTTAAGTTAGATATCAAAGGTGGTGTCTACAAAACAAGAAGAAGAATGATAGTTGAGACACCTAGAAATTCACAGGAAAAAATCCAAGAAGGTTGTCAATAATACCTGACATTTATATAATGCTTTAATGTTTGCAAAGTGACACAGGGGCTAGGTGCCACAGTGTATAGAGCACTAGACTTAGAGTCAGAAAAACCTGAGTTTAAATTCTGCCTTAGATACTTAGCTGTATGTGACCTTGACACCTTATTAGGTGTGTATACATATACAAAAGTTAAGTGAATTAGTTCTTTCCCTTAATGAGGTAACATTCTCTTGGGGGAGAATTGTACAAATGGTTTATAAATACATACAAAATATATATGGGATAAATATAGCCTAATTTTTGGGGAAATGCATGACAGCTAGGGGGATCAGGAAAGACTTCTCAAAGGTTGTGTTTGTGCCATTTTAAAGGAAATTAAAGATTCTGAGAGGCAGGAGTAAGGAGGGAGCACGTTCCTGGAATGAGAGAAAGCCTGTGCTGAGGCTAGGAGAGCAGGGATGCAATTTCATAGGAGCACAAAGGGGGCAGTTTGGCAGTACCACAGAGTGCATCCTTTAATGTATAATAAACCCTGAATGTATAATGAATTTGGAAAATTAGGTTGGAGTTTGGTTGTGAAGAAAGCAGAACAGGCACAAAATGAATGAAAAGGATAAATGGTATGATTTTCAAAAAAAATAGAAGAGAATGGAATGTGAAAACTATATGCAAGTGTCCTTGATTTTCATTCTGGGATGTATAATTAAAAGGATAATTAGTGAAAAGCAAGCAGTAACCAACAAGAAATATCATAGACTCATAAAAAACAGTTTATACCTGGCTAACCTTACCATTGATAAAGTATCATGCTATTCTTGTGGAAAAAATGGAGAGATTAGGGCCATATAATAAGGCAAACAAGTAGATTTAAAAGTGGTCAAATAGTCAAGCCTAAAGAATAGTTTTTAATGGTTCCATGTTATTTTGGATGTCTGAGGATCTGTGTTTGGCTCCATGTTGTTTAACTTTTGTCAGTAATTCAGGTAATGGTATCAATGACATACTTACCAGATTTACAGATAGAATAATGCTGGGACTGATAGTTAACATACTGGTCGACAATAAGGCTATAAAAAGATCTTGACAGGCTTAAAATTTAGGCCAAGTCAAATAAGGTGTAATTTAATAATGACTAATGTGAAAGCTTACACCTTGGTTCAAAAAAATAAGGTGTAGCTAGAGAGCAATTCATTTGAAAACTATATAAGGGTCTCGGTGGACTACAAGTTTAATATGAATCAACAGTATGATATTGTAACCAGTAAAGCTAATGCAATCTTGGGCTACAGTAGAAGAAGCTTCATGAATGGGTTTAGGGAGGTTATAGTTGTGATATTCAGGCTATATCCAGAGTACTGTATTCACTTTTGAGTGTCAGATTTTATAAAGGTTATTGCTGATATGCTGGAGAATGTCGGGTGGGGATAGGAGGGAACCAAGATAGTGAACGATCTTGTGATCATGTGATATGAGAACTGGCTGCATGAACTACAGATGTTTAGTCTGGAGAACAGATTTAGGAAGGAATCAATAGCTGTTTTTAGGCTTTTTAATTTCTTTTATGTAGATGAGAAATTACTCATTCAGTAAATAAGTGTTTATTAAGCACCTGCTATGTAGCAGCCCCTGTGATAAGCACTCAGGCTACAAAAAGAGGCAAAAGGTAGTTTCTGCGTTCAAGCAACTCATGATCTAATGAATTAGATTTGATTTGCTTGGCCTCATTTGGCAGAATGAGGGATGAAAGTTCTAAAGAGGCACATTTAGCTTTGATGAAAAGAAAAAAATCTTTCTTATCTATCAGGGCTATTCAAAATGTGAGGGACTGCTTTGGGAGATGGTGGGGTCCCCTAGATAGAGATCTTTAAGCAACAAATGGATGACTACTTGTCAGAGATATTGAGAGAATTCTTGTTCAGGTATGGCTCTGAGGTCCCTGCCATCCCTGAAACTGTGGTTCCATGAGTAGATTGCTTCAGCCTGAACTGCTTAGAACTGACACTGGTCTCCAAATGGCCAGATCTCAGAGAGTAAGTGGGGTTATTAACAACTGTTAATTATTAATCACCCTTCACCAAAATAGAATTATAGAATGATAAATCTAGATCTTGAAGGGACCTGAAAGACCATCTAACCCAACTCCCTCATTTTATGGATGAGGAAACTGAGGCTCAAGGAAGTTTAGTAGGAATTAAATAAGCCCAAGGTCACACAAGTAATAAATATTAATTCTATTCCTCATTGTGCTGTAGAAGGACTTTATGGGAGGGTTCCCCCGCCAGGTGATTATATCTATATATGTCTATGTCTCTGTCTGTATCTCTATTTTTAGACCACTGTAACTTGCAAAAACTATCTTCTAATGGAAAGATTATGGTCTTCATTAGTGAATGATTTACCCATACAAATGAACTCACAGCTCTTTGGAAAAATTATGGATATAACTAACATGAAAAATACCTAGAAAAATCTGTTGGATGTGTAATGTACTGAAAATACTCTGATAAAGGCTTAACATATAAACAGATATTAGGCATTCAGGTGACAGATATTACCAAGATGTTATGTATTCTTTTGTTCATTTTATTGGAAAGCCCATTGGATTTGGAATTAGATTACTTGGCCTCAAATTGGATTTGAATTCCACCTCTTACTATGTGACCTATGCAACCCTTCCCAAGCTCACTTTCCACATCTATAAAGCAATAAGAATAATAGCTGTAGAACTAAATTTATTGTGAGGATTAAATGATATAATGCATACAAAGTGTTTTGCAAACTGAAAATACTTTGTAACTGATAGTTTTGTCAATAACTTTATTGATACTCCTGGAAAGAGGTATTTTATGTTTCCTTATTTTCTTGCATATCTCCTTTGAATTGACTCTTACAAAAAATAATAGCTTCTTACAGTGAGATAAACACCTTTAGTTCATTTTGAATAGTAGCTGAAATGTAGGAGTAAGATTTACAAGAAAGAGATGGCTGCATCTCCTGGTTCTAATCATGATGTAAATTGACATTCGTTGCTATTTGGGGTTTGTGCCAAGGATCTAACCCTCAGGTTATTCCCTGACTGGCATCACTGTTAGCTAAACAGAGAGAATGTTGTCTAGTACTTAAAGCACAAGACTATCGAGACAGGACTCTATGTCCAGCTTGTTTATTCACTCACTCAGTAGCCTTCCATAAATTATTAACTTATTTACAACTGTGGTTTGTCTTATGACATGCAAAGGGATAGACTCAAAACATGTTCTTGTGTTGAAAATGTCATAGATTCCATAGTGGGGGACTAACCTCAGAATCAGAAAAACCTAAGCTCAAATACCACCTTAAACACAGACTAACTGTGTGACCCTAGGCAAGTCACTTCACTTCTCAGTATCCCAAACAATTCTCTAAGTCTCAAAATGGCAGAGCAGGTACCAATCTGTATTAGTAGGGCAAGTTCTACATCAGCAGCTCCCTATATCAATGTAAGCAGAGGTCCAGAACAAAAGGTGTTGTAATAATAATAATAATAATATTTAATAATGTGTATACACACAAATATGAGTTTGTGTATGTTTGTGGGTCAACAGCCAAGGCTTTTGCCCCTCCTTGTCCATCACCGACTCATTATTTGACTGTGAGTGTCTGTATTAATCTTTCTGAGTTTCAGTGTATACACTATAATAATTATTATTTCTACTTTTGTCACAGAGCTGTTGTGAGGGTAGAAGAGGTAATGGCTATGGAAGAACCTTGAGTTCTCTGGAAGGTAGAAACTCCACAAAGATATATTATAATTCAAAGTTTCAAGGGAATTGATTGTAAAGATGATTGCTTAATGTGGGGCTTTTGGAAAGCTTGGTCCCCTTTGGCACTCTGGTAGTCTATGGACCCTTGCGCAGCATATTTTTAAATGCATAAAATACATAGGATTACAGAGGAAACTCATTATTTTGAATTAGAATTATCAAAAAAAATTTTTAAAAGTTTGTCAACCCCAGGGTAAGAAACCTTGGCAGTAGAATGTTGATGCTGACCAAAGGCATGTTGATTAAGGGTTTCCTAAGCTCTGTCCCAGGTTCTCTCAGGCATTTTTCCCACTGCCAAGAGCTCCTCTGGGTGACTTGCTTCTTCAGGAAGGTGAGAGAAATCATCATCATTTTCTGTTTGTGCAGAACGAAATGACAGTTTGCAAGGCTCTTCTAGAGTTGATGTTTGCTTGTTGATTTAACAGATATTTTCTAGATCTAGTCAACTGTTCCAGAAGTATAACTATGTCAAGGCCACCAGCACTTTGCCACAGAGCTAGGAGCCAGAGTTCAGAAAGTCTTTGAAGGTACTTCTTCCTCATCTGTTTTGTCCCTAGAGTGGCAACAAAAGTATTCCCATCCCTAGGTCCTTCCTGTCCCTTTGGTAGCAGCCCAGGTGGTCTTATACCACCTCCCTTTTGCCAGTTCCAGAAATTGCTTAGGCTTTAAACTCCTCAATTGAAGAAGTGAATACATGAATGAATAAAGCATTTCTTGAGTACTTACTATGTATAAAGTACTGTGCTATGCACTGAGTATACAAGTAGAAAATTTAGTCAATACTAGCTCCTGTTCTATTGGAAGGTTTCAGCTGCAAGTCAGATAGAAAGTCCTATGGTCCTGTGGGCGAAGTGGCAAAGCAGATGATGATGGTTTGTCTTCAGTGTTATTTCCACTGCTAAACTCATATCATTTTCTGATGTTTAAACATTTAACAGTGTCAAGGGCTTAGGTGGCAAAAATTTTGTTTTCTGGGTCTTTAGTAGCTGAGGCTGTGGCATCTGCTGGAACAGTTGCCAGGCTCTATCTCCACAGGGGTTGCTTCCCAATCTGATATCTTAGGACCCTGGGCAGATACAGTGTTACCTAAGGCTCTTGAGTAGTTCAAGGTTCAGGGCTATCCCAATCAGGATCTGAAGGAGGTGGTAGTCAAGATGGCGGTAGTGGTTTGGTACTTGCCGCCTTCTGTCTTCAGTTAGTCTGGCTCCATTTGGTGGGGATGGCTGGCCATTGCTCCAGAGGGGTTGCTTCTTTGCCTTTCACATCTATGAGGGTTGGGCTGGAAGCAGGACTGGACCTAGGTCTAGGGGATGCTGTCACTTCTGGGGTCCTGTGCCTTTTTATTCCCCGGGGACCATATACTTAGAACTAGTTGGAATGTGGATGTCACCTGGACCAATTTTGAGGCGCAGAAAGATCAAGTAACATGTATATGTTTATCCATGGAGTAAATATTGAAGGGGAGATTTAAACCCAGGTTTCTCAGAATCCAAATCCAGCCTTTTTTCCATTGCACCATGTTGCTTCCCAGGGGGTAGACATACATCTTAATCCCCAGTGCTACTTTCACATCTTCCCTCTGATACCAGTGCTTCTAAACCACCTTTCCTCCTTTAAAGTTCATTCTGTTCTGTCTAGATCCTTGTTGTTGACATATAAGGACTTCCAGAGAGGATTCTTCTCCCACATGTACCAAAAGTCCAGTCTCCTAATCTTTATCTCTATTTCATGGCCCCTGAAGCCTTCAAATCCCTTGAGTTCTTCAACCTCCCCAACTCCTATGATTTCTATCTCTGGTTTACTTAACCACTCACTGAAGTGGTTATACCTTTAGACTAGGGTTCTTAACCTTTTTTTTGGGTCATGGACCCCTTTGGCAAGCCTACAGACCTTTCTAAGAATGATGCTTTTAAATGCATAAAATACATAGCATTACAAAGGAAACCAATTATACTGAAATATTTGAAAAAGTTTGAATATTAAATTAAATTTATTTTGATTATTAAAATATTTGAATTAAATTAAATATTTGAATACTTGAATAAATATCAAAATATTAAATTAAAATATTTGAAAAATCAAGTTCAAGAGCAACAATGTTAAGACTCCTGATTAAGACCCACCTACCTCGAAAACAAATTTGCTACAGGCTCTTGACTTCCTAGACACTTTGGTGTCTTGGGCCCTTCATTTTGGTGGCCACTCCGGTTAGCTTAATTACATTTAGAAAGGTAAGAAGTTGAGTCTACCTGCCTTCATAGTAGGTCCTATTCCCTAACCTTTTCAAATACTTCACACATTTGATGTTAAAGATCTGAAACACAATCATAGGTTATACAGTTCAGTTTGTCCCATTGGAGTAATTTTTAAAAATTAAACATAATCTTATCACAATCCTTTTGGGAAGACTCCAGTATTATCTAGAATTATTGGCAAAATTAAATGTTTTGGGTTTCTTTTTAATGGCAAGTTTTTAGTCTGTTTAAAGGTAATTGGGAAAAGGGTGGAATAGTAAATATGTAGGCAGAGATAATTTGTTTTAATAAATTTTTCAAAAGCCTTACATTGCAGTACTGTTTAGTGAACTTTTGGAAACTTCTATGATTTTCTTTTTTTGTTTTGCTGAGAGCATAGTTATTTGTTTCTGTTTTTATTGTTAAAAAAATAAAAAGTAAATTCTTCTGGAAAAAAAAATTCTATCTGGACCAAATCATTGAGCTTTAATTTTGTCTGTGCAGAGTATAACTGGCATGTTTAATTGGCAACCAGTTATAACTATGATTTATCACGTTCATCTTCAGCAAATAGAAACAGAATCATAGTATTCTCTAGTGGGAAGAGCCTCAAAAGTCTTTTAGGTCAGTCCTTACCCTCTATAAGACTTTGACCATCCCCAAAGGGATTATTTAACCTGGACTGGATATCTTCATTGTTGTGGAACATGTGTTACTTGAAGTGTTACCACAAAAAGAATTACTAAGAAACTCTATTTAAAAGATCTGAGGTGATATCATCTTTACAATGTAATGTTATAATAGATAATAACATAATATAATACAAATACAATGTTATAATAGATAATAAAATATATTGAGAAACAGCACTGTAGCCTCTGACAGATATTGGGTGATACTTAATACTACCCCAGGCAACTGACTACAAACTAGAGAGACATGGAGAAGCTGTATTGGTATAGAATATTACCCAGTGCTCCATATTTCGATGAAATAACAGTTGCAGTAAAAAAAAAATTAACAATAACTCTTACCTTCCTATAGGTAATTAGATAATTCTGCAGAAAGGTAATAAAATAGTCTTTTCATCTTGATATTAACCTTAGAGATGGTTTGATGATATAAATAGAGAATAAGTTTCTATTATTATTTCTTTTTACCACTTTTAATCTTTTAATGGCATTTTTTGCTTCTTACCAAAAAGGGCATTCAAGGTTGTTATACTTATAAATGGTTCCAGAACAGTGCAGTTATGTACTGATCAGGTATCGAGTTTCTGTCTGTTCTATTCAGCATTTATTACTATGGAGACTCAGCAGGCACAAAGTCTAATAATCCCTGCATTGCAACTGATTTTTCCATTGAAGTTTGAAGTGTGGGAGGGAGTAATATAAACTATTTGTTTTTCAGTCCACACATAGCACTTTGTTTTGCAACTTTTTAATGCATTTATGTAATAATTATAATAAGGATTACAAGAAAGAATTTTAAATATTGTAGTTTTCTGTTTTATTCATTTTCCAGACTAAGAGCTTTACAAGGTCAAGGACTCTTGTCTTATCTGAACTTTGTATTTCCTCTAGTGGTTGGCACAGAATTCTACAAACAAAAGGCGTGTGATAAATGTATGTTGAATTAAACCAAACATTTGCTGAATATCTGCTTGGTCTTAAGTTCTGTGGAATGATATATACCAGTGAACAAAGCAGATCCTTTACCACTTGCCCATCTTTTGTGCTAAGCACTGGCGCTACAAAAGCAAAACTGAAACAGCCCCGGTTCTCAAGCTTGCATTCTAAAAGGAGAGATACCATTCATAGATAAATATATTTAGAAATGTGTGTATATAAATGGAGAATAAATATGTATATATGTATACACACACACACACACACACACATATTTGATGATAGCATTTTGGAGCTGGAGTCAGGAAGCCCAAGTTCAAATCCAACATCAGTCAGTTGCTAGCTATCTGATCCTGGCCAAATCACAGCAATAATAGCACCTACCTCCTAGTGTTGTTGTGAGGAGCATCATTTGAGATATTATTTGTAAAGCATTTTGAAATTATTATTATTTGTATATGTGAAATGTACAAAATAAATGCAAGGTATTCATGGTAACTGAATGGGTAGTTTGGGGAAGGAATATGCTAGCAGTTAGGGGAATCAGGAAAGTCATAATGTAGGTGGCACTTGTACTATTTAGGAGACCAGGAATACCAAGAGGCAGAGAAGTAGAGGGAGTACATTTCGGTCATAGAGATGCAAGAAAGAATAAGATGTTGGTCTGTATCCTCAAGGATCTTATGATGCAATAAGAGGAGGTATTATAGTTATACGTAGACAAGTAAATATAATAAAAGGTAGCGTGTATGGATGTCAGGGAAGACTAGCCCCTCTGGTTTGAGGGCTGCCGAGCCATTTTTGGGGCTGCTCATCCACTTTTGGTGTTCACCTGCCACCCTGTGGCTCCAAGAAGCTGTAGAATGGGCAGTGGCCACACCCTGGCAAACCATTTAGGTAAATAGGCTAACCCAGTTTGAGGGTAACCGACAGGCCTCCAACCTGATCGGTGAGTTAGGGGAGTGTCTTCCCTTACATCCCCCAGCAGAAAATAGAGCTCACTGAACTAGCAAATGGTCTCCAACTTCTGCTTGAAGATGTCCAACACTCTATCCACTGTGCTGCTGAGCTGCCTTATCAAGTCTAGTATCTCTTGTATAAAACAGTCCTTCAAATACTCAAACTATAATCTCCCACAACCATCACCACCACACTATTCCCTGAGTCTTTCCTCCACCAGGTTAAACATTCCCAGTCCCAACAACCAAGCACCAAGTGGCATGGATTCATTAGGCAGCCAGATGGCACAATGAATAAAGCCCTGGGCCTGGAGTCAGGGAGATTTGAGTTTAAATCCAGCCTCAGACATTGACTAGCTATGTGACCTTGGGCAAGTCAGTTAATCTCAATCTGTCTCAGTTTCATCATCTGTAAAATGGGCATAACAACAACATCTCCCTTGCAGGATTGTTGTGAAGAGCAATGAAATAACATTTGTAAAGAACACAGCACACATAGCAGGCACTTAAATGCTTATGTCCCTCCTTTCCTTCTCCATCTCAGTTACCTTCCTCTGGATACTCTGGTTTTTCAATAGTCTTCCTAACTTGTAGTACCCAGAACTACATACAATTGTTATTGTTTGTCCTTCGTTTTTGAAGAGGACCAATGACATCACGTCATGGTGTCTTGACTCGTGCACAAATTGGATTTAAGTGAGGCAGAGTTGCACAAAGTCATCAGCCTCACTCTCTTTTCCTGAGTCATCAAAGTCCAGTGACAAGATAAAAGTCAAGACAATTGGCAGTGGCCTGGGATGCAGCAGATGGCCTTGACATCTTTGATGCCTGACTGATATCTAAGGCACTCCACCAGCTCCTGCTTCAGCTGCCTTTGTGGCCATTGGAACAGATTGTTTTCATCCACTCATTCCCTGGGGGATGTTTTCACATGCTTGCCCCTAATTCATTGATGGGGTTGAGGGTTGTTGGTTATTCTCAATCTGGTTTAGCCCATATGCTAAGACAATTTATTGGCCACTCTGTAATGCTTCAGATTCTTGGAGCCACAAGTGAGAGCTGAGTGTCAGGTAGACACCAAAGGTGGATGAGCAGCCCTGAAAAGGGCTCAGGAAGTCCCTCATCCCAGAGGTGCTAGTCCTGTTAGAACACCCCATACACCCCACTAAATACAATACTGCATTTGTGGTCTGACTTGAGTAGAGTGCCACCTTATTTGGAAGCTAGTAGGCCTCTCTCTCTTTTTTTTTTTTTTTATATTTTTCCCCACATCCAACGTTTGTCATTTACCTTTTCTGTCCTATTAGCCAATCTAATAGGCATGAGGTAGTACCTCAGAATTGTTTTAATTTGCTTTTCTCCAATCAATAGTGAGGGTACTTTTTCCATATGGCTATAGATAGCTTTGATACCTTCTTCTGAAAGCTGATTATATCTTTTGATCATTTGTCAATTGGGGAATGGCTTTTATTTTTATAAATTTGACTCACTTTTCTCTCTGTTTGAGAAATGAATAGTAGGTAATAAGTATATCCCAGGCATGGGAAACAGCATACATTTATGGAGGCAGGAAAACACAGAGCAAAAGAACACAAAGTACTTTAAAATGGTAAAGGATATGTCAAAGCCAGATTACAAACGCTAATAACACATGATAAGTATCAAGAAAGCATTTCCTCTGTGCTGTAGTATCAACAGGATTTGCTATTCTGGAACCATTGGCTAATTTTATCTCACCTTTTCCAGGGGTCTGTGAAATATGTAGGATTCAAACAATTTTCTTCTGAAGAAAGCCTTTGACTGACACTTGGAATGCCTGCTATACAGCTAACTAACTAACTCATAGGAAGGAAAGAGAGTGTAGTTCTATTTGTTGTGAAATGTCCAGGACTGGCAGCTGCTGCCCCTTGTCCTGGTGCCTCCTCCCTCTTTCAATCATTGCACCTCTTATGAAGTTTTCACATTAGGTTTTCAGGTGCTGTGTTAAAGTGCTAGGTAGGAGTTTGCATTTTCCCATCTTATCTAAAAATGGTTCGATATTTTCTTTAAAATCAGATCCCTTCATTTTCATTCCTTGTGTTTGCTCTCTTCACTAACTTGTCCTTCTCTGCTTATCTGCCCCAACCTTCCCTTCATCCCCAAACACATTTTAAATTCTCACTCCCATTATTTGTAACCTTCTGGCCCAATGGCAGGTTGAGTGAGCTTTCAGGCAGTGGAAAACCAGTCAACAGCTGCTGAAATAATGTGTCTTCTCTAAAAAGCTGTATAAACATAAGTGTGGAATTATTGGATTGAGAAAAACATATTTAAAAACATCTGTGACAGTTTTGGTGGATAACCTTATTTAGAGAACACACATGTTTGTGTATCAAAAATATTTCAGTGTGTAGAAGAGATGGAAGGGATGACAGGGAAGGAAGGATGAGAGTGGAAAGGAAAAGGAAGAGAGAAAAACGTTGTAAAGTTGTAGTTTAGCACAGTGACACATCTGGAACCTTGAATAGAAAACAGAAATGATTTGAAAGTTGGTGGCTGAATTAATTATATCCATTATACCTTTCCCTTATCTACTTGCAACAAGAAAAGCAATTTTTGTCTAAAGAAATCAAGCCACTTCTAAATTCAGCAGATTGTGAATTCAAAGTAAAATGGTTAAAACCTATCTTCAGGCAACTGACCATCTTTATGATATATAAATTATAACCCATTGATGTAGAGATCACCGAATTAGCAAATGAATATATCCTAATGAAATATTTTTTATTTTGGATTAGTATCACTTTAAATAAAAGTTGTTGTTTTTTTTCAAAGACTTACAAATGAGCATTGTTTTTTGAGAAACAAGATAGGGGAACAATGACGAGGGAGAATTATTTAGTATTTGAAATGCAATTAGTAATATGATCTCTCAAATATCCTTAATAGAGTCTAATTTCATTTTGAATGCTATCACTTTTAAGAAGGGGAGTAGGAATTGGGTTTGCCCAGAGTATTTGTAGAAATGCCTTTCTTGCTTCTAGTTAGTCATGTGTGCCTTCTTCAGTGCTAAAGGTTCTTGGCTCTTTGAGACGGCAATACAGCCCCCTTATTGGCCCTTACTGAGTGGGAAGAGCCAATGATTCACTGGATTTAGCAAAAGGGAGTGACTCTGTCTCTAAGTCTCTTTTCCTTCAGCCTTCCAGATGACATCTCTTCCTGTGAGCCAAGGTGGAGAAGGACCTCTATTCTCTATCTCCTTATTTTCCCATCCTGGGCACTATCTGGCTGGGAATGCAGAGCAGCAAAAGCCCTTGTCCTGCCTGGGCGATTCTGAGGTTTTAGAATGCCTCTTTTGTGTTTGTTCTTTCCTGATGTTAGGTGAATGAATATCAGCCTCCAAGATGAATATGCCCAGGCTTGGAGGTCACCATTTGAGTACATGAGGGCAGCAAGGGAGCAAAGGGAGTCCCTAGCAATGATCCCAGGACTCTTGGAGCAGATAACCAACACAGAGATGAGGGGCCCAAATCCTGCCTGGCTTGCCAGGGAACATCTACCCTTAGGACATAGCGCTAAACCCAGGTGAAATATAAAGTGCCTATTTAGATGAGGTTTAAGTATTACCTTCCCAGGAGACTTGTTGTCCATCCTTCATTTCTGAAGACCATTCACACCATAGGGTGATGTCTTAACTTGCAAGTGAGTTTGATTTAAGTAAAGCAGAGTTGCACAGTCATCAGCCTCACTTTCTCTTTCTAGATCATTGAAGTCCAGTGGCAAGACAAAAGTCAAGATGATTGGTAATGGCCCGGGATGAAATGGCTAACCTTAGCATCTTTGATGTCTCACCAAGCTCTAAGTGCTCTACAGTTCTTGCTTCAGCCCCTTCATGGCCGTTGGAACAAATTGTTCTCATCTGCCTATTTTGCCAGGGGAAGTCTGCACATGCTTAGTGTAGACATTCCCCCTAATTCACTGATGGGTTTGAGGCCTATCAGTTATCCTTAATTTGGTTTGGCCTGTCTGCCAATATGGTTTTGGCAGGGTATGGCTGCTGCACATGCGATAGCTTCTGAGAACCACAGGTGAGAGTTGAGTGTCAGATGGACACCAAAGGTCTGTGAGCAGAAAAGGACTCAGCAAACACTCACAGCAGAGGTGCCAGTCTTCTCTGAACATCCATGCATTCCTCGGAGGAGAGAATTACTATAGCTCTAAGTTATAACTTAATTTACTTAATCTTAAGTCTTTCTTGTGCATTTGTGAGTGTTTTGTGTTTAGTTTTTATCTTTCTCAGAGGAAATAAATACTTGACTTACATTGCACGTTGAGCATATGTCTATTCTCCTCTAGACATGAACCAATACCTAACCCTTCTGCCTAGACACTAAGGTAGAGGAATTGCTAAACCAAATAGGTTGAGAAAAGGAATCTAAACTCCCTTTTAGGGAAATCAGGTTCCTCCAGCACTGAACCCAATCAGGACCACAGGAACAGTTCATGGCAGAAGTGCCTCTTAGTAGAGAAGGGATAGGGGTGAGTACTTAGTCCCCTGGGCAGAGCAGCAATTATGACTGATAGATCTGTTTATTGCATCTTTATAGAAGAGTATTCAGTAGGAGAGAGGTATTAATGGTGCAGAGAGATCAAAGAGGATGAAGACTGAGGAAAAAGCCATTAGATTTGGTGATTTAGAGATAGATTTGATGCCCTTCATTAGAATCATGGGTGTGGGATCTAGATTGCAAAGGGTTAAGGAGAAAGACAGAGACAGAGACAAAGAAGAGAGACAAGAAAGAGACAGAGATATGGAGAGGGGAAGAGAGAGAGAGAGAGAGAGAGAGAGAGAGAGAGAGAGAGAGAGAGAGAGAGAGAGAGAGAAGAGAGAGAGAGAGAGGGAGGGAGAAAGAGAGAGGTGAAGATATAGACAAATTTTTCAAGAAATTTGACTGTGGAGGATAGATGACTGATGTAGTTTCATGGAGACCTCTTGAATGAGCTCCGACTTACAAAGGACATGTACAAAAACTGGAAATAGAGATACATAATCAAGGCTGGACACAGAAGAATTAGTCAAACTTGTATAAAAGCAGCAGAAATACTGAAGTTCAGATGAAGATGAGGTTTGTAAGAGTACTAAGGTCAACATAAATGGCTTTCAAAACTTTTTGAGGCCAGAAAAAGAACAAAGAAGATGATTAAAGGTGATGGAGAAAAAGCCTAATTATTCAACACCCACCTGCTTTCTACTAATGCCTTTTCTGTTAAGGAAAATGACCTTCAGACAGGAAAGGATAGAATGAATGTGATTGAGATAATCAAAGCTCCAAATGGGTGAGATAGTAAGAAGGCGTCTGGGTGTTAGAAAGGCATATAAGATCCCTGAATTGTATGAACTGTGTACTAGGGTAATGAAAGGATATTCAGATTTGACTACTGGACTGCTGCCTATAGTCTTCACATATTGTGGCGAATAGGGGAAATCCTAGAAGCCCATAGATAAGTAAATGTCCTTTCTTCTACAGAAAGCCTTTACCAGCTCATTTTAATTTGAATGACCTCCCTCTCTTAATTATTTCCCATGTATCCTATGTATAATGTATCTGTACATACTTGTTCGCCTATTGTTTCCTTCAGTAGATTGTGAGCTCCTTGAGGGCATGGACTGTCTCTTCCCCAGTGGTCAGCATAGTGTTTGGCCTAGTAGGTATTTAATACATGTTTATTGATTGATTGACGGATGCTCAAAATTTAGAAGAAAGTATATTCTACAAACTATCCTTAGTGAACCTGACCTTAAGCCTTGGCAAAGCTCCAGAATAAATTATTAAATGGATAGTTTCTGAATATTTATGAAAGGAAGAAATAACAATTTAGATTAAAGAATGTTAAGAGCACATGTATATAGTGGAGGACATGGCTAGACACTAGTATATGTGAAAGCCTTTGAGGTTTCAGCTAACTGCAAGCACAATCTACAGATTTATATGATGGCCAATAAAGGTGAGTCCTACTCTTTTTTTTTTTTTTATTGTAGCATGAATATATCCCTGGCTTCTTAAAGGCTACGCTAGCAGAGTGTAAATAATGGTAAGCCCTATCAAATGGAAAAGGCTTTGAGTAGGAGCTTATGAATAGATTGCATGGATATTATCTGAAGACCAGCCAGCCTGAATACAGAAAGGATCATCACCAGGCCATATCTTTATTTTCTGTTAGCCACAGCAATGTCACCTTAAGCTATATCAGGCAGGTAGGTGATGCAGTAGATATAGGGCTGGAGATGAAATCAGGAAAACCTGAGTTCAAATGTGACCTCAGACACTTACTAAATGTAGCTTGACTCTGGGCAAGTCACTCAGCCACTACCTGCCTCTGTTTCCTTGTTTGTAAAATGGGGGAAATAATACCCTAGGATTTTGTGAAGATAAAAGTGAGATATTTACAAAGCACTTTACAAACCTTAAAACATTATATAAATACTAGCTATTGTTATTAGTTATTGTTATTATTATTATGGCAGCTAGGTGGCAGAGTGGATAGAGCTCTGGACTTAGATAAATCTGGCCTCAGATACTTACTTGCTATGTGACCCTGGGCAAGTCACATGTTTGTCTCAGTTTCCTCATCTGTAAAATGACCTGGAGAAGGAAATGGCAAACCACTCTAGAATCTTTGACAAGAAAACCCTAAAATGGGATCACAAAGAGTCGGATATGATTGAAATGATTCAACAATTGCATCAACAGCGGCAAGAGCAGCAACGTGTGTGCCTGTGCACCAGGCACTGTGCGTGATGCTGGGGAGAAAAGAATCACCACCTGGCCTCAGGGAGTTTACATTCCATCGGGGGGGAACAACACGTACCTAGAGAGACAAAGTAATTTCGAGGATGACCACCCTAGCAATGGGGGCTGAGAGAGGGGAGGTGAGAATCAAGATAGAGTTCTGGTAGGAGTGGAAGCTGGCATAGGTCTCAAATGGGGTGAAGGTTCTTAACAAAGAATCTCCGAACTTCTAAAATTTATATTTTGACAACTATGTTTCAATACAATTGGCTTAATTTGTAATCCTATATGTTTTATTTTATATATTTAAAAACATTATTCTGAGAAAGGTCCCTAGATTTTACCAGCCTTCCAGAGAAGCCCAAGACCTAGAAAAGGGTTAAGGGAAAGATTGCCAGGACAACGAGGGAACTCAAAACGCTGCTCTGTGAAGAAGAGCTTAAGGTACTAGAGGATTTGAAAGGGACATGGCAAGGCTTTTCAAATATTTGAAGGGCTTTCATTTGCAGGAGGCATTAGCCTTTAAGAATTGGAAGTAGAAGGGATGCCTATCAATTAGGGAATGGCTGAACAAGTTGTGTTATATGATTGTGATAGAATATTATTGTGTTATAAGAAATGACAAACGGGATGATTTCAGAAAAAACCTGGAAAGATTTACATTAAATGATACAAAGTGAAGTGAGCAGAACCAAGAGAACATTGTACATAGTAACAGTGAAATTCCACAATGAAGAATTGTGAATGACTTAGGTATTCTCAACAATCCCAAAGGACTCGTGATGAAGTATCTGCCTCCAGAGAAAGAACTAATATTGTCTGAATACAGATTGAAACATGTTATTTTCACTTTCTTTCATTCTTTTTTTTTATTCAAGTTTTCTTGTATAAAGTGACTAATATGGAAATGTTTTACATGATTGCACATGTAGAACCCATCTCATTGCTTACCATCTTGGAGTGGGGAGGGGAGGGAGGGAAGAAAAGATAGAATTTATAACTCAAAACTTTAAAAATGTTAAAAAATTGTTTTAACATGTAATTGGGGAAAAATAAAATATTCATATATATACATACGTGTGTATATGTATGCATATGCATATGTATGTGAAAGAACCATTAGCCTTACTCTGCACAAATTCTAAGAGAAAAGCTAGGACCAAAAGGTATAAATTATAGGGAGAAAGATTCTGTGTTACCATAAATAAGAACATCCTAACCATTAGAACTGTCTAATAATAAAAACAAGTTGTCCCAAGAGTATAAAGTTCCCTTTCGCAAAAAGTACTCAAGTGATGAGAGTTGTTTGTCAGGGTGATTCATGCATTGGTCAGGGGGTTAGACTGAATGACCTCTAAGGTTCTTTACAATGCCAACATTTTTTCCCCCTATGTTAATAAAACTTCCTTCTGACATTCCAGTCATTGTCTTTGTAATTTGGAATGCTGGTACTAAACTTAAGGAGTTGTCCAATGAAGAGATTCTCTCAAGTTCAGTGGTGGGGGCTCAAATCAAGAGAAGTGTGACACCCTTAAATTGTTTGTTCTTTTGTGATCCAGAAAGCTTTGGCTCAAAACATCTATATCTACCTGTACCTCTACCTCATCTATTTATCTATTTATCTGTCTGTCTGTCTGTCTGTCTGTCTATCTATCTATCTATCTATCTATCTATCTATCTATCTATCTATCTGTATCAAGTTGGGACTTAATGTAATCAGTCCCTAGCTGGGAGTAGAGATTTCTAAGAAATGAATTGTAGGAATGTGTTGGGAAAGGACGGTGTTGGATAGGATGGTGTTGGGTTTATAATGTGTTTCAGAATAATTTTCTTGGAAGTGCTGTGAAATCACAGAATATAAACCACATTTAATTTCAAATAAATTTCACTTTCCTGCCTCTAAGTGTTTGTCCACCATGTCTAGAATGTTTCCTTTCCTCACCTCAATTTTTTGAAATAATTTACTTCCTTCAAGGTTCAAGTAGCTTTGGTGGCTACTTTTTAGAAGAAGCCTTTCTTAACCAGTCTAGTTGTTGAACGTCTCTGCTCACACTTTTTTTTTTCGTATGTATTTGATATATACTTTGTACTTATCTGTGTAAATGTTGTATTCTCCAGGAGAATGTAAACTTCTTGAGTGAAAGGACCATTTAATTAATAACAATAGCTAGAATTTTGAAGTGCATTAAGATTAGAAAGTACTTTGCATGTGTTATCTCATTTGACACAATAACATTGTGATGTAGATGCTATTATTATCCATATTTTATAGACTAGGACACTGATGCTGATTACTCAGAGTTACACAGCTAGGAAGTATCCAAGGCAAGATATGAACTAAGGTCTTCCTGGCTATAAGTTTTAAGTCTTTCCAAATCAATTTGGAAAACATTTATTAAATGGTTACTTATGTACATTCTTTATTCTAGGTTCTGATGATGCAAAGACAAAATGGAAACTATCCCTGTCCTCAAGGAGCATACATTACTCAGATAGGTAAATAGAAGTTATTTTTTGATAAAGAGAGCACTGATAACTAGGGGGATCAGGGAAGGCTTTCGGTAGGCAATGGCATTAGAATTGTGCTTTGAAGGAAGCTAGTGATTCTTGGAGCTGGCAGAAGTGAAGAAAGACAAAGCATTTTAGACACTTGTATATGGAGATGAAATGTCAGGTATGAAGAACAACTAGAAGGTCACTTTGAGTTGAACAGAGAATGCATGAAAGGGAGTAATATGAAATATGGAAAGGTATGTGGGAGCCCTTTCTAGACAGTTTTATATGCTGAACCAAGGATTTGTCTGCATTTTGTCAAAGAAACATACTGAAGATTTTTTTAGTAGGAAAGTTCTGTGATTGAATCTGCGTTTTAGAAGTTTCAACTTGACTCCTTTTTGGAAGATAGATTTTGGGGAGGAGGTGGAATTTAGAAAGAGGCTATTATAATAATTCAAGTGAGAAGCTCTGAGTTCCTTAACTAAGGTAGGGACCATATGGGTCTGTGAGTGGAAAGAATGGGACAAAGTTGTGGAGGTAGAATTGAACAGTCTTGGCAGTTATTTGAAGAGTCGGAGTTGATCCTGAAGTTTTGAAGCTCTCTAACTGGATAGATCGTGGTACTCTTGACAGAAGAGGGGAAGAAGAGTGGAAGGATCAGTTTTTTTGTGGGAGGGAGTAATATAATGTTTTATTTTGGACATGTTGAATTTGAGATGCCTATGGGATATTTAGGTGGGGATATACTGCAGTATTGGCAATATAGGAGATCTATTAGAGTCACACAGATAGATTTGGAAGGCATATACACAGAAACATAATAAAACCCATGGGAGCTGACAATATCATGTAGGGAGAGTGCAGAAAAGGGCCCAGGTTGGAATCTTGGGGGACACCCACAGTTAGCATGATTTGCAAAGATAAAAATCCAACAAAAGAGTCTGAGGAGTGGTCAGATAGGTAGGAGGAGATCTAGAAGAGAATTATTGTCATGAAAACCTAGAGAAGAGAGATTATACAAGAGGAATAGATAATCAATGGTGCCAAATATTTCAGAGAGTTCAAGAAGGATGTAGAATGATAAAAAGTCATTGGATTTGTCAGGTAAATTATAAACACTAGAGAAATCTATTCTTTTATTTTAGAGAGATTGAGTTGGAAGCCAGGTTACAAGGAATATAGAAGAGATTAAAGGAATGGAGGGTAGATGACTGTTTTTAGGAGTTCTGCTAAAAAAGTGAAAAGAGAATTATATATTTGCACTGTTACTGCCTAACACAGTGCGGTAGAAGCTAAACAAAAGGTTGTCAAATTAAGTTGACCGAAAGTGAATTAAAAAATACATTGCAGGGGGCAGTTAAGTGGTGCAGTGGATAGAGCACCGGCCCTGGATTCAGGAGGACCTGAGTTCAAATCTAGCCATAGACACATAACACTAGCTGTGTGACCCTGGGCAAGTCACTTAACCCCATTGCCTAGCCAAAAAGAAAAAAAAAACACATTGCAAAGTAAAATATAAATCATTTTGGCTTATCTGTGGCAGTACTCCACTCTGTGGTTATAGATGAATAAGAATCAACTGAACCTTTTTTAAGATTCTACTATGTTTCATAATAGTGACTCTAGAACCCATTAAGATTTTGAGATCCCAGGATCATAGTGATGAATTGGGAGGTTCTAAATTAGTAGGAAAAAGTATTTAAACTTTAGATTCCAATAGCCATTTCTTGCACAATCCAGAAAGAGACATATTTGTATAATATAAGGTGAGCAAAGTTGTTGGTGACAGTAATTTCATAACTAAAATAGATCTTCATGTTAAAATGAAGGTTAATTGTTGATAATATAATTTTTAATATGATTGACATAGTATTTATTTAAGAATTAAATTATTAATTAATAATCAAATATCCAAAGACTTTAATTTCTTTCCCTATGATTTAAGATTTGCACTGTTAACAGAGGGCCAGTTCTAGGGGTAAGTGTGGTAAGCCTAAAGGATATTCATGAGGGAAAATTTTCAATATTACTTTTGATATTACTTTTAATATAGTTTACATATCTTTAATGCTAGAAAATTCTATTCCCTATGATGCCTAGGTATTATCTTACTAAGTCAAGTTGCAAGTGTAGCAAAGAAGTTTTAAAGCTTCTGCTAGATTGTCATATAGCTTTATGAGGATTTGATGAAAGAAAAACAAGTCTAGGTTAATCAGTTAACAAATATTTATAAAGCGCTTAGCATGAACCAGACACTTGCTATGTGCTGATGGTATAAAACAGGTTAAAAAAAATAACAGTCCCTGTCCTCACAGAGCATACATTCTAACGGAGAATTTATTGAGAATTCTATCTGTTACCTAATATAAATGAGGACATACAAGCTGATTTGTAAATTATATACCCATTGCAAGAAAAGGGGAAAATGAACAGGATAGAGTAAACAAGGGAAGTCTAGGGGGAAAAGAAGTGGTCAGAATGGGAAGAGAGACCCTGGAATATGACAAGCTGGGATCAAATATTTGTGTGCTCTAGGCAAGCTTTGAAAACTGTGTCTCATCACAATGTGGAGATGCATTTTGACATGGAAAGAAAAAAGAATTATAGAGGTAAGGGGAATATAATGAGTACAAACAGTATAATCATTGAATGTGATGCTGCAAAGTATGCTGATTTTTATGATGTAATTTATGTTTTTTTAGTCATTAAAAGAAGAATGGTTGTACTGTAATCATAATTAAATTTGCAATAGTAATTATATGGAAGCAGCTATGATCTTCTTGTTTTGTGGTTGTCATTTCCCTACTTGGAAGTAAATTGTTCTTTTAAGAAACAAAATTCCCTTTATACTTTCCCTGGATAGGGAAATGAGTACAATTTTCAAATCTTACCTAGAGAAAATGAAAGACGTGGCTTGAATCTCTTGTCCTGGTGTATCTCTTCCCTATATGGCTACTTCCCTATACCTCTCTTTCTTACTCTGTTCTAATCATTTTCTCCTTTTCTTGAGTACTGGGGACCAGTGCATTCAGCTGATGCAATTCCCTCATGAACTTTGGAGCATGTGCAGACATTCTGTAACTGGTTCTGGTGAGCTACCCACATGGCAAAGAGGAGACTGAGAGATACAGTAATGCTTAAGTGAGAAGCACAAGAATGTAAAGAGGCAAGGGGCAAGTGAATATGAGCCCCTGTTTTCTTTTCTTTTCTTTTCTTTTCTTTTCTTTTTTTTTTTTTTGCTTCTCTGCATTTGTTCTTTCCAGTTTTAGGTGAAGGAGTTTTGGAGACAAGTATTATCTTGTATACTGCAATAGGTCAGAATGATGAGCCACCAGGGGTTCAGGAGCTGTGTGTGGTCCATGATGGGTTTTGTGGCTAGCCACGCCTCATCCTGTAGGAATAACCTTCAGGACTTTGTCAAAAAGCAAAGCCCTGAGGAGTGACTTTAAGATGTAGCCCAAAAGTAGTTGAGAGAACTTCATGCTGAATTTGGAGTAAACTAGATGGGATCAAAGCTATTTAAAACTACTGTGAGTGTGATCCCTCTTTTCCCAGGGACTGAAATGGCATAAAGGAGATGTGTCACCCACTGGTGTTGGGGAAAATGTTTATAACTCTGTCCTTGATGTGTGTGTGTGTGTGTGTATATATATATATATATATATATATATATATATATATATATATATATATACACAACACACACATACACATATATATACACATATACATATATATACATATATATCACACACACACATATATACATATATGTATGTGTATATATATCACACACACACATATATATATATATATATATGTATGTATATATCCCTTCATAAAAGTTCACTGATGTTATTTGGTTAAATGGAACTGGAATGCTAATCACTAGTAGCTAACACTGGGGGGAACACATCAGAATGGAGGCCATAGCTCTTAGTATTAGAAAAAGATACCCAAGCCCGTGAAGGGATCCCTAATTGGAAGATTCAGCCAACCTAGCTTTTTCAAGGGGTGTGAGTGGGTAAGAGTGCTAGACTTGTTGACCCCTGTGATTTCTCCCAGTTTTAAACATGTATGGTTCTATATAGTTTTTTTTAAACTAACAAGTTTTGCATATCTGGATTGCCATTTTGGTATAATTTTCACAACTTCTTTCAGATAAGGATATCTAGTAATTAGGTTCAATGATAACAATAAAAACAGTAATAATAACATCTTTTCATGGAGTCTTACGAAATCGTTCATACATCTAGTATTTTCAGTTAGGCAGTTTTCATGATATTTTATTTTAGGAAAATTTTTTTAAACCTGATTACAATTCCATGTCTAATATTGGAATGCAAACTATGGAAGATAACATCCTTTTCTGAGATCCCAGATTCAGATTATTTTAAAAAGTCTGTATAATAGATTTGTGGATAGAAAAGTCATAACCTTATTCATATTTATCATGGAATCTAGGCCAGAGTTCAAGTAATAAACCCCAAGGAGAGAACATTACTGCTTAATACCATTTCATCTCTTCTAATAGAGTATGTGATGTCATTTCTATAAGATTCTCTCACACTCCGAACTCTTCTCAGTTGTATCCTAATGACATATGCTAATAATGACTTAAAAAATAACCTAAACATGACCCAATCATAGGACTACCTGCTGCCTAAGCAGCCTCATGAATTTTTATAGGGCCAATAAAGGAGAGAAATCCCTAGAGTCAACAGTAAAATTGTTTCTAGGAGAGATAGGCAGGAAGGAATTCCTCTTTGCAAAATAGTAGAAAGACTAAGATGTGACTTACATTCAACTATGAGTTATAATGGAAAGAACTGGCTTTGAATTCAGAGGATATACATTCAAATTCTTCCTCTCATGATTACTACCTTCATGACCTTGGGAGAGTCACTTAACCTCAAAGGACCTTGAGTTTTTAGATACCTTCTAAGGTCCCTCCCAGCTCTAAAACTCATAATCCTGTCAATGTGAAAAGCTTCTTCACTGAACTCCTATTTCAATACTTCTTATGTATAGATGACCTGGGTCTTTGAAGGTAGTGTCAGAAGTCTGACACATTCAACCAAGTTGTAAAGGGTTGAGTATGGGTCAAGAATTGGACCCAGAGCTGTAACTAGTCATCTCTATAGCTGGCAAACATTATAGACTGCACCTGAAGCAAGCCACAAATACAGAACCCTTATTTCATATATAGGGGAAGAGAGAAGGGGAGGGCTGGACATTGCCTGCAAAGAGGGACAGAGACCCCAGAACACCAGGAGGCAACCTGTAGGGAAAGCTCTCCACCCTACCCCAAGTGGGCCATATTGGTAGCTTCCTACTTTAATTAATCATTCTTGATAACTAGCTGTTAAGGCCAAAAGGGAAGAAACAACTGATATCAAAACCTGATTGGAGGTGGGATGGGGTGGGAATAAGAGTTTGATCTTCACTGTAACTTCCACTCCCTCTACCCTTCAGGTATTTTCCCCCCAGGCTATCACCATAGAAATGACTGCACTTTTCTCCCCTACTTATCTTGAGTTCTAGGTGAATCCAAGTAGATTTTACACTCTCCTTTACCCTCCTATTTCCAGTCTCTTCAACTTTTTACTGCTCACACTTTGCCAAATCCTGACCCCAGATTATGACTGCTTTATAGCCTTTACTCTTATTCATATGCTGCTGAATGGAGATAGAGGAAATCATGAAAATGAAGCCCTGGAGTCTCCTTGGATTATTTTATCTAGTCTCAGTTGGCCTGTAGCAAGGCAATCTTTCTGTTCTTTTCTGATCAATTCACAGTTACACTCTACAGTGGAAGTTGTAGGCCATCTCATCTCTGTTGAAACCTCCCCTGGTACACTACTCTGCTAAGGCCCATACTTCATAATTTATTGAAAAACTGAGACTATGCAGTGGAAGGCTGTTTCCCCTCTTTCTCTTCCTCATTTCATATTACTCAGACGTGTTCCCCCATTATCTCCTCTTTTTTTTGGCCTTCATGAAGAAACGATGCTTCTGTTTGTCAAGGCAAAGGCAGCTAGGTGGTGCAGTGGATTGAGGACTGGGCCTAGATTCAGAAAAAACCTATACAATAACAAATATAAGGGATTCTATCATCATCAAAAAATCTTTAAAGGAATTAATAATATTGATAATATTAATGCTAATTATATATCTACTGTCTTGAGTCCAAAATTCTCCAAAAATTTAATATATTTGATATATAATAGTTGATATGTGTATATGTGTGTCTATACATATGTGTGTGTGTGTGTGTGTGTGTGTGTAAATATATACAAAATTTTATTTTTCAACAACTATGGATTGTACTAGTGGGTACATACTCTTCTCTAGCCTATTCCACCCCTGCCTTCTCTGCTTGGAGTACCACTTCTCCAGTAGTAATCTGGACTCTGAACCCTGGTATCTTGGCTCTAATAGAGCTTTGGTCTTATCTTTCCAGGAGAAGGTTGCCATGACCAGCTCCAGCTGATGGTAACCAGTGCATATCTCCACCCCATTCTGGCTCTCCTTCTTCTTTTCCCATTACATCATCTCCCTGATATAAGGTCAGACACAACAACCTTTTCCATTAGGATGGCAAGTTCCTTGAAGGCAGGGCAGGGACAATCTTGCTTGTATTTGCTTCCCCAGAACTTAGCGCAGTGCCTGTCCTAAAGTAAACACTTTACAAATGCTCTCTCGTGAATTACTTTTTGCACACAGTAAACTAATAAACTATCATAGTATAATCATAAAACTTTAGAGCTAGGAGACTTAAGGCATACTTAAAGAATATGACTTCTTTCTTCATGAAATGGGAAGGTTTTAGGGGGAAGGAGAAAATAATGCAGAATATTGTCCTGTAATCACTGTTAAACATTTTTATTGTGCAGAATTGTAGCCTTTTACAGTACATGCAGGATAAAAAAGTGTAAAATATATCAGTAAGCATATAGTATTGTAAATGTCTTGGATCAGCAGTCCATTTTTTATTCGGGACTACAGATCTATGTGAAACAGACATCTCTTAGGATAAACAGTTTATACATTGAATCAACAAGGCTATTTCCAAAGTGATTTTCATCATACGAAGATAAAATATTTTATGTTTACATTCTTGACATGATGTGTTCTTATACTGCAAAATATCTAAAATAGTACACTTTCAGTTATGTACATAGTAAAAAAGTAAAACTCTATCCATGCCAGTGTCTGTTTTAAATGTTAAAAAAAAAAGTTAATAGGTTGGTAATTTATGTGCCAGAAAAAAAAAATGGAAGCTGCATTTGGTCAAGCAGATTTCCAATGTATATATGGGGGAAAAACTCAACCAGTATAAGTACAAATAACTCAAAAGGCAAAAGCATGCTATTAGCACTAGGAACAAAGCTTTCCACGGTACCAGGCAGCTTTCCGTACAATTCAGATTAATGGTGAGATTCCTCAGTTTGAGTTCAGAAGGAGCTGAACTTATTCCAGCAAAATTACCTTGATGTCTTGTTCCCCCTTTCCCCCTCCCCACCCTCTGCCAAAGCTTTTTGTCAGCCTTTAAGAGGCTTGTCTCTAAACACAGTAATGTTTGGATATGGGCAAAAGCTCCTGGGGTGGGGGTGAGTTGGGGTATCACAGCATAACAACGTGTTGCACATGCTTTATTTTGAAGGGGTCACATTTTGCAACACTTGACAGTCTCACATAATAGATTCCATTAAGACATCACTTCCTGATGCCTATGGATCAGCTAAAAGAGCAGAGGACAATGTCGACCTGCTAAACCACCCTTGTGATGAATTAGTTTGGACTCAGCAAAGCGTGAATATTCCTGAAAATAAACTGTGAGCTAAACAGCATGCTGACCTTGCTTGGCTGGTAAGAGACTCTAAAAGCTGGCTTCAGCCACTGACAGCTCAGAGTGGACCTGGTCTCAGTCGTCCACTTTGATTCTCTTCCTAGGACTGACCCTGACTTGACTTGATAGGAACAACTGGAGAGAAACTGCAGGATAACAGCACAGACATTACCTTAGGCAGACACTGTAGCTCAGAGTCAGAAACAGGCTAGGAGAACAACGTAATGTGATTTTCTCACTTTGATCTTCACTGAAGCTGCTGACCTTCTAATAAAAGCTGACAAATAGGCAGCATTCAAGAGGGAGATTATGAAGAAAAAAAAAAACAGGAAGGCACTTCATATGTCTCTTTCATGAGGATAATAAAATTAAGGCACAGGAAATACATAGGTCAAAATTTCAAAATCAGTATGGCAACAGTTGGGTAGCATGAATGTAGGAGATTAGCCAATTCTTGTCAACTCCATCTCTGTCTGTTGGTAGACAAAATCAGACCATTTAAGTGAACAGCTGCAGTCCACTGACAGACAGTGGACAATGGAAAAAAAGAACATTTATTAAAGACCTGCCAACATACCCTGTATATTCTGCAGTAGTAGCTTAAAACTGCCCACAATATAATGATCAACATTCTAGAGTGGGAAAGCACTTTATTTTTTATTTTGAAGTTCTTCATTATATTAATGTCAATTTCTCTTACAAGAATGAACACTCCTATCTATTTGTTTCTTAGTGGAATGATAATGCATGCATAAGGAATGAGAAAGGTTTAGGAGTTAGGGTTGGTTTAAGAAATGCAGATTGCTAAGAAGTACAAAACAGTTTCCAAGAGGGATAAATGGTAAGAATGAAAACTGAGCAAGTGATTTTTTTGTTCTGGGTCAAGATACTGATAACTTGCCATTGTACAAGCAGCTGGAAACTTGAAATTGGCACCAAGAAAATAAGAACAAAAAAGAATCAGGTGGACTTTTCTCCTTGAAATGTTATTTATATTTCCTTCTGTACGGTGATCCGGATCTTGCTGAATAGCTTGCCCACAGCCTCAAAGAGCGGGTCACAGAAGGTGTGGATGCAGATTGAATAGATCCGGCCAATACACTGGATCTCAATCAGGTAGCTCTTGATGCATGGCACAACTGCCCAGATGTGCAAGAAGGAAAGAATGGCAAAGTAAATGCCCCAGATGAGTGCCATTGGTATGCCGAAGAGTGCAGTGAGCAAGCGGTAAAACCAGTATTTTGTCACAGTGAAGGTGGTAAAGCTTGCCTTCCAGATCCCATCAAAGCTGTGTGTCCCTTCTGGTTCTGCTATCACATCTTCAAAATCAATCTAAAAAGAAGGAAGAAGTTAGTAAGTTAGATGAAAAGCCAAAAAGGAAAAGACCCCTAACACTTATAATATGTTATTCCATCAACAAATATTCAGTGCTTAGTATGCATATGGCACCACAGCTTTGGGTACTAACTTTGAGTGATAAGAAGAGTGAAAATATCATCCTTGCTCCCAAGGGCAAGGATCTAGGTAGGGGAGATGTGTTAAATAGCAATTCAAAAATATAAAACATGGTTTAAAGCAGAACTTTCTTTTTTAAAAAATTAACTTATTTTGATTTATCAACAATCACTTCCATAAGCTTTTGAGTTTTAAATTTTTCTCCCCCTCCCTCCCTACCTCCCTCCCCAAGATGGCATGCAATCTGATATAGGCTATACATATACATTCCTATTAAACATATTTTCACATTAGTGATGTTGTAAGAATTAGAACTAATAGGAGGAGCCACCAGAAAGAGGAAACAAAACAGAAGAAAAAAATAACAAATAATATGCTTCGATCTGCATTCAAACTCCATAGTTCTTTCTTTGGATGTGGATAGCATTTTCCATTATGAGGCCTTTGGAGATGTCTTAGATCCTTGTATTGCTGAGAAGGGCTAAGTCTATCAATATTAGTCATCGCACAATGTGGCTGTTACTGTGTACAACGTTCTCCAGGTTCAAAGCAGAACTTTCTTAATTGCCAAATGCATAACGATTCACTATGTGCCATAAGGGCAAAGGAAGGAGAGATCACAGAGGATGGGAATGGTGGGGACATCTGTATTGAGGTGGTAGAACTCCAGCTAGGCCTTGATGATTGAGGAGAATTTGCATAGACAAAGCCAAAGGAAAGGTCAACATGAACAGAAGCACAGAGGCAGACCTAGGACACTTGGGTTTGGGTGTAGGGTGAAGAGCGTTAATAAATAAGCAACATGGCTGGAGAGTAAAGAGAGTAATAGGAAGTTAGTCTAGAATGGCAAGTTGAAGCCAGGTTTTGAATGACAGAGAGAGACACACGCAAGTTAAACAGTTTGAAGTAGTAGGAACTGTAAGTAGCACCATGACCATAGGAATGGACAAAAGAGACTGAGAATTACAAAGGAAGACCCAACAAGACTTATTGAAAGGAGTATTGAGAGTGAAGAGTCATAAGCAACTCAAGTTTTAAGCCAGGGTGATGGAAAGATATGAAGAAGAGTCCACTTAAAATTGATATTGGTGAGGTTATGACATGCATTTATTTGTTAAACAAATATTTACTAAACTCATTATATGAAGAGCATGTATGAGAGATATAGATAGGATGTTGGATAAATGCTTACTATATGACAGACAATGATAAATCTGAGTTTCTTCTTTGAAGAGTCTTACAACCAAATAATCTGAGACTCATAAAAAGGTCCACAAATTTATATAGAACAGTAAGTCAACATCTGAGGAATACTCTTGAAATATAAATTAGACTTTCAGTAGTCTCATATATATGGGTTGGCGCATTGTAAATGCTTAATAAATGTTATTAATTTGTCATATAGATGCTTAAAGTTTTTAACAAATTGAGCTGTATTTTTTTAAAAATCACACATTTTGACTTAGTTTAATCCCTGAGAAAAAGATAGGCCAGGGGAAGCCTAAGTAGTTGGCAAAGGAAGTTATATTTAGGGGGTCCAACACTCTGCCAAGACATGGAAGCATGCTTCTCTATCTTATTTTAGGAGTTCTTAACTTCAAGTCTGGGGATAGATTTCAAGGGTTCCATGGTCTTGAATGGGAAAATTACAGCTTTATTTCAATACGCTTGGTTTCCTTTATAATCGTACACATTTTGTTTTATTCATTTGAAAGCACTTAAGGTCAACTAAAATGATCTCTCTCAAATCTATTCCTCCATACTTCAAATATCCTTTATATCTTCCTCCATTTCTTTTCCTCTCTTTAATGTCTCAGAAGAAAATATGGACTTCCTCTTTTGGAGGCTAAATTCTGTCATCTCTTTCTATGGTTTCATCTTTTCCCAACTCCTTCAAGGCCTTTTCCCCAACAATCATCCCCCCCCTTTCTTCTGAATTTCAGTTTCTCCCTCTCCTTCTTAAAAGAGGTCCATAGACTCCACCAGACTGCCAAAGTAGGGCATGACACAAAAATTTTTAAGAATGCTTGGCCTCATAAGTTGCTGCCTCCTCAGTTTCTGATGCACCTCAGTCCAAGAATGGTGAGGTTGGAAGCCTACAATGACCCCTCCCTCTTTTTTTAATGAAAAAAAGTTTGTCAGTGAAAAACTAGGACCCAGTACCCTCTCCTAGGACCTCAGAGAGGACAGTGGATTTGGGGAAAGAACCAAGAAGTCACTACAAAGCCATCTCTGAAAAGTAGTATTCTTTTAAATTTGAAAAAAAAAGATGTCACTTCTCAAATTTCCAAGTTATGTTTCCATTGCATGCTGTTATTTACTCTTTTCCTAGATGCTGAAAATTCAATTTATAAGATAAAAATGTTTATTACATGAATTGACTGAAATGGATTAATTGTAGTTTGATTTTAAAGGAGGCATTTATGTAGACCCAGACTTAGTTGTATTTATTAACACATGGCTGTTTTACAATTTCCTTAATGGACTGAGCACTGGATTTGGCATCAGACCTTCAAATCCATAAAGACTTGATACTTTCAGTCTATGCCATAATGGATAAGTAACTTAACCTTTCTGACCTTAGTTTCCTCATATATAAAATAAGAGATGGTTTGATTGTGTGACCTCTAAGCCTATTTTTATACCTAAATTACCATGAACCTGTAAATGAGCTAAATTAAATTTGATAAACATTCATTAAGCACTTATTAATTGCAAGATGCTATCCAAGATAGTGGAAATATGAAGGTGAAATATAATGGTAATTTCCTCCCTCAAAGAGTTTATAATCTAGTGAAGAAGATTAAGAAATAGACACATTTAACAATAATATAACAGCAAAAGGAAGACTGCCTTATACTTGAGGAGGCAGAGATTACTTCTAGTAGTAGGGATGAGGGAAGCTTTCATAGGAAAGGAAGCATTTAAATTGGGCTCTCAAGGAAGTACTGGAATGGAATCCACTCCAGGAAAAATCAGCAAGGTAAACAAATCAATCAATCAACCAATTGATAAACATGTATTAAGCACATACTATGTGCCAGAGCGTATGTTTGGCGCTGGCGATACAAAAAGAGGCAAAAGACAATCTCAACCCTCAAAGAACTTACGATTCTAATGGCCAAGAGTGGCAGGAAAACTGTTGGTGGGGAGGTGGGGGCCTTGGGGAGGTTGTAAACTAGTGAGTGATTTAGTTTAATTGCAACATATAGTATGTAAAAAAGAAATCAGGAGTGAGCTAGAACTAGAAAGGATAGAGAGTGGAGGGCCTTGAATGCCAGAATAAGAAATTTATACTTTATTTGGTAAGCAGTGGGGAGCCATGGAAGATTTTTTTGTTTTTTTAACAAAGAATCAACGTATAAAGGCAATGGATTAGGGCATTTGAGTAGCAGAGGAGATCTTTAAACAAAGTCTCTAAGGAGAAATTGTGCTTCAGGTAAGGGTTAGAGTAGATGACTTCTGAGATCCCTTCCAACTCAAAGATGTTACTATTTTAGACACTGGGAAAGATGAATAAAGCATAGTCCCCACACTCAGAAGAAAACAGATTAACCTATTTTTAAGAAGCTTTTTTCTTTTTTAGAACAATGGAAAGAATGCTGAGTTTTGAGTCAGAGGATAAGGGTACAGATCCTAGCTCTGCCACTTATTACCCTTGTGATCAGACTTCATAAAGTCCCTGTCATCTTACTTCACATTTTGGGAATCAGTTTTCTCTTCTGTAAAGCAGGTGAATTGAATAAGCTGAGCTCTGAATCCCCTTCAGCTCTATTATCCTATGAACTGTTTTGTGGTTTCCAATAGCCAAAGAATTCATCACCTTGTAAGCAAACTTTAGGTGATATGCCTCTTTGTACTTAATCATACTAATTCTTGGGTGGGAGACACTGAATGGTATTCAAAGCCCTTCTGAGTTTGATCTAATCTGTTAGAGCTGTCATAACATTAGGGTAGCACTTTTCTGGAGCTATAATCTTAGTGGGTCACTTAAAGTGACTCCACATAATTCAGGTAGTCAGAAAGAAAATATAATTTTTTTTGGTAAACAATCAACAAGTTTTAGTAAGCTCTCACTAGGTGCCAGGGATATAGAAGAAGGCAAAAATACTGTCCTTGACCTGAAGGCACTTAAAATGCTAATGGAGAAGACAATATGCTAATTACTGTGTATGCTATGTCATGGATCAAGTCTCTGAAGCAGTAGATGTCAATAGGGATATGAGAAGTGAAAATAAAGCAATGTAGCTGGTCTCTTTAAATATATGTACCAGAACTTATGCAACCAAATTAGTGTTTTACTTCCATTATAGAAGGCTATATACTTCTTCCAATAATAGTTCCATTAGTTTAAGGATTTAGTGAACTCCCCTTTCGAAAAAGCTGGACAAACCAATCAGACCAAGTCAATCTGACTTCTTTGTCAGACCTCACATTTGCCCAAAAAAGAGTATGACCCACAGGAGAACACTGTACACAGTAACAGCCACATTGTGTGATGACTAACTTGGATAGACTTAGCTCTTCTCAGCAATACAAGGATCTAAGACTTATGATGGAAAATGCTGTCCACATCCAGAGAATGAACTATGGAGTCTGAATGCAGATCAAAGCATACTATTTGCGCTCTCTCTCTCTCTCTCTCTTTTCTGTCTTGTTTCTTCTTTCTTGTGGTTCCTCCCATTGTTCTAACTCTTCTTTACAAAATGACTAATGTGAAAATATGTGTAGTAAGAATGTATATGTAGAGCCTATATCAGATTGCATGCTGTCTTGGAGAGGGGCAAGGGGAGGGAGGCAGAGAAAATTTAAAACTCAAAAACTTATGGAAGTGGATGTGGAAAACTAAAAATAAATTAATTAATTTAAAAAAAGAGTATGACCCAGCTTGGTCACCCACTGGTACATTGGATCTAAATGATGACTGAACTGAACACAAAAACCAACTTCACCCATAAAAGGTGAATAGTTTTCACCCTTGAGAATATTACTAATAATGTGCTGTCTCTGAAAGAAACTGCTTTCCACCCCCCCAAAAAAAAAGATCAAACAATGTCTTGAGCGATGGAAGCATCTTTGGGAATAAGTGTTTAGATTCCCAAGGGGATTATGAAGTATAATATTCATGCAGATGTTTAAATTCTCCTTTAAGGTCAACTAAAATGATCTCTCTCAACTCTATTCCTCTGAACTTCAAATATTCGTTATGTTTTCCTCCATCTCTTTTCCTTTCTCTAATGTCTCAGAGGAAATTATAGCCTTTCTCCTTGCTGAAGCTAATTCTATCGCCTGTCTTTGATTTCATCTTTTTCCATCTCTTTATAGGCCTTTTTCTTCTAACAATCTCCCCCCACCCTTTCTCCTGAATTTCAGTTTCTCCCTCTTCTTAAAAGTATGTTCAAATCTCCCATCCTAAGGGAAAAAAAAATAAATCTACAAATCCTCCCAAACCTTGCCTTACCCAGCTTATATCTTTCTTCATGCAAGTCTCCTAAAGACTTCTGAGATAGTTCTGCATGAGGCTATTAAATATGATTTCTCCATCTTATGAACATGTTACCTATGTACAGCTAGAATTATGAAAACCTAAGAAAGGTACACGCTGAAAGATATTCAGGCAGTATGTGCCTTATCTTGCACACTTCCATTAGAAGCAATTCTCATCAAGGACAGCTGTCTAATTTAGCAGTAATCCAGGCACAGGATTCATGCTTCAACACTATGGTTAAAGAACAGCGCAGCCAGTCTTGAATCTTGGTGTATTATCTATATACCAGGATCTAGGGTTAGCCTTAAGAGAAACTGGCTTTGGATTCCTTCACTTTCTTTAAGCAATCCAATATTTCATCAATGATATATTTTTATATCGTCCCTTGGCTTCCAAAGTTCCATTTCCTGTGATATCTTATTCAGGCATGCTCTTATTATCTAACATCATCTAGACTTATTTTATCCCCTTCACTTTCATACAAACAATTTATCCTGTATCCCTTGGAGCTCCCACTCCTCATTATCAGATGGCTAGCTAATGTAATTAACTGAACTATGATCATATTTAGAGATGGGGAAAAATTCGAATTCACCCAAGCATATGTCTATGAGCATAGCTAAAGGCCAAATTGGGCCCATACCTGTAATTTCCTCAGCATAGGGATAGTGAACTCCCAATTTGGGAACTTTCATCAACAGATACAAGCAGGCCAATTATTTGTACCTTATAGTCTCAGAGAGTTGCTTGTGACACTGAATAATCACATGGTTTATCTATGGTCACACAGCTAGTATGTGTTAAAGATGAGAATTGGATCCAGGTGTTCCTTCCTCAAAACCTTGCCCTCTATTCACCACCCCAAAATGTCCTCTGCCTCTTTAAGATATCACACTTATTTAACAGGGAACTTTCCAATAAAATACCTTAACTCAAAGGAGCTATCAAAATGGTGGCAATTTTGACTAGACTAATGGAGGACATATTTGGGGCAGGCAGGGAAGATTTTCTAGCACCCCTTTTGGGTATAGATGGCCTTGCTGGAAACAGTTGCTTTGCTCATCTGTATGAAAAAAGGGCATCTCTTTATTGTTTGCTAAGAGACTGACCATTACACATGCCACTTAGTAACTTGGCCTAGGAACAGCTACGTAGGAGGTTATGCTGCCCTTTAGTGGAATGCCTTCTTTTTCAGTACTATAATTTATAGAACACACTACCCCACTGGCAAGAATCAGTCTACAATCCTATGAGATCAAAGGGATGAATGTGCTGTGATGATACTTCTTTGTCTTTAGAGTTGCTTTATAAGGAATCAACAGTTTATACTTCTGGTCTTTATAAATGCCATCAAATATCTTTGTGCAACATACTGGCTCATGATACTACAATTCAGACGCACATATTACCAAAACCTGGGAGTGGACGTCAAGGAAAGTAATCTATCTTGGTATGTTTTGATAATATTTGGCCAATGTGGCCAATCTCGGAAGATTGCATCCTGTTAACAAATACATCTGAAGGCAATATTTTTAAAAATGGTTTATATGTGAACATGAATGAAAAACAGTATCAGCCCATTTTTCATTGTCTCAGAACCTGGATATTTCATTTCTGAATAAGAAATGTTCAGGAAAGAAACTTTAAGTACAGTTGGAGTTTCACTGGCGACTTAGACCTGCACATTCCACCTCTATGGGAAAAGATTCCTTTCCAAACATAGATGGTAAAATGTGACTGTAGAAGAGACATAAGACATATACCAACCACTTCTAATTCTACCTATCTAGACAGAGAACATCTCTGCCAGCTGCTACAGTAGGTGTGCCTCTCGCCATCTGGGAATTTCATGTGGATTGTCTCTGTCAAATTTTTAATCTCAGGGAGCTTCTCCCTCCTATGTAGTATGCTGCTGGGTCACCTCCCGCCACCCCCACCCCAACTACTGTTTAATCAGTATATTCAGGGAATATAAATTAATGTAAATATTATAGTCAACATAACCTGTTAGGAAGCTAAACCTGCTGCAAAATAAATCATTTACTATGTTGAGGACCTAAATAGAAATTATTTTATTATCCATTATCTTGGACTATCTGTGATATTCTCTTTTAAACATTGAGTCAGTTTTTCTATCCATGAAAAAAAGAGTATGAGTATGCAAATGACTAATATGTAACTCAATGATTATATACTGGCATTTGTGATTCTACAATAGCTCATTTTCTACTCATGTCCTTTACTTCCCCTGTAGTACCAGAAATAGTATAGATTTATATTATTATTGTTTATGACAGAAACACTCTAAAGGCACTGTTTCATAGTGGGTAGAATACTGAGCTTGGAGGCAGGACTCGGTTCAAATCCTAACTCCAATACTTTATAATCCTGGGTATTTCATTTAGCTTGTGTGTGAATAGCTTATTTACTAAGTAATAAATAGGTTGCAATGTGTGTTGATGGAAAGAATTCTGTGGGAGCTCTCACCCTAGGAAATCAGATAGTTTGAAACGTTTATTTTTAGATATTCTAATCACAGAATAAGCTAACCTTTAATAACATAACTGTAACCTGTAATGTAAAAAAGGCCTAAAAAGTTCACATATACACTTGTCTTATTACAGTATTTCAAGGCCGATCATAAGAAGAACATTTGATCCAATTATAATCTTCCTCCTTTATTTGCCAGGCATCTTTTCAACATGTGAAATTCTCTTTGAAGTCACTGTGATGCATGTTTATCGTATGTGTGAGAAATAAGGAAAGACAAAGACAGCATAGCACAAATAAATAAAGGAGGGAGGGAGGGAAGGGAAGAGAGAAAGGAGAGGAGAGGAGAGGAGAGAGGGGTACCTCTTCCTGTTTTCCCAGTTAATATATAGGCCAGTCATTCACCGGCCCTATATGGGGTTTTCTTGGCAAAAATACTGAAGTGGTTTGCCATTTCCTTCAGTAGGTTAAGGCAAATAGAGGTTATGTGACTTGCCCAGGGTCACACAGCTAATGAAGTCTGAAGCCAGATTTGAACTCGGGTCTTCTCTAGTACAGACTCAGTGCTTTATCCACTGAACCATCTAGCTGCCTCTAATACATAACTTAGACTGCTCCAATTATAGAACTGTATGTGGAAGAAGGTTGGGGTTGTTTCCCAAGCTTCAGTTTGGTAGCTACTGCTGATAAAGCACTTAGCAGCGCCTGGCACATAGTAGGCACTTAATAAATGGTTAATGATTGATTTATACTCCCACTAAGACACTATTATCAGGGCCAGCCTACAGCAAAATTAATATGTGACATATGCCTTTAGCACAGCCACTCTCTGTATGACGTCCCTCTTTGCTGGCCTCATTCCCCGTATACTTTAGTAGTTAACGTCAGCTGCCCAGGCCCTTTCGCTATACTAGTCCATCCAGGTCTCTTCTTCCTAGAAGTGTCTCATGTACCGGATCTCTATCTTCTTATTCTTCATGATCAAACTTCACCTTTCCTATGCGTGTCACCTAAAAACTGTGCATGAGTGCTAGATATTAATTAATCTGATAAACTAATGGAAGTTAATCTGATACACTAACTTAAAGTAATTTGGGCAGTAAGAAGAAGAACTTCACCCTCAAGTCCCAATTTATACTTTACAGGGTTGCTGCAAGGGGACAGAATGGTCTGATGGCTAGTGTGCTTGGCTTAGAGTCAAGGAGTCCCAGCTTCAAATCCTTCCCTTGACTCTTACAACCCATGTAACTAAAGGTCATTGAACCTTTCTATGACTCAGTGTTCTCGTCACTAAATAAGGGGCTTCCCCTTATCACCTCTAAGGTCACTTACAGCCTTAAATCTATGGTCCTATAAAAAAATCTTTATAAATCTCCAAGAGCTATATGAATGAGAATGATTATTATTGTTATTCTTATTGCTTTCAAAGTGTTGCTTTCCTATATAAATGGGAATGATTATTATTATTGCTTTCAGTGTTTTACTTTCCTATATAAATGAGAATGATTATTATTGTTATTATTATTGCTATCTATGTGCTGCTCTCCTAAACAATTACAATCTCTCCTCACTCTATACACATATACACAGGTGTGTGTCTATATATACACACAAACATTTACACATATACATCTACATGTATGTTTACATGAACATATGTGTAGATATATGGTCTCACATTTTAAAAGGAGTTTTCTGTACCTCTGTTTTTAACTCACAGGAATAACCAATAAGAATTTCTGGCTCTTTGACAGGGAGACCTTTTGGTACCCTTCAAACTACACTATGTGTATGACTACCTACTCTGTTTACTAATGAGGTTGAATATGGACTCTGGGAAGCAGAATTAGCTCATTGCTGGCAAGCAGAACAGCATTAGACCTCATCACCATTGTGCACACAATGGCCAAATATACAAAAGCTACTGAAGCCCCAATGGCCGTATGTCATTATTGGATCATGCATCATAGCAGTGACCCCAAGTGAAAGCGACTCTTGGTGATTGTTTTCTAGGTTTTAAAGGCAATCACCCTAGTTCTCAGATTTTGATTCTCTTGCTACAAAATGAGTGGAAAAATGAATTACTACAGGATACTTCGCACCTTTAATATTTAAATCATATTTATCTTCTTAGGATAGCCACGATCCTCATTCTCAGATTTCAGGCCTTTTTCAAAGTCCTCAAAACTATTCTCAATAATATGGCTATTTGGCTTCCTGACCATTTTTATTTCTCAGGGCCTAGGGCAGATAACACTGTTTTGCATTTTTTTTAAAAGGTAGTCAAGGGCTATAAACACCAGGACTAGTTAGTTCTAGGCCACAAGATAGCAAGCCTCTTTATAAACCTAAAGAGTGTAGTTTATCTTGTGCCAATGTGCTTATTATAAAAAGCATTTATTGAGTAGCTCATTGGGCTTGGCTATGTACAAAGCCTTCTACTTATCTTTTGTCTCTGCCCTCCCTCCCTTCTCTTAGGCATCTGGTGTCAATTGGGTGACACTTAATGTTGGTGAGTGTCATCAAATTGATAAGAAGAAACAAAGAGTGGCCAACAGTATAAAAATAGGATAGGTGGAGGTCAGATTTTCTATAATGGGCCAGTGGAGAGAAAATAGTAGGAGGACACTAAGAGTGAAGAAGCCAGCCTGGAAACTGAGTTGGACAGGCAGGGCACAACCTAGTCTAATTGTTCAGGTCCACAAATATTTGTGTGCATGTGTACACATTTGCTCATGCACACGCATATATATGTAATAACCATTTTATGCATGTGCATAGAATAACTCCAGACCTTCAAAAAACTGAAAAATACTCAGGGATGAATTTCATTTGCATCATTTTTATCTGTCTAAAGTTTGTTTTCTACAAAGTGTCGGCATTCCTGTAAGGTCTGGCTGAAGCCAGAGACCTCTTTCACTATAGTCTGTGTTTACGCTAGGGAATTTGTTATTCTGTAACCTGCTGGGTGTGTCATGAAACAGATATGAATGATTATAATGCTAATGCAAATAAAAGCTCTTTCATTTCTAACAAGGACACAAGAAAAGGAAATGTCTTCACTGTTTCAAGGGTAGAGGTTGTTTAGCATACTCATTTGTTTGGCCCAAAGCTTTTAAACACTCCCGACTTCTGTTTGCTGTCTACAATGCACTTCCTGACTGCAAAGGGTCTTTGTTTCCTACCATTCAGTTCAGTAAAGATAGAGTTATTAAGAGTTTCAGTCTTACTTCATTGCATGAATATGTTCCCCTCCTTTGCTTTGGGTCTGTTTATTAAACAAATATTAAATGAATGAAATAAATCTCTGCAGGTTTGAACACAGCTTGGCATGTGAGGGAAATGATACTTAGCACTTACATTCTTGTGAGGTCTGTAGAAAGATAACTGCTACTTTTGAAACATAACTAAGGCAGAAAGAGCATGATGCTGCTTGATACTTTTAAAAAATTACCAGATCCTCAAATAAGATTTTTTTTTTTTTGCCTATGGAAAGCATTGTAATGTGTGTCCTGAGCAAAAGGCATCCTCTAGTGTGTGTGTGTGTGTGTGTGTGTGTGTGTGTGTGTGTGTGTGTGTGTATGATGAGACTTCTCTCTGTCAGGCACACACAGACCAGAGGACACAGGCTCAAGGGCATTATTGGGTAGGAGCAGAGTTATACAAGGGAGATAACAAGCGAACTGAAAAATTTGTTAAGTATTGCTAGCATCCTCTAAATTTTGACTCACCCTTAGTTGCAGCTGTGATCATTACTCAAAAGACAGAATCTATGTGCTCTAGTTTGTTAGATTAGCATAGAATAGCATATCCAACTCAAATGTAATAGATGTAGATATTTTTCCAATTATAAAATTATACATTTTATATTTATAAAATTATAAAGCTAGAGGTTCAGACACATTTGCAAGCTGGAATAAAGTTTCACTAATTGGATTATCTGGGTAGTACCTTCCTTTTCATTCAAATAGTATTAAGAGAAGATGGAAAAGGTGAAATGAGGGAATAGTAAAGGAGAAATAGAGGGTTAGTGATGGGAGAGTTGTTGCTGAGAGTGGGCAAGGGATATAGAGGAAAAGAAACAAATCAATACCAACTGTGCTTTAGAATCATTATTAGAAAAGGATAAACATGTCATTAAACTTCTTTGCTTATGTGCGAAAAGAGGGAAATAATTTGAGTAACTTAATGCAGCTGTTGGAATTTGAATCAGTTTTCCTCTATATCTAATTGCTCAATTAAGCCTATCATCCTCAACAACTTCTTACTGGGGAATTCTCTCATTTGGGTATCAACTGAATTGTGCTTTTCCATATTCTGCTATTTTGAATCAATGGAATCATTTTTTACCAAAACTACATTTTTGGTCCACATAAATTCAGACTGTCATGACACTCTTCCCAAATACAGGTTCAAAACACGCCAATGTCATACTTCTGTGTTTCTAATTTATACTCCATTACCCCAAGTATATCCACTTGGGAGCAGAGAGATGGTTGGGAGAACTCATAGGGATCACAGGAATTCATCTGATCACAGATTATAATATTATTTCATGGAATTCATTCATATCAAATGAATTTGATATTCATTTCTTTGCATGTACTTGACTAATCTAGGGAAGCAGTGAGTTGATTTTATTTTTTACTTTGCTTCAAAAACTTAGGCAATATCCTCAATAAAATGATGTTCCTGAGAACAGTAAGATGGTGGGGGAATGAAATAGCATTTATTCCAACTATAACTTAGCTATTTCATTTACTTCCAGAATCATGTGTGCAGATTTAGTGGTAAGACGTAAAAAACATAGAGGGTCCTGAATGCCAGACTTTGTAAAGACCAGAAAGAAGCAGGCTCCTGAGCACAGGAAGAGGGAAAAATCTGACTCAAAGTAACCCTGATGAAAAAGTAGAGGGTGCATCAGTGCTGCTTATTAACTGCAACTCTGAGTCATCTGATCCTATTGCTTACAGATGGGCTGTAAAATGTAGAAAGGCCATACTGGTTGGATGTCTTTGACAACTGTCAGTATTCAGAGGATTCTGAGCATGTGGTCTTTAGAGACTTTTAAAGAAGATCATTGTTTTAAGTGAAGCCCTGAGATTGCCCACTTCAGCTTTGAAGGAACAAGGTCTTTCACTTTGGTTATAAAGAAATGGAATAGAAATGTTGGAACCAAATTTGGAACAGAAACTCTGCTCCATCTTAAAGAGCAAACAGCCAGTTTGGAGGCAAGAGCAATAAAAAGGAAAACCACATAACTTTGAACTCAGATTTGGGCAAAAGATCAAGAGGGGAAATGAACTTCAATTATTTACTCTTGTACAGTACCAAGTGTTTATTCACAGTATATTTGCAGTTTTAAAGTCAGCATATAATCTATTAATGGCTAGAGGTCTTGACTGATAATTTCATGAAATCTAACAGTTTGAACATGAAAAGTCTGTCTCTGAGGGCATTGTCATTTATTGGCAGGATTCTAAGCATGCATAATGACTGTGATAATATCAACAACAATAAAAATAAATGTTAAAGACAATTCTCTATGCCACTGCCCCAGATGATTATGCAGTTACCATAGCCTTGAATATTTCCTGGAGTCCAATATAAATAGGATAATGGAATCTTAAAACTGGAAAGAACTGTAGTGGTCATTCATTCTAAGCTCCTAGTTTTAGAGATAAGGAAATTGAGCCCCAAAGAAGTTTAATGATTGGCCCAAGGCCACAGAGCTATTAAGTGGCAGATCTAGGACTAAAACCCAAGAGACCTCCCTGTCCAATAATCTTTTCACTGTGATACATCACCTTTTGGTACACTATTTGCTTCACTGACAACTCAAATTAAGTGTGACTAAAACAAAGCAGCTCATCCTCCCCTTTGATTTCTTTCCTATACCCCAACTATTCTGAAGACAGGGAAATATAGTCATATCACAGACCCTCCCAAGCAAGACACCTGGAAATCATTTTCAATTTTTCCCAGTCCTTTACTCCAAATAGACAGTCTTTACCAAATCAACTAATTCATCAAGTAATCTACAAGTACTTGTTGAGGGTCTCCTACATGCCAAAATTGTTATAGCATCTTTGTTTTTATCATCTTCCAAATACGTCTCTGTACTCTTCATCATTTACTACAATGACGTCAGTCTAGCTCTTACTTATCACCTAGACTACTGCAGCCAATTAGTCAATAGATTCTCTATAGGACTCACTTCCTGCTAATCTGCAGTTACCAACAACATGCCTTGGAGAAGCTCTCTTTTCTTTTTCCTTCTAAGTTTTCTCCATTTCTTCCAGGTAAACTCATTTTGACATTGTCTTTATCTAATCATCACTTTCCTACTTCTGACTCCATTGCCTGAAGTTGTAACTTAAACTTGGAATACCACCCTCGAATTCATGGCCTTCACAGCTCTGGTGATTCAGGAAATTTGCTCCAATAGAGGCTGCTGCACAATTAAGACACTACCCAATTATGTGTATTGCTCATTCCATCCTGGCCAGGCTTTTTAAATCCAAGTACAAAGGGTAGGAAAGGAGATTCTAATTTGCAAAAAACAAAACAAAACAAAAATCCCCCAAAACAAAACCTTGCAGAGGACATGTCTTCTGGGGTTTCTAACAGCTTATTCATCTTCCTTTTAGGGAGGCAGGGGAAAAAGATACACAAAATGGAAAGGTGGCAGAATCAGGCTGAATGGATATTATAGGATATTTTAGGATATTCTTTAAAAAAATACCTTGGCCTCAAAATTCAGCAAAATCCAAGGAATATTTTTGTCATATTTAGAATACAAGTCACAAATGCCATTCTTTAGTGAATGATATTCCCAATACCCTTAGCCAGTTAAAAAAAAATAATTTTTGAACCAGATCATGCCTCCATCCCCAACCAAATCATGGATATGTAGGTTAAGTTTTACTTATGGGTCTAAAAATCACAAAATAAACACTCTATTCCTAAGCCATGTGATATTACAATGGGGGTTTATGAAAGCTGCAAGGCTGGGTGAATTTGTAATGTGTAGGAGGGAGTAGATGGTGAGGCTTGCCATCATAACATTTCATGCTGACCTTTTGGGTACTTACAATATGTGCATTTTGCACAGAATTCAACTTCTCCATGTTTGCTATTTACACTCTCAACCCCTGCTCAGCAGAGATTTTTTTTTCATCAACTATCTTCTATCTCAAGAACCCAAACTCAAGAACCAGCCCAAAGAATGAATGTGATCAGCTATCCCACCACAAAGACAGTGTCATTTTACTTTACAGGGATGTTTGTTAAAATAGAATTCATTCAATGTTTTGTTGTGAGGTACTAAAGAAGTTGGATAGAGACAGAGGCTTCCTTACAGAGATTTCAACTGACAGATAATCTAGGACTTCCCTTGGTAAACTGTTTCTGAGTTTAATCACACACTGCTGGAAAGTTCTAATTTATGCCTAATCCTCATGGTCAGGGATTTTGCTCTGCAGTGCAAAAGACCTGGGTTGAAATCTTGCCTCAGACACTTAATTGCTATGTGACTCTGAGCAAGTCACTTAACATGCTTGTGTCTCAGTTTCCTCATTGATGAGGGAGTCAGACTAGATGGCCTCTAATGTCCAATTCAATTCCAAATTTACAATGTGATTATCCCTCAGTTTGTTTTCTGTGGAGATGGATTACACCTAGGCAGTTCCATCTTCCGAATTCTCATAAGAACCCCTTAGTAATAACTGAAGTCACAGAATCATAGGATTATAATTTTAGAGCTGGGTAGGACCCTAGAATTAATCTTGTCCAGACTGTTTCCTTTATAGATGAGGACCCTGAGAGCCTGAGGGGTCAAGTGAATGGCTCCCAAATCACACAAGTAACAAGGAGCAGTCTAGCCTCCACAAAGTGCTTCCATGGCTCTAATCTTTCTTATAAATCCCTTGGAATTTTCCACAGGCTTGTCACATTAACTGTCAAGCATAAACAGTGCACACTTGTCAAATGAATATCAGCTCATAAACATAATTATAGACAAGTCCAACATGAGTATAAATAAGACCTGTATATATTTATGTACATACATATATACAAATAGTTATTTCACATAATCTAAAACCAAATCAATTCTCTATACTACACTACTCTCTATTCATTTGCCATTATCTTTATGTCCTTGGAGAGGCAGCTTGACAGTTGATAGAGTTGCCCTGGGAGCCAGAAACTGGCTTGGGTTCAAATGACACATACTGTCTGTGTAACCCTGGGCAAGTCACTTAAGTTTTCAGAGTTCTAAGAAATCTTCTATGACTCTTGCAGAGAACGTGCAGATCAACATTGATGGGGAAGCTTCCTTCATCGCTTTTTGGTTCCTCTTCTTTGGAATGTTCATAATGTATTTACATTCATCATGAAATGCAGAAAGCCAGAACAGCAAACAGTTGCTCCAGTGAGACCCAATCAAGACCAAGTAAAGCAAATCCTGAACAAGATTTAAAACATCTTGAGTTTTAAAACATTTAAAAACATCTTTAAAATATTTGAGTCACACTTTGCTTTTTAAAGTAGCAGCATTGGTTTCTGAAGGAACAATTGCCAAGCTACTATCAGTGATATTCGAAAGATCATTGAAAATAGCAGAGGAACTGCAGGACCAGAGAAGAGCAAATGCCCCGAAAGAGAACAGAATAAGCAAATGATAGGTCAATGACCTTTACTTCAATTCCTGGGAAAATTTTAGAACAGATCATTTATACATTTATATAGCACTTTCTGTGTGTCTAGCACTGTGCTAAGCACTTTACACAATTATCTCATTTGATCTTCGCAACAACTCTAGGAGGTAGGTGCTATTATTGTCAACTCCATTTTACACATAAATGACTTGCACAGGGTCACACAACTAATAAGTGTCTGAGGCTGGATTTGAACTCAAGTCTTCCTGGCTCCAGGCTCTCTACACACTGCACCACCTAGCTGATCCACTAAAGGAATTGTCAGTGAATAACTAGAAAAGGAAGTGGGAATTACAGCATGGCTTCATTAAGAATAGGTCATATCAGACAGGTTAACTTTGTTTCATTTTTTGATAGGGTTAATGAACTGATAGCTAAGGGAACTATGGATATAGTTTACCTAGGTTTCAGTCAAACATCTGATAAAATGTACAAAATTATTCTTGTGGAAAAGATTGTTGTTGCTCAGTTGTTTAGTTACATCTGACTCGTTGTGATCCTAAAGACCATAGCACACCAGACCTTTCCATCCTCCACTATATCTCAAAGTCTGTCCAAGTTCATATTCATTGTTTCCATGACACTATCTATCCATCTAATCCTCTGATATCCGCTTTTCCTTTTGCCTTCCATCTTTCCCATCACCAGGATCTCTTCTCATGAGTCCTATCTTCTCATTATGTGTTAAAGGATTTAAGTTTCAGTTTTAGTATTTGACTTTCCAGTGAATAGTCTGAATTAATTTCTTTAAGTATTAACTGATTTTCTCTCCTTGCTGTCCAAGGGGCTTTCAAAAGTCCTCTCCAGCACCACAATCTAATAGCATTGAAAAGCTCAGCTTTTCTTATAGTCCAGTTCTCACAGTCATACACAGGAGAAACTAATAATAAGACAGTTATATGGATTTGCAATTGGTTGAATGACCAGACTCAGAGTAATTGTTAATGTTTCAATGTCAACTTGCCTGGGTAGACTTTAGTAGCAATATAGTTATCACATTTCAAAAGGGAAAGAATACAACTGATTCTACACTACCAAGTAGGCTAAATCCTAGTGAACTGAAACCTGGGTGAGGCCAAAGTGAGCATGAAGGGTCCTGAGGAGACCTGTCATTCAGGATAGGTACAATCAGGGGGATATCTCAGTGATCTGCACTTGGTCCAGTGCCATTTATCCTTTTTATCAATGACTTGGAGAAAGGCACAGATGTCATGCTCATCAAATTGTACAGAAGACACAAAGGTGGAAGAGATTCTTAAAACACCATGTTAGAATCAGGACCTAAAAAGATCTCAATGGACTTAAATATTGGACTGAATCTGATGAGATGAAATCCAACTTAAATTTGGGCTCAAGAAATCAACTTCATACATAGAGGATTTGGAGGTGGTGGTAGAAAATAGTTAGACAGTAGTTAGTCCAAAGAGGATTTAGGAATTTTAAGGAGTTGTAAGCTCAGTGTGAATCAGCTGTGTGTTACAGCAGCCAAAAAAAGCGAATGTAATCATGAGCTGCATTCAGAGGCATAGTTCCCAAGAATAAGGATAGTCCTTCTGTATTCTGCCCTGGTCAGACCATATCTGAAGTATACTAAAGTTGAGGAAGGATATTGATAATCTGGAGATTATCCAGAGGAACCCAAGATGGCAAATAGCCTTGAGTCCATGTTATTTGAAGGTCAGCTGATGGGATTAGAAATGTTTAGACTGGAGAAGGAAACATACTGAGAGAATATAAATACTATCTTTATTTTTGAAGGGTTGTAGTGTGGAAGAGGATCATTGAAGCATAAATATAGAACTGGAAATGACACAAGAGGACATTGAATCCAACCCCATCATTCTGTGGATGAGGGAATCCAAGGCACACAGATTATAAGTGTCTGAGATAGGAATATAAATTCAGGTCTTCCTGACTCCAAGGCCAAAGCTCTCTCATCAATATTCCATGTTAAACTTGTTTAACCAGGAACAATGGGTAGAGGTTACAAAGGGATACATTTTGGCTTGATTTCCGGAAAAGAACTTAGTAATAATTAGAGCTGTTTAAAAGTGGAATGGGTGCCTCAACTGCTGGTGGGTTTCCCTGTAGTTATGGGTTAAATTAGGTAGATGTTGAAGTCCCTTGTAATTTTCAGTTCTCTGTGATTCTCCAATTGTGGATTTCTTATGATCAACCCCTAGTAAATAAAATTTTAGCTTTATTTTCAATACCTACAGGTGGTAAAAATTGATGAAGGGAAGAGAAGCAGATCTGATAGAATGAAATGTTTTTGTGAACTTTCAGGGTGAAATTATGATGTCTCATGATAATCTTTGGCTATCATAGACTTTATTAGCAATATGATGATTACATTTCCAAATGGAAGGAGTACAACTGATTTTAAATTACCCAGTAGACTAAATATAGGGAACTTAAACCTGGATAAGGGCAAAGTGAGCATGAAGGTCCTGGTTACCATTACCAAAGGTTATCATTCAGGGTAGGTGGATCAAGAATTTGGGATCGGTAATCCAAACTTCTTTTAACTCCAAATACATATAAATTAACTTTTAAACTTTAAACAAAACTTTCCTATACTAATTTTGATTTGAACATAAGGAGGAGGGATATGAGCTAGGAAAATTAAAAAGAGTGAATGTGAGAACAGACATATCTTGAATAATGGTAGCATGGTTTGAGGGTAAATAATTAAGGACTAGAATACAGTGTAGGGCATTGAGATGAATACTAGTTACTATATTACTAATTAATAATAATGAACATCCTAACGAATTCAACCAAATTGTACTGGAAGTAGGCCATTATAATAAACTGAAATGTTGACCACAACCACCCATAGATAACGGTGACCCAGAAAAATTTAACAGCATTTAGATAGATATTCTAACACTCAATGTTCATAATCTCCAAACCACATATAACAAAAAGGTTTGAATATATAGAGATCTAACAGAGGAGATCAAAGTCATGTAGGAACAAGATAAGTGTATATCATCCCAGTTATCCTTTCTGCCATTGGTGCTGTGGTCTCACTGAACCTACAAAAGATGAACTTACATCCTAATGCTTTTATTCAACTACCAAAAATTATTTTGTACACTTATCTATTGAACATTACGTATAAAAGGAGACTTGTTTCAGGATTATTTTGCTCTGAGCCTAATTGAAAAGGACATGAATAACATAGTAATAACTAACATTTACATGGTAATTTAGGGTTGTCAAAATTCTGTCTCTGCAATCTCAGTTTATCCTCACCAACATGGTTAGGGCTATTATTAACTCCATTTTCTAGATAAGGAAAGAGACTCAGAGACTTAAGTGATGAGCCAAGGATCACACATGCTCTGGGGGGACAGAAGAGAACACATTCTCTCTTCAGGAAAGATCTGGGAATAATCTGTGTCTCCTTAAGAAGTCATTCACAGACTGTACAACCAGAGTAAGACCATGTTTTAATACCACTCCAAAGAATGTCTTTGCTACAAATCTCATAAATGCTAAAGTATGTTAGAGAAAAATCACTGGAAAAAGGGGCAATACTTAGTATCGGGAGAGAGGATGAGAGGCTCTGTCCATCCTACTCTTGGTTGGTCATTTGCCTGCTTTTGCTTGCTTATTCATTTAGTTGTGTCTCACTCTTTGTGACCCCATTTGGGGTTTTCTTGGCAAAGATATTGGAATGGTTTGCCATTTCCTCCTCTAGCTCATCTTACAGATGAAGAACTGAGGTAAATAGGCTTAAGTGACTGGACCAGGGTCACACAGCTAGTAAGTGTCTGAGACAAGATTTGAACTCAGGAAGATCAGTCTTTCTCACTCTAGGACCGGAACTCTATCCACTGCACCACCTAGTTGCCCTTTGCCTGCTCATATGTGGAATAAATAACGTACTATAACTTCTGTACATTTAAAGCAGCAGGCAGAGAGTAACTGCTCTGACCCTCTAGAAACTGTTTGACAATAATGGCATCATTGGAATTTCTGCTGTCTGCTTGGTGGTCAGACTCTGCTGGTCATATTTTCTGGAAAGGCCAATATTATACCACTGTATTCTAGCCTTAGACTAGGCTTTGGGGCCTCCTTGTGCCATCTTGAACTTGAAAAAAATGAATTCATTAAAATAAAATTTATTTTCTCCATATAAATATGAAGGTTTGTTTTAACTTTATTTTGTTTAGAGGGCTGGATTTATTTTTTTTCTCTCTTACTACTTACAATTAAAAAAATGTTGCCATTATGAAGGAACCCAACAATACCATCTTAGAGCATTAAAAAGTAAACCCTTCCTCACAAAAAAATCTTTAATTATTAAAAATTATTTCATTGTCAGGTAAAGATCAGAACACATATGATTATTCTTTTTTCATTGTAGTATCTGAGAAACAAAGTCTAGTAAAGTTAGTCATCAGGATTCCTAGCTTTTTTAGCTAAATAAATTTGTTCCCTAATGGAGGAGAGATCTGATATCCTAAAACATGAGTGAATTTCAGCCAAAGCAATTCATTTCCATGACATTTTCATATGTACATGTCCTGTTGCATACTATTACTCATAAGGTAGAAAAAGAAAACAATGATCTATGATTTACAGAACACTGTAGTTCTTTTGAAAGATTAATGATAGTTTTCAGATTGTGCTGTTGTGTTTGTTCATTACTTTTGGCATTTGTGCTTGAGAACATGCACAATTCCTGGGGATCAAATGCCAGAGAAACAACTCTTAGAATTAACATGGAATTTTCCCCCCTAGAATTAAAAACAAGACTTTGTTTGGTCAGTTTCCTGTGTAGGGAAAGAAAATGGAAAGAATATAAGGAGTGCAATTGCCAGTCGTCTCTAGAGAGGAAATGTGTAAATATTCAGGACCCTGAAAGACGTTAGTGACGCATAATGAATATGTGCATATGTGAATACACAAAAGTGCATAAAGTAAATATGATAGGTTGGCAAAGTAAGGGGGCAGAGAGACCAGAAACTCTCCCTAGGAAAGAGCACTGGACCAATGGCATTGACCAAATGAGATGGTCCTGGGATCTAAACATTGTGCTATCCCTGCATGTTGCAAAAACACTACATCCTTGCTATCTTAGAGAAGTGAGAGGAAGAATAGAGGCAGTATGCTGATCTAAATGAAATCAAATTTACACTAATTTTTTTCCATTTTTAGTAAGATTTACTTTTTAAAAAAACTCCTCAGGATGTGAAATGTGACATTTTTGCCAGAGTTTATCTTCCATGAGAAAAATTGGCTAATTTTCTCCTTCCCAATTATGCCGAACACCTGTGACTATTCAGTTTCCCAAACTTAATGGTGTATGGCAGGAGTGGGGAATCTGCAGCCTCCAGGCCACATGTGGCCCTCTAGGTCCTCAAGCATGGCCTTTTGACTGAATCAGGGCCACACTGGAGGACCTAAAGCAGGGTCTCTAGGTCCTTGGGTGTGGCCTTTTGACTGAGTCCAAGTTTTATAGAACAAATCCTCTTATTAAGGGGATTTGTTTTGCGAAGTTTTGATTGAGTCAAAGGGCTGCACTTGAGGACCTAGAGGGCCACATGTGGCCTTGAGGCTGCAGGTTCCCCATCCATAGATATGGTCTGCAACTGCCTTGTGAAATTTCTAGAGGTCTCTAGATCTTTTTTTTACATAGACTTTCACTGAGATAGTTTAGATTTCAACATTTTTACTCCATTTCTTAAAAAAATAAATAAAATTGCTTGATGTGCACTGAAACATTTTTGTCAGTTCACCTTCAATTTCTAGTTAAATGCATGTTATCACAATAAAAGACATTTTAGTTGCTCCCAATATGATAAATGCCCTTCTTTTAGGTAACATACAACTACAGGGATAAGAGGGAAGCTGACACTGCCCTTTTAAGAACATATATTTCCTTTCTTGTTAAATAATTAGCAATGGAGCACATTTTTTTCTAGGTACAATAGTGAAAGCAAGAGGCATGTCACGTCCTAAACGTTGATATAGTTCCTGTGGGAGACAGGAAATATGTGTTCTACGCAGGTGCAAATTTGTTCTACCAGCTAATTCCCTAGGTATTTTCATAGAACACAAATCATGCAGATTTCCTTTAAGACAAAATTAAAAACATTTCCCCCACCCTAAACAATGGTTTGTGTAAAACCATGCCATTTTATGTTTCCTGAACTAACTGAATAATAGTTAAAATTGCTTTCATATCTTTTAGTCTTTTACTAACTGAAAGACAAACTATCTTAGAGAAATGACATATTGATGAATATAGACTGCCCATTCAAATAACATCTTTTTCAGAGAAAAAAAATACACTGAAAAACAAATAATAAAAAAAAATTACCACATAAACTACTTTACTGAGAGAATATTTTGGACATTTATTTCAATTCAAATACAAAATTTTATTCATTTTTATCATTACTGCTTTCTTCATCTTAATAACTTTTTTGTTGCTCCTTTACAAAGAGTGTAATGAAAGGCCACACCCTGGTTGAGGTTTGAGGGAAAAATAGAGCTATATCCTAATAATTGTGGTATGCATCTGTGTTGTTAGCCCCATTTTACAATAAAAGGAATTGAGACCCCAAGACTAGGGGAAAGTTGAAACATAAGAGCTCCCACATCAACTTCTATAGGTCTTCATAACACCTAAAGAAAGGATAGAAAAAAGCTGGGAGGTAATAAAGGGGAAATGGCGGGGGGGGGTCTTGGAGCTAAGTAATTTATTTACCCTAAGAAGAACCAATCAGAGGAGATCTGATTATTGGTGGATCTTCAAGCTCAGGCCAAAGTATATCCTGGAGTATATCTTAACTTAGTGTAAACTCTCTTCTTTATAATCTGTTTATGGAATATTCCTGCCACTTGGTTCTAAACAAATTAAAAATAGATAACTATTTTACTAAATTCCAAAGTTAGTTTCCATGGTCAATAATGAAGAATCTTCCGCCCTATAGCCCATTATAATCCACTTAGTATAATATTATAAATGGTACTAGGTATTATCTTTTTTCATATCAGGGTCATTCATATGGCAGGTGGCTAGTGGATCAAGAGCTGACCGTGGAAAGCCAGGAAGTCCTGGGTTCAAGTGTAACGTTAGACTCATAATGATGCTGATTATGTGACCCTAGGCAAGTAAATCACTTACCCTGTAGGTACTATTCTAGCAGCTCTTTAAGACTATAAGTTGACAAGACGGTGCCAATCTGCTTTGGTAGAGGATGTTGCCTATACCAAAGACATCGCAGCCAAGTCCCTATCCCTTTATTCTTTTCATCTGTGAAGTCCTCTAGACCTGGAGAATAAAGAACAAGATATTTTACCTTGAAATAAGGCTCATCATTTTTACTTTTTTAAATGGAAAGAGCCCTGGAATTGAAGTAAAAAGATCCAATTCATATCCAGGATTCTGACACTTTAATAACTGTGTGACCTATGCCAAATCTTTCCCATTTCTGAGCCTGAGTTTTGCAAATGTGAAATATGACAAAAATGTCTGCTCTGATTTCCTCATGAGATTATGGTGAAAAACATACTTCATAAATCTTGAAATATTGTATAAATGTGAGCTATTACAATTAGAAAGGGAAGGAACTACTCTCCCTAGATAGGACAGTCCAGCTCCTGCCTCTGCATAAATGTCCCCTGTGTCTGTTATGCAGACCCTTCTTGAATCTAGCTTCCTTCAGGAGTGTATGGGGTGTTCAAGGAGGACTAGCACCTCTGCTGTGAAGGCTGCCAAGCCCTTTTCAGGGCTCTCATCAGGTGTCCACCTGATTCACCCAACTCCCACCCATAGTGCCATAAAGCTATAGCATACACAGCAGCCACACACCCCAGTAAAACCATCTTGGCAGATGGACTAAACCAGGTTGAAGGTAACTGACTGTCCTCAAACCCATAAATGAGTCAGGGGAATGTCTAGTGAAGTCATGTGAAGACTTTCCCTGGTGGAGTGAACGGACAAGAACAATTTGTTCCAATGGCTATGAAGGTGACTGAAGCAGGTACTGTGGAGCTTAGAGCTTGGTCAGGGGTCAAAGATGCCAAGGTCATCCGCTGCACCCCGGGGCCATCACCAGTCATCTTGACTTTTTGTCCTGCCATTGTGTTGAGGGCCAGCACTGACAAGTCAGAGGATTCAGGCCATGCCAGGTATTACCTGTAGCCTGTCCTCTAGCCGATGGTTGCCTAAGTCAGATACATGGGCTCTCCAACCCCCCCCCCACTCTGTCTCTCCTGAGAACAGAAGGACCTTGAAGACTACAGGAGGTGAGGAAATGGTTCAAGGGGTAACTGCCCCTGGTTACTGTTTCCATGAGAAAAATAATTGTTCTTCAAAAACAAAGGATGAACAGGAATAACAACAGCTTCCTTCAAGACTCAGCTCAAGCACTAATTCCTATATAAGACTTATTTTATCAGCTGCTAGTGCCATCCTTTCCCATTCAAATTACCTTTCACCAACTCTGTATACATTTTATATTCACTTTCATTCATAGGGACTTTAGAGGTCATCTTTCAACCTAACTGAATAATGATTAAAATTGTTTTTCAACTACCATAGTTCAACTACCTCATTTTACAGATGATAAGATGAGGGTCAGAGGCTCAAAGTCCCAAAGGCAACAAGTTCCATGGCTTGGATTTGAACCATGGTCTTCCAGTTCCACATCTAGCTCTCATTCTGCTGTACCACACTTTTCTCTACATATGTTATTTCCTTCAAATAGAATACAATCTCCTTGAGGGTGGGGATTGTTTTGGTTTTTATCTTTGAATTCCCAGTGCTTGGCAGAGTACCTGACTAAGGGTAGATACTTAAAAAATATTTATTGAATGAGTTAAAGACTTTCAATTGGGGAAAAAATAGGGGCATAGGGAGTTTATTACTTTGCAATCAATCAATCAATAAGCATTTACTCAGCACTTACTATGTGCCAGGTACTGTGCAACTATCTGTTGAACAAGTCAAATTGTTTGAAAAATCTATCTTAAATTTATTATCTATGTAAATTTTCCTCAAAATTGAATATCAAGCAAGTCTTTATGAAATAAAAAATTAAACAAATTGAGGTCTTATCAATTTTTAGATTAGTTGGGAACTGAATATGGAGTTCTGCCTCCTTAATAGGCTGATCATCTAAATACATCTTCTTATCTTTCAGAAGTCATACTGCAGAAGAAAGTAATTAAAATACATTAGCAGTAAAACTAGATTACCCAGAAAGATTTGGTAGATTACTAGCATAGTAAAACAGCATGGACTAAATTATAGCAACTAAGAGTCAACACATATTTTTTAAAACTATTTTTAGCATTTCTGATGTTTGTTCAGGGTAAAAGGCTATCTGCATCAATGCTAATAATAATAATAGCATAATATGGTGCTTTAAGGTTTTTAAAACACTTTTACAAATATGATATCATTTGATCCTCACAACAACTTTGGAGGTAGGTGTTACTACTATCTCAATTTTTGCAGATGAAACTGGGGCAGACAGAGGTTAAATGACTTGCCCAGGGTCATTCAGCTAGCAAATATCTGACGCTATATGTGAACTCAAGTCTCCCAGACTCCAGGTTCATCACTCTATCCACTTGCCACCTAGGCACCAGTCATTTTTACTTTTAACCCATTCCCCTCCAAACAAAAACCCACAAAAAGTTTGACCCTTAAGAGATTTGTGGAAAATACATTCAAATTAATCTGTGACTTCCCTGGTGTGGGTATTCCCTTCAATGATGCAGCTCCCAATCTATCTACGTCAAGCACTATGGATGGATGGGACAAGAGAGTCCATTGAGACTCTCTTGTCCCATCCCATCCTTCCATAGTGCTAGAAGTCATGCTCAAGTTCTCTCTACCTCCAGATGGTCAGTTAGCCTTCACTCTCACTACATTACCAGACCATCTTGAAATTGGAGGGCTATGGTATTCCATTCCCTTAGCTGAGCTCATAAAAGTTTTCAAAGATGGAATGCATACTACAGTCAAGTTTCTGATTTTACATTAAAGGAATCAGTTATCATAAGTCCCTCTCAAATGATGGACATTGGAAAGTAACAAATTTCTCATCTGTAAAATGAGGGGGTCTGAAGAGATGAGCTCTTTCAGCTCCATGATTCCTATGACGTACTACATCAATTACGATCACTACATTTTGAAGCTCTACCTTGATATCTTGTTCGTGGGGGCTCCCTGGTAGTAGACTGTCTATACCAACCAAACATAGTACAAGTTATTGGTATTCTATGTGCAGGTATAGGTTACATCAATAATGAAAAAATGAGAACTATACCAGGGAAATGCCAGTCAGTTTGAACTGGCTTTGGAAAGCTGATTGTTAAATTTTCAGCATTTATTTAAGTGTTTATACCTCACGAATCAACCAAAACTACAAATTAGGGCTTGATTTGTTGTTTTGTAGATTATCTAGATACAAGAAAGCAATAGATGAAATGTGAATAATGCTCATCAAACTTAATGTGTCAGGCCTAATTTTTTTTTCAGAAAGCCAGTTGTTAAATGGTATTATAACACCACTGGAGCTATGCATACAAGGTAGGGATGGAAATTATTCTAATATGGGTTAATTTGTTTGGCTTCCTTGTTTTCTTTCAAGTCCCAGATAAAGTCTCATCTCCTGCAAAAAGCTTTTTCCATTCTCCTTAATACTAGTGCCTTTTCTCAGATTATACTTTTTATCCTGTATATGTATACTTCTACACAAAACTGTCTACTTATTGTCTCCTCCATTAGACTGTGAGCTCCCTGAGAGCATGGTCTGTTTTTTGCCTTTCTTTATGTCTGTAGCACTTAGTATGGTACCTGGTGCCGAGCAGATGGTGGTGTCCAATTCTCTGTGACCCATTTGGGGTTTTCCTTTGCAAAGATACTGAGTAGTTTGTCATTTCCTCCTCTAGCTTATTTTATGGATGAGGAAATTGAGGCAAACAAGGTTAAGTGACTTTCCCAGGGTCACACAGCTAGGAAGTGTTTGAGGCTGATTTTGAACTCAGAAAGAGGCCCAACACTCTATTCACTGCACCACCTAGCCACTCTTCTAGGTGTGTAATACCAGTAAGTGCTTAATAAATGCTTGTTGACTTGTTAATTATATACGTGTATTATGTATAGATACATAGAAATTGAGTTCTTTTTTTTATAACCTGTTAAACCATTAGTAAATTTATACTGTCAGAAAGAACACTAATATTCTCATGTTAACATCCTTATAGTAAAGATGCAACAGACAGCGTGGTATAGAGGGTCAGAAAGCTGACCTTGAAGTCATAAAGATTAGTTTTTCAATCCCACCTGTGACCTATCCTGCCTCAGGACCCTAGGCAAGTTTTTTAAGACTTAATAACTGATCTGTATTGGTACAGGGAGTTTCCTTATCAGGAATTCCCTATAGGAGGAGGGGAAAAGGAAGAAGAATAAGCATTTATATAGTGCCTGCTATGTGCTAGGCATTGTCCTTGGAGACAGAAAAACAGAGGTTAAGTGACTTGGGAGGTAGATGCTATTATTTCCTCCATTTTATAGATGATGAAACTGAAGGAAACTGAGGTTAAGTGACCTGCCTAGAGTCACACAACTTATTAGAGTCTGAGGTTGGATTGGAACTACAAGCTCAGTGATCTATCCACTGAACCACCTAGCTCCCTATGCCAAAGAAATCACAGGTTTAGAACAAAGAAAACATCCAGAACTGTCAGGATTAGGAATAATTTATTTGTTTGAATAGGGTGGAAATATACTTAAGTGTTTCTTCTCTTTTCTTTCCTTTTTTTTTTTTTACACAGAGTTTAGGTTATATCTGTGTGATAGAAACTTAGTGCAAAATGTATTTTTCTCACACACTCCATAGCCTAGTTAAGAGTTTTTGTTGTTGCTTTTCAGTCATGTCCAACTCTTCATGATCCCATTTGGAGTTTTCTTGGCAGAGATACTGGAGTGGTTTTCCATTTCCTTCACCAGCTCATTTTATAGATGAGGAAACTGAGGCAAATAGGGTTAAGTGACTTGCCCAGGGTCACACAGCTAGTAAGTGTCTGAGGCCAGATTTGAACTCAGAAAGATGAATCTTCCTGACTTCAAGTTGGGCAGTCTAACCACTATACCACCTAGCTACCCCCCCCCAGTTAAGAGTATTATAAAGTAAAACTAATATTGTAGTTATCCTGATAGCTTTTTCATGTCTAACATCACCCCCAATTATACCTCTGTCACGGTCTTCTTATTTTAGGAGCAACAGAACATGCTAGTTCTATTACTGTCCTTTCATGGAGGCTTCACACAATGAAGTGATAAGTCACCTTGGGACCATATCCAAAAATGTAATAAACTTAAGATAAACTCTTTGCAACTATAAACCTACACAGGAGGTCTATGCAGGGTCAGTTTCAAAAAAGGGTAGCCTCAGATAGCAGATAATGTCTATCAACCAGGCAGAACCAGGACTAGATATTTCAGTCAAGATTTGGAATCTACCCCCACCCCTCACCTCTCCCTGCTGTTCTCCTTTGCAGCATCTAATTTTAGAAAAGTAGAAAAAGATTAAAAAATATATACAATAGCTTCTTAAGTCAGGGTTTAGGATGAAGAACTAGATAGGACCTTAAAAATCATCTAGTCATCCATTGATTTTACAAGTAAAGAAACTCAGAGAGATTGATTAACTTGTCTAAGCTCATGAAGGTAAGAAGCAAAAGAAATAGGATTCAAGCTCCTTTCCTCTTACTCCAAATCCAAAGTTAGCTCTTTCTACCAGCCAATACTGGTACATGGCTTTGAAAAAGATGATTTCTTCTTTATTTCATTCTTTTCTTAGAGGATTGTCTTGAAAAGGGGACCAGTAGAAACTTGGCAGTTAATGAATAAGAAAGTACAACAGATTCCTTCCATTTGGTGAAGCACTAGGAGAAGTAGCTCATAGAAAAATGATGGATCTTGTGCAGATTTCTTTGTTAAAATCGAACATCCCATTATTGAATGCCGTTGATTCTTCTTCTATGGTAATGTTTTTCTCCAACTCTTCCTTTCAAAAATAAATGTGTATGTTATTTCTCTTTATCAATCAGTCAGCAAATATTTATTGACTTTCAGAATTGGAAAAGACTTAAGGAAAGCAGCTGGTCCAGTTCCCAGCCTTCAGGTAGGTAAGGGCATAAGCTGTTTCCACTTTTTGCCACAAGACATTTCAGGAAACCACATCATAAAGTGGATTATGAAGTAGACTGTCTTTTCTTATAGGGCTGATGTTGTAATTGGGAGTGATCCCTGATCAAGGACCTTGAATCTAATAAATCTTAGATATAATCAAAGATATATAATAGCTAGGATTTATATAGTACTTTAAGATTTGGAAAGCTCTTACAAATATTATCTCAATTTATCCTCACAACAATCCTTGATAGCAAATGCTATAAATTACTCCTATTTTAGAGATGAAGAAATTGAGGCAGAGGTTAAATGACTCACATATAGCCAATAAATTTCTGAGGCTGAATTTGAACTCAGGTTTTCCTGACATCCGGTTCAATGCTCTATTCACAGTGCCATTTAGTTGCCTATATTACCATGTTGCAAATTATGTACGTACTCTCTTTCTCTCTCTCTCTCTCTCTCTCTCTCTCTCTCTCTCTCTCTCTCTCACACACACACACACACACACACACACACACACACATACACACAGATTTGCACACACAACTATCATTCACTATAATAATTTAAAATAGTACATTTGTATCCCAAACCCTATTAAAACAGGGACAAATATACTATATAGAAGGAACCATTATGTACTATCATGTATTTTTTTTTTGGAGTGAACATGTGATTTTTTTGGAGTAGACCTGGTCATTATAGAAAGCTTCTGGTGAGGAACTTCTTCTACCAATGCAGACTAGTACCTATTTTGCAATTTATATTGTTAGAGAGTTGTGGGGCAGGTACGTGGCACAGTGGATAGAGCACTGGTCCTGGAGTCAGGAGGACCCGAGTTCAAATCCAGCCTCAGACACATGATACTCACTAACTCTGTGACTCTGGGCAAGTCACTTAATCCCAACTGCCTTGCCAAAAAAAAAAATTGCAGAGAAAGAGTTGTCTAGAAGCCAAAGGAAGATATGAACTCTTGTCTCTGTGACTCTTAGGCCAGCACTCTCTATCCATTAATCCAGAGTCCATATAGCCCAGAAATACAATACAATAAAATTGTATAAAATTTTATAAAAGGAGGAGGCTATTTCTAAGGACCCTTTGAACTTTACTAGTCTATGAATCTATTGAATATATTACATCGCCTAAAACTAGTAAATGAAATACAACAAATGACTTGTCAAAACATCTCACTGATGATATTTCATTTGCTTTCTTCGAGTTTGGTAAAATGGCAGCCCATTAGTCGTTACCATCAGTTCTGTTACTATACTCGCTGCTGTGCCCTCCACTACCCCTAATACTGCAATCTGACCTGTTGGAACAACCTAAGACTCCTCAGCTTTTCTACCCACCCTGTAACTGAACTCTTCTACATATTACTGTCTTCATAAAATTGACCTTGAGAGCAGGCACGGTCTCACTCTTCTATCCCATATGTATGGTACTTGGTACCTAGTAGGGGGGGATAAGGGAAGGGAGTAAGCATTTATATAGCACCTATTATGTGCCAGGCACTGTGCTAAGCACTTTATAAATATCATCTCATTTGATCCTCACAACAACGTTGCAAGATAGTGGAAACAAAAGAAAACAGAGGTTAAGTAACTTGCCCAGGGTCACACAGCTAGTAAGTGTCTGTAGCTGAATCTGAATTTAGGTCTTCCAAACTCCAGGGTCATTGCTCTATCCATTATGCCACTTTTGTTGTTGTTTAGTCAGTTTTCAGTCATATCTGACTTTATTTGGGGTTTTCTTGATAAAGATATTGGAGTGGTTTGCCATTTCTTTCTCCAGCCCATTTTACAGATGAGGAAACTGAGGCAAACAGGGTTAAGTGACTTGTCTAGAATCACACAGCTGATAAGTGTCAGAGGCCAGATTTAAATTTCAGGTCCAGTGCTATTTCACCTTCACCTCCTAGCAGCCCCATTTACATAAACACTTAAATGCTTTTTCATTCAATCATTCATTCATTCAAGTAGCTTTTCTTGGCAATCTGATTTGCCCAGATCTCTTCTTCAGTGATGTTACCCCCAAAAACTCTGTATATTTAGAAGGCTTATTTTTTTTCTCTTGAAAAATTTCTGTTTAGCAAGTGGAATAACTCAAAACCATTCTATTGACTTTAGGAACTGATGATATACTGTCCATGAGGTAGTACTTAATAAACCAGTCAGTGGGTCAGTCAGTCTCACTGTCTTTCTCCCCCCCCGCTCCCACTTTCACCTCATTTTATTCAGTTACTAGTGCAACATTTCCACCTAAGAGCAAACAAATGCCGCATAAACAAAAAGTACTGGTCATCAGACTTTCAAACTCCTATGCACAATGCTCAGGGATTAGGGCCGTTTGATACTTTGATTATAATTAAGTCCTTCACGTTAAACTGGAAAACCTTAAGAATAGTTATTGGGCCATTAGCACTACTTTATAGAGAGGAATTAAACAAGTCCTTCCATAGAACTGCCTATGTAAGTTTCTAAGAATATATATTTGAAGTTGCCTGTAACAGTTTCTAGAGAAAAAGGCAGCAAGGACTGAAGTAGGAGGTAATGTCACCCAAGTATGAAAGTGATAAGAGGTAGGGACTGCATGTAATTTGATGTCCGTTTTACAGATGAGACCCAGAAAGATTAGACAATACGTAGACACTCAGCAGATAATGCAAAAGAACTAAAGTTCAGGCCTTCTGCCTCCCCGCTCCTCTTGAAGCAGTATACTTTTTCTACTAGACCAGAAATTCTTAGCCTCAGGCCTGTGAATTTTTCATATATACATATATGTAGTTTTTGTGTGTGCATGCATATTATATCTATATAGTTCATATAAAAGCTTTCAAGTATATTACCTACGTAGAGAGATAATATATGTATTTATAGAGATCTATATACTTATATCTATTTGCATATAGATAATATATATACTTGAAAACTATATGAACTGTATACAATATATGTATAGATATACATATATAGATTATATGTACTTGAGAACTCGATATACTATTTGAGAACTATAAATACATAGATTTTATCTATTTAAGAACTATATTCTAATACAATTGATTTTGCTTTGTAATCCTAAGAATTTTATTTTATACATTTAAAAACATTTTCTGAGATTTTCCATAGGCTTCAACAGACTGCCAAAGAGGACCAGGACTAGTCTATAAAGCTTCTAAGTGAGCCCCTACTATAAGCAAAACACTGTATTAGGTATTGTGGAAGATAGAACATTCTCTCTCTTCAAAGAGTTTACAATTTAGTTGTGAAGTCAAGTTCCAAAAGTTTAAAAGATTTTCATGTGTGAATTGCAAAACAAATTTGTTGATTTTAGCAGCTCCTCACTACAAATAAAAAGACAACCAATAATAAAAGGCAGTATATGATAAGCCATTCCAAATCGCTACTCAAATGGAAGACCCCAGAAGAATTCACAAGGCTTTTGACAACAATAAAACCCAATAGAATTTCTCAAAGCAACAGCCAATTACCATTTTTTATAGAAATAGCATCCTTAAAAATAAAAAACCCTGAAATTCATACCAAGCAACCTGATGCTGAGAAATAACATATCAGTCTAATAAACCAGACATTCTATATTAGGGTACCCTTATCCTGCACTCTTGGGAAGCATCCATCCTTTGACATTTTCTCACGAAGGTCCCCATGTACAAAAAAAGCTGGACTGAACTGAAAAATAATGTTTCTCAATAGTGATGCATTTTTTGTTGAATGAGTTAGAATCTAAGGGGTATAAAAGCAGGTAGTCTGTGATCCAACAGCCAGGATGTCTGTAGCTGCTGGGAAACACTGCAGCTGTTCATAGTCTAAATTCCCCCTTGTCTTTCTAGAACTATGTGTTTAAGGGGACAAACTTGTGACCTTGGAATGACACTTGTCATTGTATGTAAAAAAAACCACCATTCTTTAGCAGAGGGTCCATTACAGTGGAATGGGCAGCCATGGCTATGCTAGTCCTTCATTAAGAATTTATTAAGCACCTATTATGGAGTTCTTAATACAAAATAATTCCTGTGTTCCAGAAATTTAGTCTACTATTGTGAGCAGTTGCTAGTACTGGCAATCCTTGCAAGTGGATGTTTCTGAAAATCAACATAATCCAGGAAAAATGGGAAAAAACAGGTCTATATGATGCAAAGAGACATAGCTGGCTTAAAGAATAAGATGGACAAGAAATGGTGATAAAAGTACAAAAACAAATATTCCCATGAAAGAATAACCAAAGGTAAGAAAAATCTCTGCCTAAAGCTAAAATGGAAGGGTGATAGTTAAGGAGGGGGAAGATTAATGAAATGTTTTCAAAATTCAATAAGATGATTTTGGAATAAGTGGTTTTAAATTTTAATGAAAAATAAAAGATGAAACTTTTGTTCTGCCAGAACAAGTTTGATCAGTCATGTTAATTCAGGACTAATTCCATATTAATTGCTCAGTAATTTCAGACTACAAAAATGAGTTGGAAGCAAAGTACGGCTTTCTTAATACCTAGCCTATATATAGTGTTTTAAGGTTTGCAAAGCCTCTCCCTACTATTATCAAATTTTTTAATAATCAACCAGATCATGTATCAGTTCAAGCCAAAAGTATTTCAAATGCTGTTTAACAGGTGGTTAAAAATCTACGTTTCTAAAGACACAGTCAAAAGAAATCTAGTCCAACTTACTTTTGTGCATAGATGAGAAAACTGAAGCATAACAGATGGAATGATTTGTCTAAGATCATGGAGCTAAGCTGGGACTCAAACCCAGGTCTTCAGTCTATTAAGTCCAGGACTATTTTCGTTATGCCATGACACTTCTACTAACTATCTTTGTATAGTCACTAAAGGGTAGGTTTATGCCACTACCAAACGCAACATGATTTTGGAACCTAGGGACTTTTCTTTTCACGCATGGTTCCATGTTTGACAGTTAATACCATCCATGATCTCTTATAACTAGCCTTAAAAATCAAAACTCAAGTACAACCACAAAAAAAAACAACACAGACACAGTACTTGGGGCCAATCCTTCATGCTGACTGCTTTCTGGTTTTAAGAAAGTCTCTTAACTTTCTGCTTTGGTTTCCACAGATACAAAATGGTCTTGGGGCAGCTAGGTGGCGCAGTGGTTAGAGCACTGGCCCTGAAGTCAGGAGGACCTGAGTTCAATCCAGCCTCAGACCAAACATTTGACACTTACTAGCTGTGTGACTCTAGGCAAGTCACTTAACCCCAATTGCCTCAAAAAAATGGTCTTTATCTTTTAAAAATGTTGATTGTGTAGGTATTAATTAGCAGCTACCATCAATGCTTCAAAGATGAAAGAAGCCACATAGGTATTACCCCATTAAGATGTAATCAAAATAATGAGGTTACTCTGTATATTTATTTTTCTCTTGACCATTGAAAGCAAATGTAATGTTTGTACATTAAAAGTTACTTTTGTGTTAACAAAGAAGAAAATAATATGTAACTCATTTTTGAAAAATTTCATACAGATGGAGAACCTCAAAATCTTTGATTTGTCTCCCTCATCCCCCCAGCAAATCCATCACTAAATCTTGTTGCTTCTCACTTCCAAATATATCTCAAATCTATCCCATCCTGCCATTCATTAGCTCCATGGCCTTAGGGAAATCACAAAACCTTTCTGGGTCTCAAGTTTCATCACTTTCAAAAATGAGTGGTTTGGACCAGATCCCAAGTATTCAACTTTAGACTCTTGAAATAAATGTCTGGGGATTCAGCATGGTTGAGCTTTTTAGTGAAAAAAAAAAGTATTTTCTATTTATCTAACATACATTAAGTAGTGGGCCTGATCATCCTACTAGTGGGATGATTAGCAGGGTCTAATCATCAACCTGCCACTATTATTACATAATGAATTGCTAGTGGGTTTCATGTCAAATGACCTGGATCAATGAATAACTGCAATTTAAGCTATTATAATAAATCATATGATTAAATTCATTCCACTCACACAGTTCTGATCATGTAGCTTTCTGATCATTTGGCCTATTAATGAAAAATGTGGATACTCCTGTACCAGATGATTTTTGTCCCCACTAATTTTAAGCTCTATGATTCTCTAATTCCATTCCCACTGCAATTATTCTAATCAGAGTCACCTCACACCTTGATTATTACTAGTCTTCTAGCTCATCTACCTGATTTAGGCCTCCATTACCTCTAATCCATTTTGCAGTGTTAGCAAATTAATCTCCTGAAAAACACTACTTTCATTATTTCCCTTCTATATTAAAAAACCTTCCATAGCTAACCACCATCTACAGGAAAAGTACAAACTTCTAAACTTGACATTCAAAAATCCCCGAAATATGGCTCCAACATGCAAGAAGACTAGAAACTATCCCATATGAGCATCAGTTTAAGAACTGTGGTTGTTTATTCTGGAGATTAGACTCAGGGAGGATGTGATAACTCTCTTCAACTATTTGAAGGCTTGTATCATGTAGAAGGCTTAGCTGTGTGCGGCTTTGTTCCAGAAGATAGGACTAGAAGCAATGACTGGATATTGCAGAGAGACAGAAACAGCAAGAATACGAAACTTCCTAACAACTTGTGCTCCCAAAGTAGAATGGACTTCCTCCAGACAGTTTGGCCTGCCCAGTGTTATACTGGTACATGTTTAATAACTGCTTCTTGGGGGTGGGAGGGAATGTATGTATGATGCACTTTTAAGTTTAATCTGTATTATTAACATTTTCTCTGTCACTTTCTTAAGTCTACATAATCAACAAAAGAATAAATATAGCCTTGATTGTTGCATTTTTCCAATTTCTCAGGTGAAAAATGTTCACACTGAAAATTTAACAAGAGGCTCTCAGAAGCTAGGTAGAGCTGGTCCAGCATACACCTGGTTCCACCTCACCATAAAAAAAGGAAAGGCTAAAAATGATTATTTATTATGAATGTTGTACTTGGGTTTCCTATTTGGGGATAGGTTGGATTAGATGAGCCTGGGCATGGTGGCACAGTCCTGTAATCCTAGCTGTTGAAGAGACTGAGGTTCTTGGATCTCTTGAGCTCAGGAATTTTGAGTTCCATGGGTTATAACACTCCAGTGTTGGTAACTAAGTTTGGCATCAATATTAATGAACCAGGTACCAGGTTACCTAAGGAAGGGGAAAACGACTTGCGTCAGAAATAGTGGGTAGTGGGATTGGGCCCATGAATAGTCTCTGTACTTCTAAGCTTGAGTGAGATGGGAGACACAATGTTTGAAGGAAAGAAAAAAAGAAGGAAAGAAATAAGAAAATCTCTAATGTCTTTTCAAACACTGAAATTCTGTGACACATTTAAAAGCTAACCTTTCATTATCCCCCTCTATGAACCCTCCATTGGAATAGCAAGTAGCTGTGATATAAGGGAAAAAACCCCTAAATTTGTTATAAGAAGGCCTCCAAAGTCCCTTCCAACTGTAACAATTTGTGAACTAAGTTTGAATCCCTCCTCACCTGTGTCCAATACTGACAATGCATTTACCTAGTGCTAGATTTTAAAAAAAATTACATAAATATATATATATATGAACTTATGTGCCTATTACATATAATCTACAAAAAGCACATCATATAGAAAATGTAAAATTCAAAATTTTATGGAAGTGAATGTTGAAAACTAAAAATAAATAATTTTTTAAAAAGCACATCATAGACCTTAAAATGATGTATTAAATCTCCCATGCATTAAGTGCATGAATAGTCTATATGAGCTTTTTGCTGTCCTTTCATTATGTTAAAAATGTAGATACTAAAAATATAAGCAATGACATTTTTATCATGCAAGTGTGACTTGCATCTTCTCATATGGACAACTCAATAACTTATCTGAGTAGAAAATAAATATAGTGTTAGCTGCCTATCTCAGAAATAAAATTTAGAATAATTTTCCAGACTTGGATACAAATTGCTATAAGAAAAGGTAATGCAGGTTTTTCAAGAAAAACAGCAGTTACTGTTGCAGGGTCTCTTTAGGCAACTGACTGAATTCAATCATTTCTTGACTACATAGCGTAGAAACATAAAAACTTATTCCAATCACATTGTTGTAGCTGAACACTGTCACAAAATTTAAATTACTTAGACACTGCCACTCTAGAATCACTACTAACTGAGGAAGAACATGTATAATATAAAAAGCTGGAGTGTGCTGGTAAATATTTGACACCTGCCTGGGGGTGGGGAGAGGAGTACACATGGTACACTTTTATGTGTAATCTGCATTATTAATATTTTCTCCATCACTTTAAGTCTAGAAATCAATAAAACAATAAATCAAGCTTTGATTTGCAGCATTTACTCAGTTTCCAAGGTGTAAATGCTTGTTGAAAATGTAACCATCAACTCTCATGAGCTGGTATGAGCTGGCTCTAGAAAATTCCTGCCGAATCTAAAAAGGATCGAGCTTTTCAAGTAAGTTTCATTTAAAGTCATTTAGTAAATTGGCTACTGATATCTGAGGAACAACCATCTTTTGTGATTCATCTATGTCCATGGTAAAATTATTAATTCTTCTGCAGCTTAAGCATAGCAAATCACCTGGTAAGGGTAATAAGCCATCCTTGATCAATACCACATGTTTAGTAGTTAATTTTTCTGAACATTATGTACCTGGGTAAATTTCTCTTCCATTGGAGTCATTGTGCCCTACCAAATTAATAGAAACCTGGAAATAGACACACATTCAAAGGAATGCACTGAAACAAAAATTAATAGGTGAATAAATCCTGGCATATGATTATCCATGTTTCAAGTTTGGAGATGAGCCCTTCTACACACTCCATTGTTATTCCAGATAACAAATCTGAAACGTACTTTATTGCATAAGCAATTCACTCACAAGTCAAAGATGGTTTAAAAAAAGTCTGTGGAAAAACCCACAGCCTAAAGGATCTCTCTCTGAATTTTGATCTTCACTGATGGGTTGGACCTCTAACATCTCTGTGGTACAGCTGTGGAATGATCTCACTTTTCATTTACTGGCATGAGTATGGGCTGATTTTCTGCCTCCTGAAGGATGAATGTATTACACAAAGCTACCATGAGCTATAGTGAGGGGTTCATTTCACAGGCATTGCAGGATAGGCCACAGTCATTCTTTATGCTAAGTTGAAGGGAGGGATAAAGTGGTTTCTTGGTCAGCAACTACAGTTTCTATCTTTTAAAGTCAATTAGTTTCTTGTATAGCTCTATCATAATTGGCCCAGGTTTAATTTCATCCAGTTTCATCAAAGCAAAACCCTTGGTGCTGGTAAAGCTTTTCTTTGGTTTACAATATATTCGAATTCACAGAAAACAGCTACACTAGTGATTTCAAGCTTAACAATGTTGAGAAACACGTGCCTTGGCATTTGGGTGTGATTGGAATGCCTCACCGTTAGTTACCTTTTCAATATACTTCTGAAGTGCAATGTTCACATTAAAGTGAACATATGTATCCTTCTTTCTTTGCATGTTGGCTCCCACATTAGACAGTGAGTGTCTTGAGATGATGGTTTTTGTTTGTATCTTGTGTTTAGCCCAATGCCTGGTACATAGCAGGCACTTAATACATGCTTATTGACTATCTCTGGAAAAATCCATTCTATTTAATTATAAGAACTATTTCTTAAATACTAAGCAAACTTTTATAAATTGATGTCTTAAAAGAATATTTAAATAAAAGCACTTGCTAGAGTGGATAGAGGCTGAATTTGAAGGCAGGAAGACATGGGCTTCAAATCCTGCAAATCCTGTTTCTGACACTTATTAGCTGTTTGTTCCTGGGTATACTGATTAACCACTATGTACCTCAAGCAATGCCCTAGGACTTACTATAGAATCCTAGATAAGGGCTGTTGCTTAGGTGATCAAGAAGAGGAAGGCTCCCCACTACCATGAAATCACAGATCCATTCTGTTTTCTAGTACATATAGAAAATCTGGAGTCAGCTTGGGTGATCTAAGAGAAGGAGGTCTTTGGTACTCAGAATATCACAGATCCTTTCCACATCTGAGTGCATATAAAATATTTCAACCAGTCATGTGAAGGCTAGAAAAGTGTCACCTGCCAAAATTTCATATTGATTTACATCCCTTTAATTATCAGAAACGACATAGCAGTTTGATTTTCCTTTACTTTTGGGGATACTTCTGTCTGAAATTTCATGATTATAATATCTGATGAGCAAACACAATTGCTCAGTTATTGAAGGAAGTTAACAACACAGTTTCTATGATATTTTGTTTATGCTCATATATCCCTTGGACCCTGACCTTAGAATGGGATTAGAAAACTAATTTATTTTTTAAAAAAATACGTGGTTTTCTGTTTTTTCTTGTGCTTTCTATACAGCTTAGCTTTGGTGTTGAAAGAATATTCAGTACATATTCAGTAACTGTGTAACTTTTCACATTTTATATCAGGACTGCTTCCTCTGTTTCTCATCAGTCAGAATTATTTTTAAAATGTGATATGAGAATCTTCTGAATGTAGAGTTGCTTCCCTCTTCCCTGTTAAGTTATTTACCTTTCACAATAGATTTATTCGACCTGATTCCATCTGTTATCATTATTTGATCTGCTTCCATTCTACCTGTTTCTATTTGTAATATCATGTTTAATAGCACAATGATAACATGAACTTCTCAGATGTTATAAGGTTGGGAGATGAGGCATCTATTCTGATGTAAGAGAAACAAGTTCTAGTGTTAAGGAAACAGGAAAGAGAATTATTCCAGACTTTATAATCAAATTTAAATTCTTGGCCCCAAAAATTCTTAAAAGAGTCACTCTTTCTTGACTGTCGCTGGAGGCTTGACTACTTGTCAGAGTGCCGAAGAAGGAATTTGTGTTGTAGATAATTAGGTGACCTTAAATTCTCTTCTGTCTTTGACATTCTGAAAAAAAGACAGGTCCTGGATCAACTGTGACCAGGAGTTGCTTGGGAAGTATTTAAATTTCTAGATGCACACACTTAAGTTTGTATTTACCTCCCTGAAGTCACAGGGGATCTGGCAAATTTTTATGATAGTGGATTATTTGTTTACTTTGTTTTGCTCAGTTGCACCAGCAAGTGGGTGGGATTTAGCATCTTGAAGCTGTTGGGGCCACACATTAACACCTGCTTTTAATTTATTTGGTCTGAGGATCCCTAATAATTGCCCTTTGGAGTTCTGTTTTGTAAACTTCAATTTCCTCTAAGACCGTTATGTTTTTTTTTCCATCTATGTTAAGTCTCTTTTCCCAGTGGGATCTTTCTTTCTCTATTTAGTCATGCTGTGTGTGGAGACCCAAATTCCATACAGCCTGGGAGCTCTGACTCATCCTCAGAAAGTTTGGTTGCTCCAGGGACTCCTACTAACAGTGCAAATGAACAGAAAAAATAACCAATGAAGTATGGCCTTCCTGAATTCTGCAGTGCTAGTGCTCTACCTAGCAACTAACCTTCTTATCAAAAGCCAAATAAGGAAGGATAGCACTTTATCCTCCTCTTTAAAATAATTTGAGATAAATGTGTTTACCTTATCTTCAATTTATTCATAATTTAGCCCTTTTAATTTTCAGATTATTGTGAATTGCTTTTTTTTTTTTAAATATTCCATACTCTGCCCTACCAGGAAAATCTTTAAAAGCTTCCAATTACTATTTCCCTTTTTCCTTCATGCCAAGGAAATTAAGTCCAATATGCTCATTTTCCTCACATGTTCCCCTTTTAAAATATGCTATTCATAACCATGAAGAGTTACTTACTCCTCCCAACTCCTATCCTTGTGTAAGAGGCCCTGGATGGCTTGAAATGGTTTTATTCTAATCAGGTTTGCAGTCATAGGATTTTGCAGGATAGTGTCTTTAGATTCTAATATCCTGAGCCAAGAGGTCTCCCTGGCTTTCTTGGTCCCAGAAAGGTAAGCCTTTTGCCAAAGACTGGTAATAGTCATGATTTCTCGGTCCAAATGGGTCCCAACAATGCATTGCTCTGACCACATCTGCTTAAAATGGTTGAAGTTTGCAATAACAGTAATAAAAAAATGCTGACCATCAAGTCAGATAAGAGTTTTGACAGCTCACTGGTTTTAAAGTAATATTCTACATGTATATGCAGACGGATTCATTTTGGTCCATGTGATCCTGGAGCAGACTGACATAAGAAATCATAAAGGAAAATACAGATAGCAGTAAACTAGCTGACTCCCTAGTGCAACTGACTAAAGACTCCAGGCTGTGTAGATTTTTGCACACTTAAGTTTTTTGGACCCAGGAACCTCATTCGGTTTAATTAAAAACTCATTCAGAGTTTGACATTTCACTGGAATACTCACTCCCTCTTCTTGGTCCAAAGCACTTTCACCCGTTCTAATATTTTCAAGAGAAACTTAATTCAGGATCCTGTCAATTTTGTGTTTGTATTCCACATGCCTGTAGGTTTGCTTTACAAAGTGCTCTAAGAGTACCCCATGCTCAAGTTAGTATCATTCAGCAGAGCTCTTAAAGGCATCAGAGTGGGTGCAGACAGCATTGCCTTGGCTAGGAAGCAGTGTGCCTATCCGATTCTCCCTAGTTAGGAAGCCTGGGAATAAGTAACAGAGTTAGGGTTAGGCTGAAATCACCTGACTCAGAGAAACTTCATTTCCCAAGAGAAGGCAAAAATTTATTTTCTGCTTTTTCCTTGAGCTTTCAGCTATTCCCTAGCCCCTAAACCGAGTGAGGAGGTGGGAAAGTGATACCTGGGCCCTCAGCCGTCCATGCGATGCAGAGAGGGTCCTGCCAGCAGCTCATGGAGAGAGGTCCTCACCTCTTTAGGTCATCTTCCCTTCCTCCCTCCACTCTTGTCCCAAAGATTTTATCCTTGTCTTCCCCTCTGGCCTGGCCCATCCCATCCCTTACCTTGACCACATCGTCATTGAGATGCTTGGGGTCTCGGTTAACCAGGTCGATCTCCTTGGTGTGCGCATCGTATATTTGCTTCTCGTTCATTTCGTCGGCCATGGTCTTATTGTTGGGTTTGTAGATGTTTCCCTGTTCCCGGACCGGCGCCGAGTAGAGAAGCCCCTAGGGAGGGGGTGATGGTAGGAACAGGGAAGGGGGGTGGGAAGGAAATAAAAAAAAAAAACAGAACAAGCGGACAAAAGTCAACTTGAGGTTGGGAAAGATCTCAAACTTAAGGAAGAGAGAATTATTATTATTATTCTTTTTAAAGGCAGCAGCAGCTGCTGCAGCAAGGGCTGCGACTTGCTCAGAGCAAAGTAAACTTCACAGGGAGACTGGCTTTTTAAAAGGATAGAAAAGACGACACCACACCCCTCGGTACCGGGCAGAGAAGTCTGACTCCCACTCTCGCCGCCAGGGGTCATCTGCAAACACAGCCCAAATGTCCAGCTCCCTAATCTCTCCAACTGCCCCCCCCGCCCCATTTTACTCCCCCGCCTTCACCGAATTCAGCGCTCAGGGCTTGGCTCCAAGGACTCCAGCAGCCTTGGGCTCGGCCCTAGCTCTCCGATTTGGTCCCAGCCCCACTTTAGGGCGCCTCACCTTTCTTGAATGTCCTTACCTGCTTCTATCGCCTCCCCTTCTTCACCAGTCTATCACACCTGTAGCTTCCTAACCTAAACTTGGCTTTCTCCGATAGAGTAAAGAGTAACTAGTCATCTTTCCAAACCCCAGATCCCCATCAAACAATGCACCTGCGGCCCCGTCTCTAGGATCCCACCTTAGTGCTCTCTCTACTTCTGTCAGGAGTCCTAAAGTTTGGAGGTATCTTTCACGACCCTCCCCCTCCTACCCTATTGACCCTAATGGGTTCCTGTCACCCTCACCTCCTAAGAACTCACCGAATCTCGAGATCTAGCCCTACCTCAGGCTTCTCCTCCCTACATCTTACCTGTTTCCCCTAAATTCCAATCGCTTCTCCCCCATTTAGCACCAGCGTCCGTTCCCCCCCCCCCCCACACCCGGTCCCCTTCTCATAGGCTCTTACAGGCGCTGCAGCCACTGACTTTGGGAAAAAATTTGTTCTGCATAAATGCAAATCGGGGTTCTGGCGTGGGTGGATGGGGAGGGTGACCTTGGGGGGAATCTCCCCTTTGGAGACTCTATTCCAAAGGAGTTTTTGAGACGGATCAAGGACTCGGGGAAGAGCAAACGTAGCGTGCGCCAACGCTCCAGTTAAGCTTTTCCAGACGCCCAGGCTTGGGTATGTGCTTGCCCAGGGCTGTGGGATAAGGGAGTTACAGCCACCGCTGCCCCTCCCTGCCTACCACGTTCCCAGCATCTCCAGATACTCAAGCCTCCCGCCCCAGAGCGATCAGCTGGGCAGCTGGTTCGCTGTTTGCAGAGTAAAGGAGGGGGGCGTGAGAGAAAAAAAAAATCACCCAACCTCCAAGGAGGTGGATTTCTGTTCCGGCACACGCTAAGTCGGGGAACCTCCAAAGTTATCCTATCCACATTTCCCCCCCTGCCGCCCCCCATTCGCTCGGTGATTTCCCTAAGAAAGCAACCCTCTGCCCTCAAACAACAAGCGTAGCAAACACCCAGTTGCTGTCCTACTCCCTACCTACCCCCGATTCCTCCCCAGCGCTCCCCGGACGCCTGCTCCTTAGCAATGGCTGAGTGAGAAGAATGGTCAGAGGTCAAGAGGGAAATGGGTAAAGAAAAGAGGTTGGAGTGCTCCCAGGAGCTGGTGGAGATTGCCGAAGCAGGCGCTCCGAGGGAGGGAGATAGGGCAGGAGAGCACCTCGTGCCGGGGGTTTGGGGCTTTAAGAAACTCCCCGAAGGTGAAGCAAATCCTACCTCGGAGTCTATGTATTTGCCACTAGACATTCTGCCTTGGGTTTGACGGAGGTTCTGGTGGAGGTTCCCTGGGTTATAATTTAAGGGAGCTGAGGAAGGAAGATCCTGTATTGTGGGAAGAGAAAAAAAAAGGAAAGAAAAAAATCCCGGTAGGGCTAGGGGGTGGGGTAGGCTAGGGAGGGGAGGTAGCTGTGAGTGAGAGAGCTGGATGCAGGCCAGGGGTTTGTTCTGCCTGCTTTTGGCCAGAATGACAGTAGTGCTGTGTCTAGGCACATCCCCAAAGACTCTGGGAGCAGCGGCAAGGGCCCGAGAAGGGAGGGTGAGAAGGAGTGAGTGAGCTTTTTACCCACGTTCTACTGAGGCAGATATTTTAAACCTGGGGCAACATTTTCCCAGCCTTGTAGTCATCAGGGCAAACCAAGAGAGCCTGCTTCAAAAACAAGAATATTTTCCTGGTGCATCACACCAGCAGGAGGGTGTGAAGTGGAACAGTTTAGTGAGGGATTCCCAAGCGTGAAGAGCACCTCCGTCAGGAGTCAGAAGGCTTTAGTGTGTCCTTGACCACTTCTCAGGGTCAAGATGCAAGTTCCTACCCCAAGCCTCCCACGGTAGTCCTTTTCCCCCAGGAAAAGGCATTGTTCAGCGGCTTCACAGGGGAAAGGTGAGGAAGAATGGGTGGAAAATTTTAGTTACATCTCCTAAACTGAAGCAAAAGATTGGGGTGTTAGAGAGTTTGCGCGCTTTCGGTGACACTCGTTTACATATATTTAGCCTAGTTTGGAAACTTGGTAACTGTACTTTGTAGAGTGAACCTATCCCCGCTGGCTCATTTCAAAGTAATGCCAACGTTTAGCTGTTCTTTACTCTCATTGCTGATTTTCTCTAAAAGAAGGGAGAAACATGCCAACAGGTTATGCCATGTTTGCACAATATATTACAGTATTAGTCATCACTAAAATAGTGTTAAAATAAAATCTACAACTTTATTGCTGGCTAGGATTTGAGAAGAGGGATGGTTATGATTTAGGATAGGGAATGGACCCGTGATTTTACTGGTTTAGGAAACTTTCTGTTGAGAAAAGCAGCTTCATATCTGAACTGCAACTTATGGTCTAAGACAGTGACCTAGATCATTGAAAAGATAAGTGACTTGTCCAGGGGTGGTACAACTAGGAAGAGTTAGAGGCTATTCACTACTTATCAAATAAAATATATTTCCTGCCTGTCTATCTATCTATCTCCCCAATTTATTAAGACAAGGAAAATTACTTTGGTATTTTATAAGAAATGAAATAACGGTATTCCCCAAATTGGGCTATTTTTTTCTTAAGACTTTTAGAACCCTTAAGCAGCAAGCATCTGAAGGCTATATAACCAACCAAGAACTAAACTGCATAAACTAGAAATAAATGTGTGCTAAAGCATTTAAATCCCACTTAGGGAAAATAAAAGTGATATATTTAACTGAAAGAAAAAATTCCAATGGATAGTACCTAGAGAAAGGTACAATGCAATTCAGTTCAGTGCAATATTGTAAAATGACTTGAAAGTACCCGGAATGACCTAAATATATAGAATGCTGGATTTGGAGTCAAAAGACCTGAATTTAATGCTCCTAATGCTGTGTGACTCAGGGCAAGTTATTTAACCTTTCATTGACCAAAACAATTGTTTAGGACTTTTCTAAGTTTTAGATGGGTTATTACGGTGATTGTGCTACTCTGAAATCACAAGTTACTGAGAATGTGTGCTTAACATCCAAACTAGGTGCTATGGGAACTCACAAGAGAAATGCCACATATATATATTTGTAGTATATATAATACATAGTATATATGCTGCCCTCAGGTAGCTTATAATCTGTTTGGAATGATGGGGTTACTACTATACATGAAATAATGAGAAGATAATACAAGATGATATGGAATGCAAATAGTGAACCCTATGATAAAGTAATGTATGAGACAGGGGGACTGGCCAAACGGGGTCCATGCATCACTAGTCCCCTACATCAGGAAAACAAGAAGTCATTTCAGTCTAAATACTAGGAAAGGTTTCATGGAGAATGTTATTAGGAGGAGGTGTTACTTGAGCTAGGCTGCATTATCTCTTATATGATTTTAATTTCTCTAAATTCTGGGCTTTATGAATTTTATCCTTGTATCTTGTATCTTTTCGTGCATAGACAAATTGTATGTTTCTCACAAACATGTATAAATTGCTATAAAGGAATCATGTCTAGTTCATGTAAATGTTTCCTGTAACATTTAGCATAAACAACATAAATGTGTAGTTATCTATTTATTATAGCATTTCCTAAATTATTACCTGTACTAATAGTATCATTCCCTCAAACACATTTTTTGTAAAATAGTGTTATGTTCAATGGAAAAAATGTTGAAACCGTTTTCCATCTATTGTTCCCCAAACTTCAGCTGTGATGAGTAATCTTGGTTATAAAAAGTCAACAGGAACATGAAATGAGGCTGTTCCTGCATTCCAACAAAGGAACTCTGCTTTCTGGAAGGGCCTCTTGGTGAATGCTTAACTAATACAAAATTGAAGAATAATAATCTGGCTGGGGAAGCCCATGCAAAAGACTCATAAATAGCCAAGCCATGAAATCATAATAATGATCAGTGAAATGCTGTCAGTGCCAAATGAATTACAAATGAGCAGAAAAAAAATATATTAAACTCTGATTAGCAGGCCCCAACAAGAAATTGAAGGTGGGTCCAAATTGGAGAAGACAAACCCTACTTTCCTTATCATCAAAAACTTGGCTAAATAATTCCAACCTTTTAAGGGAAAAGAGACTGTAACAAAGAATGCTTATGACTGTAGAGCATGACCGTTTGATGAATTATTAAAGTTATAGAGACCGAATCATTCTTCTTCTTTAAAACCCACAAGGATAACTTTAGGCATCTTTTGATTACTGAATAATGAATAGATGGCAACTAATTTGTAAAGGAGATCCAACTTTGTTTTTAATAAACAGTAGCGATATAGATCATGGAGTATAGATCACTGGGTTTTAGAGTTGGAAGGTACTTTATGCATCACCTAATCCTACCCTCTCTTATAGATGAGAAAACTGAGGCCCTGAGGTTAATATCCCATCTTCTGTGAATGCAAATGGACACTTTCTTTGCAATTTATAATCTTAGAGAATTGTCTGAGGCTCCAAGAGGTTAAGGGACACAAGGTCACAACCATTGTCAGAGACAGAATTTGAACTCAGAGATTTCTGACTTTGAGGCCAACCCACTTTTGACTATGCCATGCTACCTCTATTATATATATATATATATATATATATATATATATATATATATATATATATATATATATATATATATATATATTTTAAAAAATGTACATCTATATATGACTATAAAAGGGGTGAGCAATTTTGAGTACATATGATAAATGCAGTTATGGAGATTATTTTTAAGTCATGGAGCCTGCTTGATTTAGGTGAAGTTGTTTGATAGCTCTATCTTTGGTCCCTTTTCAATTCCCCCAGCAACACTTTTATCCCCCTGACCTCTCTTATCCCCCTTCCCTCCCATCTTACCCTACATATTTGGTATTCCTTTCTTGTCCTTGGTTGGGATCAATTAAAGCTTGCCAAAATGCTAACCGAAAATGAAACAGCTGAGAGCTTAAAGCATGACTACTCCCAAAAATATCTGCATTTTAAAGGAGATAATAAATTGGGGAAGGGTTGCAGGGAAATCTGACTTGGGTCTACTACTTCACTGATCAAAAGTCAGAGGCTCAGAAAATATTTCCCCGAGGAATCCCCTTCTGTGGTACTGACAGGTGGCTTCTGCCGGATGGGGTTGGCTCCCACCATCTACATCCTTGGTTCACAAAGAAGAAATGCCAATCCTATCTTCCTCTCCCAATCTTGCCTCACATATTCTTAGCCAACTCTCTGAGAGAGTAGATACAAATTTGGAAATGAAAGTCTTGGCACACCACCTCTGAAAGTCTGTTGGATTACAAAATAATAACACATTTGCATAATGATTTAAGGTCTTCAAAACACTTTCTTCGCAACAGTAGATACTGAAAGTATCATTAACCTCATTTCACAGATGAAGAAACTGTAGCTCTGATAAGTTAGATGACTTGAGAAAGAGAAATTGGTGTAAGGAGATGGAGTATTGGTTTTGGAATTAGAAAAACTTGGGTTCAAATTCTGCCTCTGACACAAGTTTTATGAGCATGATGAAGTCATTTAAACTCTGTGATCCTTAGTTTTATCATCAGTAAAATAAAGGGGTAAGAATGGTTGGCCTCTTAAAGATCTTCTGGTCCTAAGCCTATGATCTTGTCTGTGATTGTATGAGTTAGCCACAGTCCAACACCTAGTGAATGAACATCTGAAAGGGCATCCAAACACCAGGTACTGAGACTTCAGATTTAGAACTCTCTCAACTCTGCTGTGCTGACTATTTGAAGACAAATAAAATCTATTTCTGAGATAAATTCCAGAACTACATCAGGATTAAATTGTCCTCTGACCTTCTTAAAGTGAAGACCATTCAAAATTGCTGTGTGTGAAATGGAACAGGCCAAGACACATAGGCTTGATGAGGGTAGGTGTTCGCAATAATCAAGATTCAGAATTCTCAATGTGAATAGACTAGTTGGAGTTGTCAGACAGGCTCCTCATGTCTCTTCTGTCTTCAAGAAATCAAATTTAGCTAATATATTCGTGTTGTTTAAAATTCAGCTTTCTGAAGTTTCTCATCTATTTCTATTGTTTCCAGTTTTCTTAACTAGTTTCTTCCATCCTTCTCATTCTGGTTTCTATTCCCAACACTTCACTAAAACTCTGACTGATCTCTGCCTTTGAGGCTTTTCTTCAGAGGTTCTTGTGGCACATTCCAGGGTCCTATTGAGTGTTTTGTCCTTTTCCATCAGTTCGTTCTTTCCTCTTTACCTGTCACATGTATGAAAATGAGTCATATATCAACCACCTTCCACACATCCTTCCAAATGGTTCTACTAGAATATCTGCTTCACTATTTTACCTGCCTCTCAATCTCAGGGCAACAATGACTAAGCTGATTACATGCTACCTGAAATCCTTCTGTTACACACTTCTGATTCCTAGGACAAGTAACCATAATCCCTCCAGCATGCAATTTCAGAGTCATTTCTTACAATTCACTAAACTGCCCTTTGCATTTTTAAGCAGGTGTCAAACCCTCCCAAGTCTTCTCATTAGGATCATTAAAATCTCTTTCTTCCTTTCTCAGACCTTACAACTAAGTCCTGCTTTTAAAATTCTGAACTTCTATTGGCATTTTCTCTTCAATGACTTTCTTGCCTTCAGTCTTTTATTCTTCTAATCATTCCAAAATGCCATTAGTGGAATGATCTTTCTCACTAGTATATTGGTAAGTATTAGTTTCTTTAAAAATTTCCAGTGGCTCCTTACTTTTTAGTGATCAAAACAGTGTTTTTTAGCTGAAGAGAAGAAGAGAGAGGGAAAGTAAATGACAATTTTTCTGGTCCTCAGTTTCCTTATCTGTATTTTCTTTTGAATTGACAACTTTTGCAATCCTTTCTTGCTTTAACTCCTGTGATATTATGATTCAATGAATGACTATATGATCAAGGTGTGTATGTCTAATTATTTCATTTTCTTTAAGTCAGGAGAAGACAAGATTAGATTGTAGGTTATCAGGAAAGATGTGTTTTTGAAATACTATTGGAAGCATGTCATAATAACTATCCAAAAAGTAAAAACAAAAACAAAATCAGTAAAACAATAGGCTGTTTAACTACCCAGGACTGCTTGACTAATAAATAGCCTGCTTGACTGTTTTTCTTTTCTTTATCAAGTTTATATGATTTAAAACAAAAGAAGAATTGATGGTCAGTTTTAGTTCTATGTAGAAAAAAGCAGTCTATATGTAACAGTGCTTAACATGGTACATGGCACATAGTAGGCACTTCATAGATGTTTATTGATTGATCGATTGATAAAACAGAAAGCGTTTATTGGATATTAGTGACTCTAGGATAGTAGAGCTTTTCAGTATTCCAAATTTTAACCCAGTTTCTAATACACTCCAGTTTACCTCCATCTTTACTCCATTTATAGTAATTTGTAATTTACTCTTAGTGGGCTTTTTCAACTCATTTGTAAAAAATTCTTCTAATAAATAGGTGGGTTGGCAAAAAAGCAAAACAAAACTTTGAGTGTATTGAAAATCTTCTCTATGTGAAAGACCATTATATAAGTTTTGAGACTATGGAGTCTTAGAATCCAGAGATTCTTGAAAGATCATTCCCTTGCCTTAATGCAAATCTGATCTAAATTATTTAAGACAGTAAACAACCTAATATGTTTCTAAAAGCCTTCAAGGGGAGTCACCATCTTCTCTCAGAAACAACCTTAGTCATCCAGAACTCTCAAGGTATAAGTCAGTTTGCATAAGCAAGGGTTAATCCTTTAAGAGTTATAACTTTAAATATTAAATGGCTTCTGATGGAATTCTCTTTAAAACCTGCTTGAAAATGATGTGATGCATGGCTGAATGTGATGTACACATACCTTCTTAGCTAGAATGAGCCCTGAATTTGGGGCCAAAAATCTGGGTTCTAGTCCCAAATATTATATTTACTAGCTATGTGAACTTGGGCTAGCTCAGGGGTGGGGAACCTGCAGCCTCGAGGCCACACGTGGCCTTCTAGGTCCTTAAGTGTGGCCCTTTGACAGAGTCCAAGCTTTACAGAATGAGGCTGCACATTCCCCACCCCTGGCCTAACGACTTAGCCCTTTGGGGTCTCAGTTTCCTTGGGTTTGGAAGTGACGTTTTACCAAAGGTATAAAAAGATAATAGAATCAGTCCAGGTGTGTGTGTGGGAACCTCCAACTTATTTGTACATGCATAAATTAGTTTTTCCTCTGAAAGCTATAAGTACACTTATGACAACCTGGAAAGTTCTAGGACTTTGAAATATTCCAACTATGAAATTTTATTTTTGGAAACCCTCAACAGAGGACTTCAGTCAGCCACTCAACCAGCACTTATTACGTGCCAAATGGCAACCTATCAGAACTGTGCTCAAAATTGGATTCATTGGTATCTGTAGATGCAGAGGTATCTGTATGTCACTAATTGCATCACGGTTATAAAACTATATACAGGATAGAATGTGTCCAATCTGAAAAAGACAAAAAGTAATTATCTAACATCATCAGTTGCGAGCTCTTTTTCTGAATTTATGTCTAGTCCTCTAATTCTGTGTCTCAGCCAACTGCATTGCTTCATAAAAGCATTTCACCTGTCCAAGAGCATTAGATCAGAGAGGTAAGAGCACTTTCAGATCTTGCCTCTGAGAACTACTCACACGGAACAGTCTAGGAGCTCTAATTTCAACAGGTGCTTTGTATGGGAATGCTTCAATAGCTAGAGATGACAGATTCTACAAAGAGTCTGGCTAGCCTTTGCTGAATCTGCCCCATATTGCCCACCTAGGAACTTCTAAAAGCACCCGATGTCACCTCTGTGACCTCCACCAATACTTTTCCTCTTCTTCTCTCCATTCTTTGTTTTACTTATCTCTTCTCTATTTTTATATTTATCCTACTGTTTTCTGCTTCTATATGGAAAGCCTGATCCTTCATAGATAGCCCAGCCAATTAAACCTTTTCTTTACTTTCATGTGGTGAATCAACGAGTCATAGCACAACAGGGCTGGTTCTTTGCTTCCAAAGAGTGTTTATTAATATCTTTTGGCTATTTCTCTATCTGGAGGCCTTAAGGTTCCAGAAACTGGAAATCTGGGTAGTCAAAGTTTTACCATGTTGAATAAAGAATTTAATAACTGGTGGTTCTCATAGTAGAAAAAAATTCTTCCTTAGAATTTTCTTTCTTAGACACTTGCTAGCTGTGTGACTCTGGGTAACTCACTTAACTGCTATCTGCCTCAGTTTCCTCAACTGTAAAATGGGGATAATAATAACACCCACCTCCCAAGTTGTGAAGATTAAATGAGATATTTTAAAAATGCTTTGCACAGTGTCTGGCACAGAGTATGCACTTGATACATAATTTTAAAAAATAGTTCTCATTACAAGGCCTTTCCAATACAGATGAGATATGGTACATGAATATACTCATTATAAAATGATTGGCATGACCCATGTATTTGGACCATCTTGATAGTTCACTGGATAAAATAAAAACTGCAACAAATCGATTGCTTGACTGACAGCCAACCAACCATCATAATGGTTGGAAACCACTTCTCCAATCATCTTTAAATCGCGGGAGGTATTGTTGTACACATTTGGAGTCAAAGTAATAACACATCCAAAGTATATAAGCATCCTCAAATCAGAGTGCGTTTGACGTGACCTCACACAGAATGATTTGGACAATAGCAGAAACAGAAATTATGTTCTTCTGCAAACATTCCAAGGATGGAATTATATAGCATACACCAGGGCATAGTAACACTGAAGAAAGGTCAAAAAGTGAAGCAGAATTTCGCATTACTTCAAGCTACAACAAGGAAAATGTTTTGGTAGGCTGGCAATGACTACGTTTCCTGGTTAGGCCTAATCAGAAGCACAGCAATTCTTCAGAAACGTGCCCTAGACCTTTCACAACTAAATCTCACCGAAACCAACGCTTAACCCCATAAAACTTTTAGCGAGGCATCAAAATGCAACGTTACATTCTTGTCTGACATGCTTATCGTGTTGTATATGTAATGGAGAGTCAGAATGGCATAATGGGGCAGCGTGTTGGGTTTTGAGTAAGAAAGATGGGTTTAAACCCCATCTCAAACTCTTATGGGTTTTGTGATACTGAACGTATCATTTAACCTTGATGGGCCTCAGGAAACTTCCTGGGACTTATTTGCTTAGGGTTTATCCCGGTTGCAATCTGCAACAATGGAGAGGAGTTCCCATTCTGGAAGGCCCCCATGGTGATGATAATAATAACTTTATTGTATAGAATATACATTATATGAGATTTTACATATATACGTTTATATAGTATATGCAAAGTGGTATTAAAATAGAATTCACATTTTGTTGGAGACATACTTTTATCTTTCTGTGCTTTCTCAAGCTGTACAATTTCTGTCCGTGTGTTTCCAGAAATCTTTCCTAATGTATGAAAGTTAGTAGTATAGGAATTGTTGTCCCAACTTTAGAAATGAGGAGACTGAGGCTCTGGGCATTGAGGTGAATTGCTCAAAGTCCGAGATAGTAAGTGGAAGAACCTAGGATATGAACTCCTAGTATGCTGCTATTTCACTACAAGATGCTTTAACAGTCAAATAAACTAGCCAAATATATTTTATTTTAAAGTAATTTTGAAAAACTTAATAAAGAATAAAAGAGAATCAAATTTCACTTGCAGAGAAGAGCCAAAGCAAAATCATTAGGAACATATTCAACTCCCAGATTTTCCTCATGTTAATACAGATGTTTGGGAGGAGTCGCTCCAGGAAAGGTGACCTTGTATTATAAACAACCCATCTTCCTTTAAGTCAGAGCTCAAATATTTAACAAAGAGAACTCTCTTTCCTCTGGCTCTTCCCCCTAAATGATAAACTGATTACCAGCGGACTTTAGCGGAAGGGAAATGGATTTCCACACAGTTCCCTTTAAGGTAATAAAACTCACCTATTTTAGTTAGCCACAAAATACCTTGCTTTTTTCCTTCTTACACATCAGATTTATTTTAATTTTATTAAGTATTTTCTGTAAATAATTTTGGCTTCTTCTTATCATTTTCTTTGCCAGGCTTTTCCTTTAATGTTAGAGCAGTGCACTACTTTCTATAAAAAGTGATAACATACTTTCTCTAGCGTTATAACAAGGAATTTTTATACTTGGAGCAGCACAAACCATATTTGAAACACTGAATATACCTTTTAAAAATTTATTATTTATTCATTTTAACATTCTTTCCTGTTTCAATTTTGAGTTCCAGATTCTTTCCCTCCCTTTTATCCCTCCCCCATCCACTTAGAAGGTGAACAATATTATATAAATTGAGAAGGCAAACAATATTATATAAACTATACATGCAAAATCACATAAAATATGTTTCCATATTAGCTATATGGCAAAAAAGCAAAAAAAAAAATGAAGAAACACAGAAAATTATACTTCAGTTTGTACTCAGAGTTCATCCGTTCTTTCTCTGGAGGTGGATGGCATTTTTTCATCATGAGTCCTTTGGAATTGTCTTGGATCATTGTATTGATCAGAGTAGCCAAGTCTTTCACAGTTGATCATCATTGCAACATCGCTGTTACTTATGCGCAATGATCTCTGGTTTTTCTCACTTCACATCTTGCGCTCTGCTCTTTATGCAGGAAGGGCTCTTGCTCCCCTTCAAGTATTAGTGCTCCTCTGTTAATCTCTTTCTGACCCTGTTATTGTCTCTGGGCTAAGAAACTCTGAACCTGATGCTGCTGCCACCACTGTTGCAGCCACATCCAAGGCCCACCATTGGTGCTCCTGCCAAACTCCAGGCCTGTGCCCACCTTGGTGTTACAGACCTCTCTGTGGACTTCCTAAATTGTCTTAGCCTGGAAAAATGTTTCCCTCTGACCTTTTGTTGACTGCTGCTCCAAAATTTGGTTTGAGCCATTATCTTAAAGTTTTTTGGATGGGAATTTGGGGAGAGTTCAACTGGGTTCCAGCCAGTACTCCACAATCGTCCTGAATGAACTTTTTACAGTTATAATTAAGATGATGGTACCAACTTGTGATGAGCATATTTCCTTTTCTTTTATCATCCACTTATCCCACACCAACCCCCAATGACCAATGAGGGTAAGATCATTCATGTATAAGGTGATTCCTTCTAATTTCTGGAGGTGGGTAAGGAGGATGAGCATGTATCAATTGGAGAGTGTGTCAGATTGTCCTGGGTTAGTTGCACTATCATAAATCACCTGATTAAAGCACCTTCACACTTCAGCAGAGGGGTCCAGTCCTTTGCTAGCATTTGCTTGGACTGACCAACCATCAGTGCAAAGAGAAATAGATGTATGAATGAAAAAAAACATATTTATTTAGCAAAGCACTACTAAACACTAATAATACAAGTTGAAACTTGTTCACAAGGAGTTCAGATTCTAATCGAGGATACAACATCTATGGAAGATTTAAACTTCAAGCCATATAGAAAGATCTTATGGCCTGTAGGGTACAATGGCAAAGCAACTAGTAATACCTGTTTGTTTGTTTTTTTTTTTTTAACACTATTGCCACTGATAAAATCATATCAGTTTCTGATGTTAAACTATTTAAGAGGGCCAAGTACTTTGGTGGTGAGTATTTTGCTTTCTGGGTCTTCAGTATCTGTAGTTATAGCACCTGCAGGAGCAGCTTCTGGTCTTCACATCCACAGGGATTGCTTCTTAGGATGATGGCTGTGGGTAATGGGCTAGAAACAGTGCTTGTTTTCTAATACTTTTGGGTTCAGAGTTCTGAGTTGTTTCCGCTGAGGTCTGAGAAGAGATGGTGGTCAAAGTATGATAGATGCGTTCCCAGGGTCACAAATATTCAACACTGGTGAAATGAAGGGGAATGATGGATGGGAAGGTGGATAAGGAAGAAAACCGGACCTTCTCCCTACATCTACCACACTTTAACTCCCCAGAGATCAGTGATTCCAAAACACCACGGCCTCACTAAACCAAGTGCTTAGCATACAACCTAGTCAGTCAGTAGTAAGCCCTTAATAAATTCCTATTTGTTCATTCATTCATTCATTCATTCATTCATTCATTCTTTGTATACCATGAGACCAATTCCACATGGGCATATGATATATGATTGTCCCTCATTTCTGTCTCTAATAAAGACTCTCAGACAATGGCAGACTGTGTAGGAGGTAGAGAAGGAAGGTAGGACGAAGGGGTGTAGCAGTTGTGGGTATAGAAGGTGTCCTAAGCTCTGTTGAAGCACTTCAAATCCTTACAGTGGACTTTGAATTCAGTACTCTGAAGCAAAGCCCCAGTTGCCCTTTCCTAGTTATGCTTCTACCTTTCCTTATATTCTTAAGTGACCCACAACTATTTTGGTAGTCCCATTAGTACAAATCGCTGCACACAGCCATGGTTTTAGAACAAAGAGTTTCCAGTCCTTAGAAGAAATATAGTATATCTTCATGTGACAAGTCTAATTCATTTCATGACTTGCCTCCCCACTGACTGCCTTCCTCTGTGTCCATCTGCACTTCTTTCTTAAGATAAATATCAAGAGGAAACTAAAAAATGGAGGCTTTTCCAAGGCATCTGGAAAAGTCAGAAGTGATGCCAACAAATACCATTCTCCTACATCAGAATCACAGAGGAAAAGAAATTAAACAAATGAAACACGAAAAGAGACTTTACATCATTGGAAGAACAGTAGCTCTTCAGTGGTGATGACCTACAGGGAAATCCCTACTCAACAAGGGGAAGCAACATACTATTAAAGAAATATTTCAAGCATACCAAAAAATGGAAGGAAGCTTCCTAAAGAGGGAATCCTGCATATAAAGCAGGCCAAGGAGCTTAAAGAGAACTGGCAGTTCTTTCCTTTTCTAAAGTCTGAAGGATTCTTGGAACATGGGCTGCAGAATTATAAAATGGCCAGCTGCCAGTATGAGTCTTGCTAAAGAGGGGCCAATGCTATATTAAACTCTTTCGATGACCACACCCAGAAGCCAGATAAGTTTCTTTGGGTATGTACCAGAAAGTAACTAAGATTAGTGATGAGTTGAAACATCTTGAACTGTATGCTTTGGATTGATCAGATTTCACTTGTGCACTTATAATTTTCTATAGTTGGGTAAAAGAGGCCATGGATATAGAATATAAAATAATAGGATCTTTCAGGAGGGATCTTAGAGATTAGCTAACCTAACTTCTTCATTTCCTAGGTGAGGAACCCAAAATGACTTTCCCTAGGTCCTAAGATTGGTAGGTAATGAGGCGCCTTGGGTTTACAAAGGCAATGTGGAAAGAGCATAGTCTCTGTACTCAGAAGACCTGGCATAAAACCCCACCTCTGATATGTGATAAATAATTAATTAGACCCCTGTTGGTAGTGAGTGTAAGTTCTGTATATTAGGTCCCAGAGGTGTGAACTACAGATTGTAAATTCACTTGCTTAATCACAGAAGCTAACTAGAGACCTCCACTCTTGTTTTTGCCTTTTATGGGGACCAAGCCCAGCATGGCGGAGGTGACTCAATGGCATGGAAAGTCCCCCAGCTATTTTTGTTGCCCTTCCATCCCTCATCATCCCAAAATGGGGATTGCCATGAGTATTTGGCTAATAAATGACCCTGTTTGCCAGTCTTTGGCCTGCATTTCTACCGACCCATCAGTCCATGTTTGGACATCTATTTATCAGTCCAGTCCATGGGGCTCCTTGTGGTAGGACCTCCTGAAAGGTCAAGATTGGTCTGTCAGGGTCTGCTCATCTGCTCATTGGTCAACCGATGGGATTCCGTATTTTACGTAGATCCTCATGGAAGGTCAAGATCAAGGTCTATCAACCAATGAGACTGTATTTTACTTTGCCTCATCTGTACCATCTGGGCATCAAGCACTATAAAACTAAGGCCCTGGAGAAAGGAGACATCTCAGATTGTGAGGAAGATATGAGGTCTTCTTCAATAGTAGGGACCATGGACCCTTTAATAAAGTGCTGTTGACTTGGAGCTCTGCCTCAATTTCTTTTATTATAGTTTGAACAGTTTGGGACCCTTTGACGCTTGCTATTAGTAAGACTTTGGGCAGATCACTTAATCTCCCTGGGCCTCAGTTTCTTTATTTATAAAATTAGAGGGTTGGACTATATGACCTCTGAGGCCTTTCTAGTTCTAAATCTATGATGTTATAATTAGAACTTGAGTCTCTTGATTCCTTAGTCAAGTATACCATATTTTCACGGCTATCCCTGAATATATTGAGAGTAATTAACATGGTATGTAGCAAATGGATCATTTAATCCATCATTCTCTCTATAGATTGGATTATTTTAAGTCACCTTGCTATATCTCTACCCATCTTATTCTTAAAAAAATCTTTGGAGCATCTAGGTGACACAGTAGATGGCATACCGACCCTGGAGTCAGGAGGACCTGAGTTCAAATCTGGCCTCAGACACATGATATTTACTAGTTGTGTGACCTTAAGCAAGTGGCTTAACCTGATTGCCTCACTAAAATAAAATCTTCAGAAAAGAAGGCTTAACTACCTACCCAGGTACCATGTTCTCGAACATCTTGACATATATAATCAGGAAGTGTTTTTTTCTCCTGACTATTGCTAACTAAAATTTCTCTGGAAGCTAGACAAAATTGATTTACTTTTGTTTTCCCTTCTACCTCTTACCTCTATATGTTTATATTGGCTGTCCACCATGAGTGGAATGAACTCTCTTTTTATCGCTGCCTCTTAGAATCCCTAGTTTCCTTCAAAGCTCTGCTCAACAGCCACTTTTTACATGAAGCCTTGCCTAATTCTTCTCATCTACTGCCTCCCCACTGAATTGATCTTCCGTCTACATTGAACATATCCGTTCATCCTCCAGCTAGACTGCAAACTCAAAATGGTGGAGACTGCTCTTATTTTGGCTCTTAACTTTTATCTTTGTATCCCCAACACCTAGCAAGGTATTTGATATATAGTTGGTAATTAATAAATGCTTATTGATCAAAAGTAAAAAATGATAGAAAACATTTGGATAAAAATTTTAAGTTAGCAAAGTGTTTTACGCATGTGCTCTTACATGATCCTCACAACCTTAGGAGGAAGGTATTATTATCATCCTTATTGTATA